>NW_026068174.1:8255628-8297831 GCF_014885135.2 Alexandromys fortis | reverse complement strand
AATCTTAAAAAAAAAAAAAAAGAAATGAGCCCTAGAGTCAAAAAGCTTAAAAAGGCCAGTGAAAGAAACACAGTTTGGCTCTGAAATCAGCCATCTGTGCCCTTGGCCAATTAAACTAACCAATTCCTGAGCAGGGGAAAACTAACCAACCCATCATCTCCCTAGGAAAACTCCGCCCCCAAGAACCCCTATATAAGCCCTGTACCAGTGCTATTTGTGGTTGCTCTTCTTCCACCCTGGTAGAGCTATCCACTCTCCTGGATTCTTTCCTCTTAAGAAATCTCTTGGACGAGGTTTGAGTGAAGACCTTCTTTTGCAGGAGCAGAGATGGAGTGGACTGGGACTGTAACACTTTCGCTGGGGAAGCCTTCCCTTAGCGGAGCAGAGTTGCTGCACTCTGGAACACTGGAGCCGAGCTGTAATGGGGAAAGCACGCTCCAGGTGGAGCGGAGCTGTCACTTCCTGTGACCTGTGCTATTTATTGCTGGTCCAGACTGCCAGAACACTTTTCCACCCGAGCTGTAACACTCAGCATTCCTGGCTCCTGCCTGCCAGGATCCCTTTCCATCTGAGCTGTGACACAATTATTATTTTGATTTTTTGCCCATCTCATAGGTTTATCTGAAACTATTGTGTCATCACATAGACAGATTTGCTACCCAATAACTATTAATTGCCACCAAACCCAAGATTCTCCTATTCTAGCTTTCCTTTTTCCTGTCCTAGCCTAGAGGGTATGATTTAGTAAGCCTGGAGCGAGCTGAAAAAAGTTACTCAGAAAAAAAAAGTTTCCAGTTTGGTGGGATAGTTTACACCTGTAATCCCAGGTCAGGAAGGCCAGAATAGGACTGGATCCAGACTGGATTACAGTGGAGCTCCGTCGCAACCAAAACTAAACAGGAAACGAGCAGCCCAACAACAACAAAAAAAAAAAACGACAAGTACACCTCTCGACCTGGCCCCCGACAAGCGCTCTGCTTGCGACCACGCCCCCCACGTTCTCGTGGAAAACGCGCCCCAAACTCCAGGTATCGCGACAGTTACTTTCTTCTTCAGGGTAGACCATACGTCTCGCGAGAATGGCTTGCCCAATCACGCCGCCGATTGGCTTCACAAGATGGCGGCGCGCTGGGAGCGTAGCATCTGCGTTTCTAGGCGCTTCGCTGTGTGAGTGGGTTAGGATCCTGCATTTGTGCGGGGCCCAGCCATACACGCCGTCTGGCTCCTACACTGGCATACGAGGTGCGAGGTTCAGAAATCAATTATCCGCTTGCGCTCCATTAGTCGCTTAACCAGTACCGGCTTTTAGCCACTGGTTCTTGACTCCTCAGGGGCTTAATTGGGGTTTGAAGCCGGGGACCCTGGGCGGCTATGTGCTCCGACGCGGGCGGTGGGGTGGGTAGGTGGGAGGAGTTGAAGGAGAGAGCCCCTTCATGCGCCTGGGCTGATATTTAGAGAGCCCTGAAACCGAAGCGGGAAGAAGGCGTGGATGAGCCCGAGAGGCGGTGGAACTAGAGAAAAAGTCAGATTAGTGACGGGGCGGGGGGCATGAACATAGAACGTGTGTTGGGGTCGTGGCGGGAGGCATCTGTTGAGTTTGCTGTTCTTTTTTAAAACACTTTTTAAATTTTTTTTTTACTTTATATGTATGTGTTTTGAACGCACGTATGTCCGCAGCACGAGCACAAGTACCGGCAGAGGCCGGAAGAGGACGATGCCATGGGGCTGAGTTAGAATTGGTCGTGAGGCGCCATGTGGGTGCTGAGAATCGAACCCAGGCCCTTTTGAAGAGCAACCAGTGCTCTTATCCGTTGATCCATCTCTACAGCCCCCAGAGTTTGATGTTCTAAAAGCCGAATTTAGACTATCCTATCGGGTTATGCATGAGAAGAAATGGTGTTTGGAGAGATAAGGGTCAAGAGGAAGGCAACCCTCGAGTCTTTGGTATTTGGACTCGCTCACCTGAGCCTTTTTGTAGCTGTTGTTGAGACTCCCTGGGCTGCCCATTCGGAAAGAGAGTGTTATGATTCAATGGCTTATACACGGTGGAAAGTATTTCGTAGTCATTGGCTTATGGTGGTGATGACTGAACCCAGTGCCTTGCACGTGCTAGGCAAATGCTCTATCACTCTGAGGTACATCTCCAGGCAATTTCATACTCTCCTCAGTCAGCAAATAGTTGAGTACCTATTCTTACAGATCCTTTGTTAAGTATTGGGGTACCTCAGCGAACAAAGTTTTCCCTCATGGGATTTGCTTGTAGGGAAAGTTTTAAAAATTAAAACAAACATGTAGAGAATGTTAAGTGAGGAAATTCAAAAGACAGTAGCTTAGGAAGGTGATAAAGTGTGTTCTAGTCACTGAAGGTGACGTTTGACCAAACACCTAACAAGGTTGGGATATGTTCAGTGTATGTACATTTCATACACTGTATGGGGGAGGGCAATCCATGACGGTTGAATAGCAGCAGGTGCAAGTTCCGCGTGATGATGCACTCTGGAGAAGGAATTCATGAGTAGCCTTGGGTACAAAGTGAGTTCCCAGCCAGTGTGGGCTACTGGAGACCTTGTCTGAGCAACAAAAACAATAAAAAGACAAGTACAAATAAATAGCCCTAAGGCGTGAATGTGCCTGACTTGATCAGGAAATGGCTAATAGGCCAGTGTGGCAGGAACAGAGTAAATTGGGTGCTAGGCAAGAGCTGACACCCAGTTAGCTTTGAGGAATGGAATAGATAGGTATGTAACTAAATATCCAGAAGTTAATTCATCTGGGGTATAGCAGCCCCTTGGTAGAACTTGTGTGAAACACTGGGTTAAATTCCTGGTGAAAAAAATTTTTTTCTCCCAGAAGTTAATCAAAGGAGTGACTTATATTGACTGCATCTGTTACAATAGAATAAGTAGTGTAGAAAATGAACCAGATTGGCCAAGACGGTAATTTAACTTGGGTTACATATGTTCAGAATACATGTCTGTCAGCAATGCCCTCTTTTATGTGTGGTGAGTCCTAATGTATCATTATCTCTTGAATTTGTTAGAGGAGTGGAGTGCCTTTCTTTTTGTTGCTCTACAGTATTACATGAAGAAAGAACACATTCCCTTTGATAATTTTGGGGCCTTGGGTCCTGTCCTCACTTTATGTTCCTTTTTAACCAGATATCTGTAAGGGGCATGTGAATCCTAGGAAGTAAAAACTGAGTTTCTAGGTGTGTGTGTGTGTGTGTGTGAGAGATAGAGAGAGAGAGAGAGAGAGAGAGAGAGAGAAAGAGAGAGAGAGAGAGAGAGAGAGAGAGATTGATTCTGGAGAATGAACCCAGGGTCTTGAGTGTGTTGGCAAGTATTCTAGTGATAAACTGTATCCCCTTAGTTGGGGAGGGTCCTGCATGTGGCAGCAAGCTGGACTTAACAAGAGCACTGCTTACTTGCCTTACTATTTGTGTGTATGTGGTATGTGTGTGTGTGTTTGTTTTAGAGGTAAGGTCTCAATTGGCCTGGAACTTTGTAGCTGAGGTTGGTCTTTCAAGCTTACTGGAATCCTCCTGCCTCTGCCTTTCAAGTACTGGTATTATGGGCATGTATGTACTCCTTTCCTCACTAATGCTTTTGAAATAAATATGATTTCTTCTTTGTCTCTCTCACATCCCCTCTTCCCTCTCTCTTTAAAGATGGCTCTAAGCAAATCAATGCACGCAAGAAACAGATACAAGGACAAGCCACCTGACTTCGCATATCTGGCATCTAAATATCCAGATTTTAAGCAGCATATTCAGATAAATCTGAATGGGAGAGTAAGGTAGGTAATACATGGAAAGTTATCAATATGTATCAATCTAGTGATATCTGAGTGGACTTGGTGTGGTAGGAAGCAAGCTGGACCAACAGAAGATCTGAGTGCTGACCATGTGCGTTTCATGGAATGTCTCCTGTGATAAATCCATCCTGGGGGTCAATTTTTTTAAATCTACCAAGTCTGAAAATTAGAGAGCCTCTTAATGGCCAACTTAATGCTTCTACAACAGAGGTGCCAAAGTAACTCCAAATAGGATTGTACTCTGTGATTCAGTGTTCAGTGAATGGCAGAATGTCTTGTTACAGCTGGGCAGTGGTGGCACACACCTTTAATCCCAGCACTTGGGATGTAGAGGCAGGTGGATCTCTGTTAGTTCGAGGCCAGCCTGGTCTACAGAGCTAGTTCTAGGACAACTGAGACTACACATTTCTTTTAATTTTGCCCCTATAACATAGTTCTTAACTTGCACTGAATTT
Organism: Alexandromys fortis; assembly: GCF_014885135.2. Lineage (NCBI taxonomy): Eukaryota > Metazoa > Chordata > Mammalia > Rodentia > Cricetidae > Alexandromys > Alexandromys fortis. The sequence goes on along the minus strand of NW_026068174.1, from coordinate 8,293,563 downwards.
GGCAGCATGTTTTTGCATATAATGCCTTTTCAGATTATAGTCTTTGTGAATATATATAAATTTCCTCTGAATTAAGCAGAGTGCCTTACTGTCTGCCTTAATTCTCTTTATCACTCTGTATGGTGGAAGGGGGAAAGGGTTCTTGAACTTGCTGTTACTAGTCTTGTACTAGCAATTATTCTGCCCCAGTGTTCCGAATGATGAAATTACATGTGTCTTCCATGTCTAGCCTCTGATTTTTTTGTTTGTTTGTTTGTTTGTTTGTTTGTTTGTTTGTTTTAGCCCTGGCTGGTATCAAATTCATAGAGATCTGCCTGCCTCTGGTGGGATTAAAATGGTGTGCCATCATGTCCAGCTTAACTTCTGTATTTTAAGATAGGCAAATCATATGTTCAGGATTATGTTTAAACAGATACATTCTGTTTTGTTTTTATTTGTCCTGTGTGTATGCATGTGCACCTGAGATTAGTGTTTATGTATGGCTATTATGTGTGTGTAAGAGCCTCCTAAGGTTAGAAAAGGGCATTGGATGCCCTGGAACTAGAGTGAGTTTCAGATGATGATGAGCCACCATGTGGGTGCTGGGAATTGAACATGGGTCTTTTGTAAGGACAGCTTGCGCCCTTATCTGCTGAGCCATCTTTCCATCTCATAAATGGATACATTCTAAGAACATTGTAGACAATAGATTGAAGAGAGAATTAAAGTAACTAGAAAATTTTCTTTTTAATTATTATTTTATTTTTTTATGTGTATAGGCAGTTTGCCTGTGTGTATGTCTGCACCATGTTCATACTTGGTCTCTATAGAGACCAGAAGGGATGTCAGATCCCCTGAAGCTGGAGTTACAGACAGTTGTAAGCTGCCATGTCAGTGCTGGGAACTTGAATGCTGAGAATACAGTTAGTTGAACCTGGGTCTTCTGGGAGAGGAACCAGTGCTCTTTAACTGCTGAGCCATCTCTCCAGCCCCAAGTAATTTCTTTTATATTTATTTTTATGTGCATTGATTCTTTACCTGTAAGTAATTCTGGTCAGACTTGGAGTTACAGACAGTTGTGAGCTGCCATGTGGGTGCTGGGAATTGAACCAGGGCCCTCTGGCAGAACAACCAGTGCTCTTAACTGCTGAGCCATTTCTCCAGCCCCAGAAATGTTTTTAGTATCCCAGATATATCAGTATATTAGTGGCCTATGTGTAGACAATAAGTAAAGCTCAGAAATTCCCAGGTACAGTTAGTAATATGTGGTAGAAATTAGGAAGAAAAGAGCCAAGTATGGAGCCTGAGGTCTTCTTCCTGTAGTCAGAGGAAAGGTAGTAGCATTTATAAGCCTACAGATTACAGAATGAACTGATTTTAGGAAGTTGCTGTTTTCAGTTGTGCATATTAGATCTGAGGATTTGGGAATACCTGAATGGAATATTTCCCAACTTTTTTTTTTTTTTTCCCTCTTTTTTTCAATACAGGGTTTCTCTGTAGCTTTGAAGCCTATCCTGGAACTCACTTTGTAGACCAGGCCAGCCTCAAGCTCACAGAGATCCACCTGTCTCTGTCTCCCATGCTGGGATTAAAGGTGTGTGCCACCACCACCTGGCATGAGCGGAATAGTTCATAGGCAATGGAAAATAAGTTCAAGGAAAGGGGCACAGTGGTAGTGGGGTGGCTGTTTTTTTGAAGGTTGAAGAGAAGTGAAGAATTCCGTATATAGGAAATAGATGCAGTCGGTTTGGAGAACTGTGCACAGGTGTGGATGTAGGAGGGTAGGTTGTAACTGAAAGGAAGAAAGGTAAAGAAAACAAAGAACATTTAGGGGCCAGAGAGTTGGCTGGTGGTTAAAGGGACCTGACACCATCCTGAAGACCTGAATTTCATTACCCAGGATCTCACATGGTATAAGGAGAGAATCGACTCCCACAGATTGTTTTGACCTCTACAAGCACAGCATGGCACATGCACATACACACATAATAAATAAATAAAAATTTAAAAGCACTATATAACATTCTAATAATTCATAGGTGTGATTCTTCATATGGATGAGCCTGAAGAGAATTGGTTAATTTGTGCTGCAGGGACTTAATACAGGATTTTATGCTCCTGAAGCAAGCATTTTGCACTGAGCTATTCCCCCATCCTGAGTAAGGTGTGGTGTGGTGTGTATGTGTGAGAGAGAGATTGATTGATTGATGAGTTTATGAGTGTTTTGCCTTCATGTAAGTAAGTGTCCATGTATGTATAATGCCTGCAAAAATAAGAAGCAGGACTTATATGTGGTTGTGAACTGTTGTGTGGCTGCTGGTAATTGAACCCAGATGCTTTATAAGAGCAGCAAGTATTCTTTTTGTTTGTTTTTTTTTTTTTTTTTTTTTGAGACAGGGTTTTAGGATTAAAGGCATACATCATTGTGTTAGGCTACAGCTTCTTAAAAGTCAGTGTGGTCTGGAGCACTGAGAATGAGTGTTTTGTAGTCTCACATGAAAATCTGTGTGTTTATCTTACACTTTGAATTGGATTTATTTTATTATCATTATTGTTGTTTTGGGTTTTTTTAGATGGTTTCTCTGTAGCTTTGGATGTCCTGGTACTTCCTATGTAGACCAAGCTGGCCTGCCACCATGCCCAGCCTGCAAAATTAGTTTTTGTTTTTGATTTTAGTAATGGTACTAGAGAGATTACTTAGTGGTTAAGAGCACTTATTACTCTTAAAGAGGACTTGAGTTTGGTTCTCAGCAGCCACTTGGTGGCTAACAATATTCTAACTCCAATTCCAGATGATTTGATGCCTCCTTCTGGTCTCTGAGGGCACTGTACACATGTGATGGATAGTCATGCATGCATCCATGCAAGCTAGACAGCCATACAATTTTTAATAATTAAAGTTTTTGTTAACATTTGTTTATACATGTATGTGTGTGTCTGCATGAGTGCGGTCATGTGCCACAGCATGTGTGGAAATGAGAGAACTTGTGGGAGTCCTGTCTTTCTAGCATGTGGATTCTGGGGCTCAAATTCAAATTGTCATACGTGGCAGCAACTAGCTCTATCCACTGAGCCATCTTGCCGGCCCTTCAAAGGGTCTGTTTTATATTAGATAAAAAGAATTGCCCCCCGCAGTGGGCAAAGAGACACCTTGTGTCTTCTTACATCAGTCATGGGCAGAGCAGATGGCAGTTCTTTGTTCTTCCTAGCTTGATGCCTGGCTTGGTGGCCAAAGCTGTTTCATGCCTGGGACATATTTTAAAAAAAAGAATTAGAAAACATTCACAGAGGAAAGCAAATGTGCCTATAAAAAAGACATGACCATCATTAACATTTTCTTTAATTTTATTTATATGTGAATGTGTGTTTTTGTGCCATGGTGCATATGTGGAGGTCAGAGAACAACTTTCAGGAGTTTGTCTTCTCACTGTGGCATCTTGTGTGGCTGGTGCGTTTATACTATCTCCAGTATTGGGGAGCTCAGGCTAGGGTAATTCTTTTTTTTTTTTTCCGAGACAGGGTTTCTCCGTAGCTTTTTGGTTCCTGTCCTGGAACTAGCTCTTCTAGGACCAGGCTGGCCTCGAACTCAAAGAGATCCGCCTGCCTCTGCCTCCCCGAGTGCTGGGATTAAAGGCGTGCACCACCATCGCCCGGCTGGTAATTTTTTTTTTAAAGATGAGAATATTGTGTGTGTGTGCGCACGCATGTGTGATGTATATGCAGGAGTGTGCTGCTTTATGAATTTTTTTTTTAAGGAGAATGGATGGACATATACTTGAAACAGACTAGCCATGTCATATCCTGTTTTTGTTTTGTTTTCTTTTTTAAATGTCCACTAACTATTATTTATTTATTTATTTGGGTTTTTCAAGGCATGGTTTCTCAGTGTGTAGTTCTGGCTGCCCCAGGATTCACTATAGACCAGGCTGGCCTCAAACTCACAGAGATCCACCTGCGTCTGCCTCCTAATTGCTGGGATTAAAGGTGTGCACCACCACCACCCAGCCCTACTAACTTTTTAAATTTTTGTTTACTTTTAATTTGTATCTCATATGTATGATTGCATGTGTGTCTGCACTACATGTTCCTGGTGCTGGTCTAGGCCGGAACAGGGCTCAGATCTGCCAGAACTGGAGTTCCAGATGGTTATGAACTGCCATGTGGTAGCTGGAATTCAAACCCAGGTCTTCTGGAAAAGCAGAGCTTCTGAACCATTTTTTCATCCCCTCCAGAGGACAACTTTTGAGAGTTGGTTCTCTATTCTCATCATTGCCTGTGGAGGATTGAACTGAGGTCTTCAGCCTTGTATGACAAACGCTTTTTCGTGCTGAGCTATCTTATCTTGTTGGACTGTATATTTTTACAGAAAAAAAGAACACAATTTCTTAGGTTTTGTGAATAGCACTATTAGACTACAGTATGACATATGTAGAAGGGATCTGTTATATATAGGTATAGGAGATGGGAGACCAGTTCTCTTGTGTCAAAGACTTAGCTGCCTCTAGCAGGAATACTACTTTCCTGCTTGATTAAGTCAGAGTTCATGATTCCCTGTATTGATAAATGTTCCTTTTATTTTTTCATGATTCTCTGTCTGTCTGTTGTCTGTCTATCTGTCTACCTATCTATTTTGGTTTTTCAGGAAAGGGTATCTTTGCTTAGCTTTGGTTGTCCTAGGATTAGCTCTATAGAACAGGCTGGCCTTGAACCACAGAGATCTGCCTGCCTTTGCCTCCGGAGTGCTGGGATAAAAGGCATATGTCACAACCCCATGACTTTATTTTTAGTTATGTGTGTGTATCTGTGTACATGAATGCAGTGCCTGAGGTCAGAAGAGGATGTCAGATCTCCTGGAGCTGGAGTTACAGATGCTTGTTAACCAACCTATACAAGTGCTGGGACTAAACTCAGGTCCTGGAAGATAATTGTTGAGCCATCTCCCCACTCCCAAAATTTATGTTTGCTTGCCTGCTCTCTCTCTTTGAAGACAGTCTTGCTGTATAGCCCAATCTGACTTTCAACTGTTCTTTTTCCTTAGACTCCTGAGTTATTTTTTTTTATTCATTTATTTGTTTACTTATTTATTCACTTGTTTTTGCAGTCGTAGAGATCAAACCTAGGGCCTCTTTTGCATTCTAGGCAAATGTTTTACCATTGAACTATATACTTTCCTTTCCTTTGATTTTCTTGAGGCAAGATCTCAAACTATCACAGAGTAATCTGAAACTCATTCTAGTCTCATCAGGCCTCAAATTCACGGAGATCCTCCTACCTCAGCCTCTGAGTGCTGGGTTTACAGGCTGGTTATACATCCAGTTCAGGCACTTCATTTTAGTAGTGTCGGTTTATTTATTTATTTATTTTTTTTGGTTTTTGGAGACAGAGTTTCCCTGTGTAGCCCTAGCTGTCCTAGAACTCACTCTGTAGACCATGCTGGCCTTGAATTCACAGAGAACCACCTGCCTCTACCTCACGAAAGTCTGGGATTAAAGGTGTGTGCCCCCTCCACCTGACATTATTTTAGTTCTTTTAAACAAAAGATTTAATTTATATTATGTATGGGTGTTTTGCCTGTGTACTCTGTACATGCAATTCCTGTGGAGTCCAGAAGAGGATGTTGGATTACTTGGATTGGGATTGTAGATGGTTGTGAGCTGTCATGTGGGTGCTGAGAATTGAACCAGGTCCTTTGGAAGACCAGCCAGTGCACTTAGTGGCATTTGACAACTGAGGTTTTGTAATTTTCTAGTTTTATGGAGACTAAGTCTCTTCATCTAAAAGGGAGGTAGAAGTTTTGCATGGCTGTTATAAAGGGTAGTGATAATTTATACATAGTGATTAGCTTATTATAAACATTTGATTAAAGGTAGATATCCCTATATTAGGAGGCCTGATAGAACCGAGATGGCTAATATTAAGGATGTGATGATGTCTCTGTTCTTGCTGTACCTGTCATTGCTTTGTTAAAGTTGAATCAAACCAGTGTGATTTAATTTTAGGTTTTGCTTTTTCATAGTACCCAGCTCCATAGCAACAGCCTGCTGTTTATATATGAGCTCTGTTAGTTGACCTTGAACACAGTATGACATTTAATTGGTTTGTTTTTAAACCAAAGACCAACACTGAAGGTTGGTTGTACTTGGTGACTAGTGTTTTTAGCTTCTCATTGATGATCCAGTGACACAGACCAATATTGCAACAAGGTTTACAGGCTTTGGTGTTTATTGACACACTTGAGGTTCAGCTTCTGCAGTATTAGAATGACTGTTAGGTCATCCTTGGATAGTGGAAATGCATTCTAAAACTCATTGCTAGTGATTACAAATAAAGTATTCATTGCAGCAGAGTGGGAATCATTCTGGGGAATCAGAAGTTTGTTGACAATAGGCTGTTTTGTGAAGCTGCATGTGTTAATTAAACAAACAACAAGGACTGATGGAATGAGTAAGTGCTAATTTTCACGTGAGAGCTAATTTTAGTTCCAAGGCCTCCCTGTGATCTTGGAAATGAGAATAAAAACAGTTCTTGCCTGTGTTCAGGATTTGCAGTGTCCCAGGGTTCTAACGTGACCTAGATATATTTAAGTAGTGAGGTTGGGTGACTAGACTTTGTCCTACAAAGGATTTCTAACACTTGGACTATTGTCTGCCTTTTCTTAGAACTAAAAAATGAACCGTCAATTCTATTAATAGAGTCTAAGAATCAGTTTTCATAAGTTTTGTTTATTCCCTTCATTGGTCTTCCCTCTGCTATATACTCAATGTTTTGGTGATATTATAGTTCCTCATTAATAAATCATGTGCTGTAGTTTATTAGAATGAGAGAGACTATGTTTGTATTTTTTGGGGGGGGGTCTCTTGTTTTAGAGAGTCTTGATCTGTATCTCTGGCTGCCTGACATTCACTGTGTAGACCTGGATGGCCTTGAACTTGTAAAGATCTTTCTGCCTCTGCCTCTTAATTGTTGAGATTGAAGATAGAGGCTTCCATTGCCTGTCCATAGATTTTAGTTTTGTACAACTGAGGGTCAAATCCAAGGTTCCTGTGCACACTAGGTAAACACTGTACCACTGAGCTCTACACCTAACTTTGCATTTTATTGTGGGGGGAGATACTTTTTAGTAATTTAAAAAAGATTTAAAATTATGTGTAATTGCTGAGTGATGCATACACCTTTAATCTCAGCACCTGAAGGCAGAAGGCAGGAGAATCTCTGTAAATTCAAGGCCAGCCCCGTCTACAGAGTGAGTTCCAGGCCAGATTCCAAAGCTACAAGAGAGAAACCCTGTTTCGAACCCCCCTCCAAAGAAATTATGTATAATTATATCATTTCCCTTTTTCCTTTTCCTCCTTCTCTTCCTTCTCCTATATATCCTTGCTCTCAAATTCATGGCTTCTTTCTCTCTCTCTCTCTCTCTCTCTCTCTCTCTCTCTCTCTCTTTCTTTCTTTCTTTCTTTACAGGGTTTCTCTGTGGCTTTGGTGCCTGTCCTGGACCTAGCTCTTATAGACCAGGCTGGCCTCGAACTCACAGACATCCTCCTGCCTCTGCCTCCCAAGTGCTGGGATTAAAGCCATGTGCTACCACCCGGCTGGCTTCTTTCTTTTTAATTGTTGCTGTTGGTGATGATGATTTGAGTGTGTGTGTGTGTGTGTGTGTGTTTGTTTGTGTGTGTGTTTGTTTGAGACAGGATTTCTCTGAACAGTCCTGGCTGCCCTGGAACTTGCTTTGTAGATCAGGCTGGCCTCAAACTCACAGAGATCTGCTTTCCTCTACCTTTTGAGTCCTGGGATTGAAGGCATGCACCACTATGCCTAACATAAAAATGGGGAAATTTTTTTTAATTATAAAATTAGATTTGTTTTATTTTATTTATTTATTTATTTATTTATTTATTTATTTATTTATTTATTATGTATACAATGTTCTGTCTGTATGCCTGCAGGCCAGAAGAGGGCGCCAGACCTCATTACAGATGGTTGTGAGCCACCATGTGGTTGCTGGGAATTGAACTCAGGACCTTTGGAAGAGCAGGCATTCTGTCTCTGTGTGTGTAGACCAGAAGAGGGCACCAGACCCCATTACAGATGGTTGTGAGCCACATGTGGTTGCTGGGAATTGAACTCAGGACCTTTGGAAGAGCAGGCAATGCTCTTAACCTCTGAGCCATCTCTCCAGCCCCTTGGTTTTGGTTTTTGAGACAGGGTTTCAGTATGTATCCATTGTGTCCTATGTAGACCAGGCTGGCCTTGAACTCACAGAGATCCACCTGCCTCTGCCTCCTGATTGCTGGATTAAATACACTTAATGGAAAAAATTATAGAAATGTATCATTCATAGGTAATATAATGGCAATATTACATGTATAAAAGAAAAAGTTGAGGGTTGGGAAGATGGCTCAGTCAGTAAAATGCTTGCTATGCAAATATGACTGTCTTAGGATTTCTATTGCTGTGAATAGATACCATGATCATGGCAACTCATAAAGAAAAGCATTTAGTTGGGGTTCACTTGCAGTTGAGCCGTATAGCCTGTTATGGTGGGATAAGGTGGCGTGTGGTGTGCAGGTAGACATGATGCTAGAGAAACAGCTGGAAGTGATCTGAGTGTCACACTGAGCAGGCTGCACCTATCCCAGCAAAGCCACACCTCCTAAAAGTGCCACTTCCTGTGGGGGCCATTGTTTTTCAAACAACTACGGTGACCTCAATTTGTTCCCCTAGTACCCTTGTAAATGCCTGGCACAATGGTATATCCCTATAATCCCCCTGCCTGAGAAGTAGGAAGGAAGATTCCTGAGGCTTGAACTCCAGGTTCAGGGCCAACTAGGCATAGTGGTGGCTGTCTGGCATAGTGCTCTTTCAGAACGTGGTCTCTGAGTGGCTGCTCAGAAGAAGCAGTTTATATTGTGAACAGTTTATATTGCCCATACGTATAAAGACCTTGTGTCATTTGCTTAGTTCACATTTCTTTGCCTGAACTGTTATTTTGAAAGCTGTTCTTAGTAGATTCCCTGGATTTGCCATCCTGGATTTTTACGTCTCCAGTGCAGAAGTAACACTGAGAAGCTGTAAGGTATTCAAGTTACTGGGTGTGCACTTCAGAAACCATTTTCAAATTTTGTTTGAGAAGGCATTTCTAGGTTATTAGGTTTCTTTAATTTCTAGAATTGTACATTTGAAAATTTAAAACTTTTCGTGTAGTATGATGAGATATTAGATCAGCCAGTGTATTGGAATAGGATATGATTATAGTTAGTGTCTTACTTGAATATGGATTTCTTCAGTGTGTAAGATTGTCTTTTATTTCTGTCATTGAAGAAGATAGGGTTAGCTTACCTTTCTTTTTTTTCCTTCGAGACAGGGTTTCTATGTAGCTTTGGAGTCTGTGGCTCTTGTAGACCATGCTGACCTCAAACTCACACAGAGATCTGCCTGCCTCTGTCTCCTGAGTGCTGGGATTAAAGGCGTGCGCCGCCGCCGCCACCACCACCGGGCTCTAGTTTACCCTTTTAATAAGCTTGAGAGGGTTTTGTTGTGTAACAGCCCTAACTTTCCTGGAACTTGTCCTGATGGTTTTTTGTTTGTTTGTTTGATTGATTTTGTTTTGAGACGGACTCTCTATTTGTACCTTGGCTGTGCTGTATGTAGACCAAGCTGGCCTCAAATTTAACAGATTTGCCTGCTTCTGTCTCCAACTTGGGGAGATTAAAGGTGTGTGCCACCACACCTGGCTATTATTTTTATGCTGTTTTTTCTTTTTCCATTTTGAGTGATAGGGTCAATGATGTTGATGATAGTGTAAAAGAAAAAAATAGCCAGCACTTGTAAAACACTTAGTATCAAGAGCTGTGTTCTTCTCAGACTGTCATGTGGCACTGATGTTGGTACTCTTAGCCTCAACAGCTGAGAGGAGTGTCAATGAGGTGCATAGCTTGTCCAGAGTCTTGCAGTTAAGACAGAAAACAGATAGGAATTGGAATAGAGGCACTCTTAGCCCCTGTGCTGCATGTGTGGATGCAACTGCTCTGTGGTGGGTAACTCTGCTGCTTTCCATAGGCTATGAAGATGCTAAACACCATGTGTCTGTTGTGCCAATGTTGAACATTAGGAAATTCAAATGGGTACTGGGTCCCTAGTGCAGCTGCCTGATATGGCAAAGGAGCTAGTGCAGCACAGTGGTACATACTAATCAGTTCATCTTTTTCTCTATTCCTCAGTCTTAATTTCAAAGACCCTGAAGCAGTCAGAGCCCTAACTTGTACTCTTCTAAGAGAAGACTTTGGACTTTCTATTGATATTCCTTTGGAGAGACTAATTCCCACGGTTCCCTTGAGACTCAACTACATTCACTGGGTAGAGGATCTGATTGGTCATCAGGATTCTGACAAAAGTACTCTCCGAAGAGGAATTGACATAGGTAAGTTGAGGATTCTTACTACTTTGAGGAACTAAAATTAAGTTTCTTAGGTTTGTACATTGTCAGTCTCTTTCTGAGCTCTTCCAGTATTTGTTGTGAAAGAATCTTTTATTTGTTGCACATGAACATTTGTTCTTGGTTTCTCTTGAGAAGAGATGTTCATGTCAGTTAGGAAGCAAGGGGGTAGGAGAAGTGTGGAAGGAGAGAGAGGCCCTTGTCTACTTAGCTTACAGATTTCCACCTTAATATCTGTGTTTGTTGGGCATTGTCTACTTTGCTATTAGACAATTCTTTATTTTACTGTTGTTAATATTTTTGAAACAGGACTTCTCTGTGTCACTCTGGTTGTCCTGGAACTTGCTCTGTAGACCAGGCTGGCTTCAAACTGAAAGAGGTTTCCTGCCTCTGCTTCCTGGATGCTGGGATTAAAGGCGTGAGCCACCATGCTCTGTTCTAAAGCTTCATACCCTTTTTTCTTTGTTTTTTTTTTTTTTTGAGACTTGCCGTCTCTGTGTAGTCCTGGCTGTCCTGGGACTAAGCTGTATAGAGCAGGCTGGCCTGGACCTCACAGAGATCTTCCTGTCTCTGCCTCTTTGGTGTTAGGATTAAAGGGATTCTCCACCATACCCAATTTACAGAATTAAAACAAAACAAAAAACCCAACCGATTATTGTTATACTGAGAAACCCTGTCTCAAAAAACAAACAAAAACTGATTATTGTTTCTACTTTATGTGTGATGTTTCATCTGCATATATGTATGTGAACCAAGTGTTTGCCTGGTATCTGCAGAAGTAGAGCCCCTGCAGATGGTTGAGCTGCCATGTGGGTGCTGGGAACTGAACCTGGGTCAGCAACATGTGCTCTTGATTGCTCAGCCTTCTTTCCAGCCCCCTACTCTCCATTATTTAAAGTTTGTACATTAGTGCTCATACTGAGATTTTTTTTCTTAATGTGATATTCATTTAATAAAATTGATGTCAGTTAAATAAAAAGATGTTTATGTGTGTTACCATGCCCAACCCTTATATATGTTACTTTAAAAAAATCACCTGTAAGCAAATCAGTTCCAGTAATATTTATTTAAGCCTCCAATTCAGTTTTTTTTTTTTTTTTCATTTTTACTTCTGGCCTGATATGTCTAAAAAAAGTTGAATATTTCTGCTAGGCATAGTGGCACACGCCTTTAATCCCAACATTTGGGAGACAGCAGCATGAGAATCTCTGAGTTGAAGTCAGCCTCATCTATATAGTGAGTTCTAAGACAGCCAGGGCCTCATCTCAAAATTAATCAAAAAACAAGGAGAGCTGGGCAGTGGTGGTGCATACCTTCAATCCCAGCTCTTGGGAGGCAGAGGCAGGTGGATCTCTGTGAGTTAGAGGCCAGCCTGGTCTACAAGAGCTAGTTCCAGCAGGACAGGCTCTAAAACTACAGCAAAACCCTGTCTTGAAAATCCAAAAAAAAAAAAAAAAAAAAAAAAAAAAAAAAAAAAAAAAAGCAAAAAAAACCACCACCACCAAAAAAAAACCAAGGAGAAAAACTTGGATATTTTAAAGTTTGTCTAGGATCCAGTCTTTTTTCCTCATTTTAGCTTTTAGTTCTCTTTTGTTTCTTATTTCAGTGACTGTCATACAGTGAGTGCACTTTGTTGTGTTTTGTTCATTTACTCTTTGAAGGGCCTGCTACCCACCTCGCAAATAATCACAGGAAGCCTTATTCTTTTGTATGAATCCTTAGCTTGGCTTGTTTCTAGTCAGTTTTTCTTGACTTAAATTTTCCCAGCTACCTTCTGTCTCTGGGCTTTTTCGTTTGTCTGTTTCTGTTTATACCTTACTCCGTGACTTATTGTGCAGCTGGGTGGCTGGTCTCTGATGTCCTCCTTTTCTTGTTCCTGATCTTCTCTTCCCAGATTTCTCCTTCTATTTATTCTGTCTGCCAACCTCGCCTGTCCTTCCTTCTGCCTCATTATTGGCCGTTCTTTGCATCGTTAAACAAATGTCCCACAGCACAAATAGATGTGACACTCTTTAACTAATATTCTACAACAGCACTTCTCTTTATTTTCACTGAGACTGTTGATCACAGTTTTGTGATTTTTTTTTTTCAAATAGGATCTTGTTATTTATTAACTCAGGCTGTTCTCACATTCCCACATTCAAGAAGCCCTACTGCTAGGGTTTGAACCTGAGTTGGCTAGGCAGGCATTCTACATTGAGCTGCATCCTCATTCCCTCTTTTCTTTTTGGAGTTGGGGTTTTACTCTGTTGCCCTTGCTGGCCTCCAGCTCCTTATCTCAGTTGATCCTTCTGTCTCAATTCCCTGTGTTTTTCAGAACTATGGAATTGTAGACATGTCCATTGTATTTGGCGCCCTTTCATTGATTTATTTTATATTATTTGTGGCTTTTTTTTATATTATTTTTTATATTTATTTTATATTATTTGTAGGATCTCCTGGAGCTCAGCATGTTTTGAACTCCTGATGCTATCTTGGCTCCAGAGTATTGGGCCAATGGGTCTACACCATCATATTCAGCTGACTTTATTAAGTATTTATGAATTATGTACTGTCCATCTTGACTGCTACCATCATATCATCATCTGTACTAAATGTACAGAACAGCTTCTTGGTGCTTTGCTTATACCTCTCCTCAGTTGCTCCCTGCATGCCATTGTTGGTACTGTGTCCAGAAAATATGTATCAGTCCACATTTGATCAAATCTGTGTGTGTGTGTTTTTTTTAAAGATTTATTTATTTATTATGTATGTAACATTCTGCCTGCATGTATGCCCATATGCTGGAGGAGGGCGCCAGATCTCATTACAGATGGTTGTGAGCCACCATATGGTTGCTGGGAATTGAATTCAGGACCTCTGGAAGAGCCGCCAGTGCTCTTAACCACTGAGCCATCTCTCTAGCCCCTGATCACATCTGTTTTTACTAGTTGCTTTTGTGATAAATACTTTTTTTTGAGACAGGGTTTCTCTCTTGCCGTGGCTATCCTGGAACTTTTCTCTGTAAATCAAGCTAACCTCGAACTCAGAGATCTGCTTGCCTCTGCCCCCTGAGTGCTGGAATTAAAGCCTTGGCTTGGCCTATTGGAATTTCCATTTTCTCATCTTTACCTTCTTCTCTGGTTTCTTTAAGCCTCAGCTTACATGATTTTTCTTTTGTTTTCCACACTTTTAGACCCTCAGACCTTTGTATTTGTTATTTGTTGTGCCTCAAACTTCTTGTCTTCATCTTGTTTGTTCCTATTTATACTACACGCACCAACTCAAGCTTGGTTTTTCAGTAAAAGCGTTCTCTGACCTTGCAACCTATGAAAGGTTACTTTATTGGTTAGAATACTTGGTTAATATTTTTATTTGCCACTAGACTACAATGTAGAAGGAGCTGCGGGTAGACCTGCTTTTCGTCCCTCCCAGTTCCCGCACGGCTAGCTTAGCCCCGGAAATAATAACTTGGAAACTGTATTCTTTTAAACACTGCCTGACCCATTAGTTCTAGCCTCTTATTGACTAATTCTCACATCTTGATTAACCCATTTCTAATAATCTGTGTAGCACTACTATGTGGTGTCTTACCGGGAAAGATTCTAGCCTACATCTGTCTTGGGTCGAAGAATCATGGTTTCTGACTGACTCTGCTTTCTTTCTCCCAGCATTCTGTTTGGTCTACTCCACCTATCTAATTTGTGCCCTATCAAAAAGCCAAGGCAGTTTCTTTATTAACCAATGAAAGTAACACATAGACAGATGACCCTACATCACTGCAAACTAGTTAAAATAATTTCTCAAGGCCTAGCAAAGTTGTTGGTTAAAGGAATTCTTTTAACATTCAGATTCTAAGTACTTCATGTGAAATAAGCTCTGGAGACCTGATGGAGTTCACTTAAAGCTCTTATCTTTTATGTTCTTGGTAGAAAATGGCTGATGGGTCCTAGCAAGCTAAGAGCTTCCTATGCAGATACTGTGATCTCAGCACTTGGATTGTAACACAATGGCAAGATAGCAAGTTCCAGGCTGATTCTGGCCTGGGTTGTGAAGTGAGACTATAACTAGGGAGGACGTGGGGGAAAGGACTCTAGCCTATTTGGTGCTAATTGCATTTCAATTATGCCCCAGACCCTCTGAAGTAGCACTTGGGGATACACGAGGTTAATGGATTTTAGCTCTTCACAAGGGGCAATGCTTGCTGAAATCATGTTCTTTCTAATTAGGGTTCTATATAAATTCTTCCCCCAGACTCCAACAGTTTGCTCTAATTCTGTGACTATGCTTTCCATTTTTATTTATCATTATAAAGATTATTACCCACTTAAAAGGATGCAAGTTTCTTTGTCTTGAGGATTGGATTGAAGAACAATTTTAAGAGGTTAAGGGGATAGGTCTTTTACTTGCACTTTTTTTCTCCCATTGAGACAAAATTAAAAAGAAGGTCCCTTTTTTCTTGAGAGATGAGAACATTCTAAATGACTCTAGCTCTCCATAATGCCCAGGCCTAAGCAAGTGACTCTTGAGGAACTGGATGTCTTCTTCCGTCTTTCTACTCCCAAGTCCCCAAGGAGGACAGCATCAGGGCCAGAAGACAAAAACTGGCTGCAGAGAGGTTAAAAGTTGCAGCCATTAATTTGGTCTTTGTTTCCCAGCCTGTTTAGAATAGGTCATGAGGAAGTGGTGGGGTAAGCGTGCTTCTGGGTTAGAAGCAGTTCCAGATCCTGCAGAGAGCTACTGTGGAATCAGTTCGTGGTCAGGGGAAAGCAGCCCTGGAATGGCTGATTCAGGCTTTAGCCATCAAGAGAAACCCTAGATTTCCTCCTCTTGAATATACTCAGTCTGATCTAATTGGTCAGGATTTGTCAGTGGTTGTAAAGGCAGCATTTGAGGATGAAAGTAGACCAGTCCAGGGTTAGGGACTCTACATGTAAATTTAGGAACAAATACTGGTTATTGAAGCTGATTCCCCCCCCCCCTTCCCTGAAGCATTGCTTCTTATTATGTCTTTTGAATCTGTGTTAGGACTAATCAACAAGTGATATTCTATACAACTACAGGGAGTCAGACCATTTGATGCCATGAAATTAGATACACACACACTTCTGCTTTTCAGGAATGAACTATGTGTTTATCTGCATGTTTTCTTTGTTTTCCTTTCTTTGAGACAGGGTCTCAAACACAGTTTTCTTGCCTCTGCTTCCTATGTGTGTCACTGTGTCCAACTTATATTGATTTGTTTTAAGATACTGCTGTGGTGTTTTAACAAATAGCATTACATTGAGAAAATTGAGTTTCGTGTGGGACATATAAACTTTTATAAGCAAATTAAATTTTATTCCAGTATTTTGGCCACCAGGTTACTAAGCTGTCTTTTCCTGGGCCTCCAGTTGTCCACACTTCATATTTATATACAGCATAGAGTAGGGCAAGAAGGTTTCTGTCCTCTGGGAAGTTTGTACTTAGGAGGGAAGTGAAATGAGGAGCAAGCCCAGTAGCCACAGAATATCCTCACTAGTGAGTTAGTGGAGACTTGAAAGAATTCTTAGAAAGAAGGGTTTTTATTGTTCTCATCTTTCCCTCTCATATGTGGGATGTGCTTGGGTTTTTATTTCTTAGGTACTGGAGCATCCTGCATCTATCCCTTACTTGGAGCAACCTTAAATGGCTGGTATTTTCTGGCAACAGAAGTAGATGATATGTGCTTCAATTATGCCAAGAAAAACGTGGAACAGAATAACCTCTCTGATCTCATTAAAGGTTGGTTCTTCTGAATAAATAGCCCCTCATGCTTTGTTTATTAAAACTTCTGTAATTTAAAATGTCTTATTATTACCTTCTGTGGAGTTTTTGTTTGTTTTGAGACACTGTCTCTCTGTAGCTCTTGCTGCTTTGGAACTTACTTTGTTGACCAGGTTGACCTTGAACTCACAGAGATCCTCCTGCCTCTCTTTCTCATTATTATTATCATTTTACTTTATGTTCTTAAGTGGTTTTGATATGTATCTTTTCTTTTCTTTTTTTTTTTTTTTTTTTTTTGGTTTTTCGAGACAGGGTTTCTCTGTGGTTTTGGAGCCTCCTGGCACTAGCTCTGTAGACCAGGCTGGTCTCAACTCACAGAGATCCGCCTGCCTCTGCCTCCAGAGTGCTGGGATTAAAGGCGTGTGCCACCACTGCCCTGCTTGATATGTATCTTAATGTACTTTTTGGTGGGTGTTTTTTGAGACAGAGTTTCTCTATAGCTATGGTTGTTCTGGAATTTACTCTGTAGATCAGGCTGGATTTGAACTTGTAGAAATCCACCTGCCATCTCTCCTGCCCCATCTATATATCTTTTATGGTGAGGTGTTTGTTAAGGTCTTTGACCTGTTTTTCATTGAATTTTCTTTTTCTTTTTGTTTTGTTTTGGTGTTTTTTTTTTTAATATTTATTTATTATGTATACAATATTGTCTGCATGTATGCCTGCAGGCCAGAAGAGGGCACCAAATCTCATTACAGATGGTTGTGAGCCACCATGTGGTTGCTGGGAATTGAACTCAGGACCTTTGGAAGAGCAGGCAATGCTCTTAACCTCTGAGCCATCTCTCCAGCCCTGTTTTGGTGTTTTGAGACAGAATTTCTCTGTTGCTTTGGAGTCTGTCGTAGAACTAGCTTCCTGAGTGCTGAGATTAAAAGTGTGCACCACCACACCTGGCTTTAGTGTAGTTTTATTTTAAAATTATATATTAACTTTTTTTTTTCTTTCTGAGACAGGGTCTTACTGTTGTAGCTCTGGCTCTTCTGGAACTCACACTGTAGACTAGGCTGGCCTGGAGCTCACAGTGATCCACCTGCCTCTGCCTTCCTAGTGCTGGGATGAAAGGTTTGTGCCACTATAGCTGGCATATGTTCTTTGAAAATGTTTTCCTGCAGCTTGTGGCTTTTTTCTCTTGGCAAAGTCTTTTCCAGGGCAAAATGTTTAATGTGAGATTCAGTTCTTCCTTTTACTTCATGCTCCATGCCTTGGTTTCTTATCTATGAAGTCACTTCCTGGCCAAAGTTGTGTTTTCCTATATGATTTTCTAGGAGTTTTATTATGAGTCTGTGATGTGTTTTGAGTTAATTGGGGTAGGTGGATAAAGAAACATTCTGGGGATTGAACCCAGGACTTTATAAATGCTAGGCAAGTACTTTGCCACTGAACTGTATCCGCAGGCTCACCTTTCGGGTTTTTCAAACTTTTTTTTTAATGTGGCTTTTCTCTATAATCTATACCATGTAGTGTAGATTGGCCTGAGACTTGGATCTTTCTGAATAAATCAACTGATTCTACCTAGATAGAGGTCATGAGTAGATAAAGAAGTCTTCTCCTGCTGGTCTTGGGCAGCTTTTGTGTTTGGCAATAGTGCAGGCTATAGATGAAAACCTGTGTTCCTCAGCTGGCTCTTATGAGTTCTTAGCCGATCCTCAGCAGCCAGTGTGGCAACTCATAGCCTACAAGACTTGACAGTTTCCTGAAATTCTTCCAGACCAGGGCTTGCGCTTGTTTCTCTTTTTTTTTTTTTTTTTTTCTTCCTTGAGTCAGAGTTTCTTTGTATTGCTTTAGAGCCCATCCTGGAACTCACTCTTTAGACCAAACTGGCCTAGAACTCACAGAGAGCCATCTGTCTGCCTCCCGAGTGCTGGGATTAAAGGCCTCTCTCTCTCTCTCTCTCTCTCTCTCTCTCTCTCTCTCTCTCTCTCTCTCTCTCTCTCTCTCTCTCTCTGTCTCTCTCCTTCCCTCCCCCTCCCTCCCTCTCTCCCTCCCTCTGATATTTTCTTTTGTTTTGTTTTTGTTATTGTATTTGTGTCCTGGAGACCATATTGTGCTAGCAGAGGATTCTAGTTCAGTTTGTTGCACTGACCGGTTGTAACTGCCAGTAATTCCTGTTCCAGAAAATTGGATGCCTTCTGGCTCTGCAGGCAACTGGACTGGTACGATATACATAAATTAATTCACATACACAGGAAGAGAATAATAAATCTCTTAACAGCACCAACAAAACCCAGGTGTGGTGGTGCACACTTTTAATCCCAGCACTTGGGAGGCAGAAGCAGGTGGAGCTCTGCGAGTTCATCCAGCCTGGTCTAGAGAGTGAGCTCTAGTGAGACCTTGTCTCTGATAGTAGTAGGTAGTAGTAGTGGTAAGAACCACACTGTAAGATCTTGTCTCTGATAGCAGCAACAGCAAACAACAACAAATGCTGTTTGGGTTGCTGACTTAAATTTTAGAAAGTTGTTCAAATGAATTTTCACATGTGGTAAGAGTAGAATTTCCAAGAGTTTCTGAGAATCTTTGCCATTTTATGTATGTATTTTCTGAAAAGTGGTACTTTCAGATTGATAATTATAACATCAAAATATTGATTACCTCTGAAAACATTGAAGATGTTATATGACCCACAGTTTTACACGTACATTCAAGATTTTTACATAAAAATAAATAAGCATAGCATAACCATTTCTACTGCAAATTTCCTTTCACTATCAATGAATGGAAAGTTAGATTTATCATCCCTGGCCAGTGGGGATCCTGGCACATTGCGTGGAGGGAAGCAGGTGCTGGCTGCTCAGAGCAGAGTGATGGATGGCCCAGCATGGAGCCAATTGTGGGAACCCTGTCATTCACCTCTGAAAGGGGAATGATAGTGACCTTGGCCAGTGCCTCGCAGCACGGGGACTCACACCTGTGGTCCCAGCTCTTGAGGTATAGACACGGGAGGCTAAGGAGTTTAAGGCTAGCCTTGCTCCATAGGGAGTTCAAGACCAGCCTGAAGGGTGAGCTATCCTGTCTCAAAAAAGCAAAAAAGAAAAGAAAAGAAAGAAAAACGAGAAAGATGTAAGTTGTTCAAGGTCACATACGCTCCATCAAAATTCCAGAAGAATCCAGACCACCAAAGTCAGGAGAGTCTTCCCATCCTAGACTTCACTACCCAGTAGGCAGCAGCCATTTGGACAGTCCCTAAGGAACAAGGACAAATTTTTGAATTTTGTTATTAAAATTTTAGAAAATGGAAAAAAAGTTAGATTTATGCCAAATAGTTACTTTATACTTTATGATTTACCAGAAAATGTTCGAGTTTTGTACCTGTGAGTTTTAGACAGGGACTTTTGTGTATGCTGGCCTTGAACTCTGTACCTGGGATGACCTGGCCTTTACCTTCCAGATGCTGGGATTATAGGTATCTATACCTACTTGTGGTACAGGGGACTGATACTTGAGCTTTGTGTGTGCTGAGCAATCTTGCTGTGAACTGAGCTACACTTCACTACCACTTTAAACTTTTTTTTTTTTTTGAGTCTCTTTGTATTCCAGTCTGGTCTTAAACTTACTGTGTACCTTCAGATATCCTGTAGTTTAGGGATTATAGACGTGGACAGTCATGCCCACTTACATATCTGTTTTAATGACGTGTAAACCCAGAATCACACAAATATTTCTCAGGTGCTGGGCAGTGGTGGCCCATGCCTATAATCCCAACACTTGGGAGGCAGAAACTGTGAGTTTGAAGCCAGCCTGGTCTATAGAGGGGATTCCAGGACAGCCAGGGCTGTTATCCAGAGAAACCCTGTCTAGACAAACCAACAGAGCAAAAAAAGAAATCTCAGGCAAAGGGGATCTTGTGCTGAAACTTTAAGAAGCTCTGGTCTAGATTTTGTCAAGGCTGGTGATAACACAGTGTAAATCTGCTCTGCCTGCGGCTGTGCCTTCAGAGATGAGGCAACTACTAAATGACAGTTGTATAGTTTTCTTACTGCGTCTGTGGGATTCAGGATGGCTGGTGCTGACTAAGTCCTTTTGTTCAGAGCAACTGGTTGTTTGCTGGAAAATGAACTTCACGAGGAGTACTTACACTATAAATTTAAGGGGCCTGGTAACATAGGATATCTTTAGCTACTTGGGAGACTGAGGTATGAGGATGTAAAACCTCAGGTTCACTTGGTCTACAAAGCAAGTTCAACTCCAGTCTGTACACTTAGTGAGAATCTGCCCCAAAATAAAAAATATCAAAAAGGATTTAGTTCATTGGTGTTGCATTTGCCTCATATTTGTTGGTTCTACTTGTAGTACTGCAAAAGCAGGTAGAAACGTCAAGGACTTGTTAGCACTAAGAAGAGTTTTGAGCCATGCTGTAACAGTTTGTCACACTTGCCCAGTGTACTAATGAAATAGTTCCCTTTCTATTCTCCTCAGTCCTCTGAGTAGGGATTGCAGTGTGAGCTCTACCTAAACTTTAGAATCAGCTTTGTAATAGCCAAAATTTAAAAGTCTTTTCCGTTTGTTTGCCTTTTGTTTTAGTTTGTCCTTGCATTGCTTCACCTGTGTGTTAGGGAGGGTGGGTACACAGCTGAAACACATGTGTAGATGTCTGAGTAGGAGTGGGTTCTCTCTTTCTGCCGTAGCGATGGGTGAGTCCCCCGGGTTGTTTTTCCATCTTAGGTGAACAAAGTTGTAATCTGCCTTTGTGGTGGTTTTATTGTGAATAGATAATGCTTTTGCTTTCTATTGCTACATTCATTTAGTGCATTTTTATGCTGTTTCTTAGGGACTTTGCTATTTCAAATGATCCCAAACAATGCTAAAGTGTCTTGTGTTTGTATGTGCCATAGAGAAAATACATTTTGCTTAGACAAGTTATAGTGAGTCAGCAATATATATTTTTTAAATTTTAATTTAAGAAATTGTGTATAGCCGGTGGTGGTGCCCCTTCCTTTAATCCCAGCACTCGTGAGGCACAGTGGCAGGCAGATCTCTGAGTTCGAGGCCAGTCTGGTCTACAAGAGCTAGTTCCAGGACAGGCCCCAAAACTACAGAGAAATCCTGTCTCGAAAAACCAAAACAAACAAACAAACAAATAAATAAAATTGCGTATGTATTGCTATTTAACCTGTATGTATGTCTCTGCACCACATGTGTGCCTAGTGCCCAGGAGACTAGAAGATGGAATCAAGATATCCTGAAACTGGAGTTACAGACAATAGTGCACCAACATGTGGGTGCTGGGAATGGAACCTTAGTCCTGGGAAAGCAGCCAGTGCTCCTAACTGCCGAGCTGTCTTTCTAGTCACTCCCTCCTACCCCTGTCCCACACTCCTTTTTTGAGACAGGGTCTCACTAGGTAGCCCTAGCTGAGCTGGAAATCTCTTTGTAGACCAGGCTAGTTTCAAACTCATAGAGATCTGTTTTATCTGGCTCCTGAGTGTTAGGAGTAAAGGCTTGTGCCCCTACACCTCACCAGCAGTGTATATTAAATGAATTATCTAAGTCAAAACAGACTGAAGATGAGGTTATGTATTTCAGGCTTTCAGAAACTGAAGTAGCACTGTACTCTCCAAAGGCTTTTGTATTTGTATTACAAATACAAAGAGATTAAAGTTACCATGAATAAAATGTAATAGGCATTTCTTTATTTTTCTGATTTATTTGCTTATTTTGAATCCCAACTGCAGGCTCTCCTTCCTCCAAAAAATAGGTATGTGTGAAGTAGCTTAGTTTTTTGTGTGTGAGCAGGTACATGTGTGCATGTGTCTTTGGAAGCATCCCAAAAGTCTGCATCAGGGTATTCTTCAACCACTTTCTTTTTTTTTGGTTTTTCTAGACAGGGTTTCTCTGTGGTTTTGGAGCCTGTCCTGGAACTAGCTCTTATAGACCAGGCTGGTCTCGAACTCACAGAGATCCACCTGCCTCTGCTTCCCGAGTGCTGGGATTACAGGTGTGCGCCACCACCACCCGGCTCTTCAATCACTTTCTACTTTATTATTTAAAAATTTAAAAAAATACTTTATTTGTATGAGTATTGTCTCTGCTTATGTCTCTGTGTACCACGTGTGTGCAGTGCCTTCGGTCTGCCTATGTCTCTGTGTACCACCATGTGTGTGCAGTGCCTTCAGAGGCCAGAAGGTGTCAGATTCCCCTGGGACTGAAGTTACTGGTGGTTGTTAGCTGCCTGTGGTGATTGAAATAGAAGATGTGTTCTCTGGAAGAACAGCTAATGTTCTTAACCATTAAACCATCCATGTAGCTCCTTCACTGTGTTTTTTGAGACAGGGTCTTACACTGAACCTGGAGCTTAGTGATTCTGCTAGACTGCCTGGCCTGCAAGCCCCAGATATCCTCTATCTCTGTTACCCCATCATTGAGGTTACAGGGTGTGCTGCCATGTCCAGCTTTTGTGTGGGTGCTAAGGATCAAGTCCTTGTGTTTGTGTGGCGGGCATTTTACTGACCCAGCCAAATCCCAAGCACTGATGATTTTAAGGGGGAAGCACCAATCATTAACTGTACTTTTATTTTTAAAATATATAAGGTTAGTTGGGTTGTAGTGTTGCACTCTTTTAATACTTGGACTAGGGAGGCAGAGGTAAGTGGAAATCTGAGTTCGAGTCCAACCTGGTCTACATAGTGAGACTGTCTCAGAAAAAACAAAAATTCAAAAAAAAAAATACAGGCTGTTCTTGATTTCTCTATCCTGCTTCTGCCTCCCAGATGCTCAGATTATAGGCTTGGACAATGACTCCCTGCTAAATTATCTTAATTTTAGTATATAGATATTTGCTAGTACTAGGCCAGCTCTACCTTGTGATCATTCATTTACATTTTATGACCATTACATATTGACACAGTTTTAAATTTTTGGAAGATTTATTTTATGTGAATAAATGTTTTGCCTACATATAAGTCTGTGCACTACATGTAAGCCCGGTGCCTTCAGATGTCAGAAGAATGTGTTGGCTCTTTTGGAGCTGGAGTTTCAGATGATTAAGAAGCACCATGTGGGTGCAGGGAACTGAACATGGGTCCCGGAAGAGAAACAAGTGTTCTTACCCACTCTCCAGCTCCTTATTAATTTTTAATTATAATTGATTTAGTTTTCAGCCAAATGAATATAAATTTATTACAGAAGAGTGAGAATTCTCAAGAATAGGGGGAGTTTTAGGGGAGAAACCTTTTGTTTTATTAAGCAGATTGTATTATATCTCTTCATAAAAGAAATAACACTTGCTAGTAGTGTTAACACATTGCTAAGGGAGCATTGATATGGCTAATGCAGCAGATTGATTCTCCATTCCTGCCTCTTGCTGGGAGTGGTGGGAAGGAATTTATATGCACATGCTTGCCTTCATTTTCCTCCTCAGTTGTGTATTGTTTTGTGCACTTATTTTAAAACCTTGACAAAATAAATAGTAACCAACAGTCCCTGCTCTCTCCCTCAGTGGTAAAAGTGCCACAGAAGACACTCCTAATGGATGCGCTTAAAGAAGAGTCTGAGATCATCTACGATTTCTGCATGTGCAACCCTCCTTTTTTTGCTAACGAGTTGGAAGCCCAGGTAAAGCTCCTTTAAAGTCATCAATCACTTAGTAATTTTACCTCATTTGCAGAGATACAAGCAAAAGGCAGTTTTTCTTTAGAGTTAGTATAATTTAGAATGTTGATTTTTAGTATAATTTAGAATGTTGATTGTTTTAAGGTAAACCCAGTACAGATGGACTTCACAGTTAAAATATTTAATTTATGTAGCGGAAAAGACCAGTTACTCATGCTTCAGGAACAGTTTGATTGAGGAGTTCATAATAATAAAAAGCTGAGGCTCTTTTTTTCTTCTTTCCCCTTGACTCTGGCCTGGCTCTCTGCTGTCTTTTCTTAGGCTTGTTTGGTTGTAGTTAAGCATTACTTAGTGGAAGAGGGTGAAGAGAGCTCTTTCTTCCCTACACTCTGAACTTAAAAGCAGTTTTAAAATGTAAATGTATTATGTATTCTATGTGTATGACTGTTTTGCCTTCTTGAATGTTGGTGCACCACATATGTGCCTAGTACCTTCAGAGGCCAGCCCCTGGGTCATATGGTTGTAAGCCATCATGTGTGTGCTGGGATTAGAACACAGTCCTCTGGAACAACATTCAGTGTTCTTAACCACTGAGCCATTTCTTCAACCTCCATACTTTGAACTTTTAAAATTGAACCAAGGTAGGTCCCATTTTCTGCTGCACTGAGCTTATCAACTTAGGGACAAAAAATTACTGCTTTTGTCATTTGGTAGCAAATAGATAGCTAAATAGTGAAACAAATGTATTAACTTTTAGATATTGAACAATATTGGATAAAATGAACTGGTATGTGGAGGCCTGTAGTTCCTAGTACATGGGAGACTGAGGCAGGAGGATTGCAAGTCCCAGACTAGTCTGAATTTAGAATAAGTTTAAACCTGCTTAAAGCACCGTAGTGAGACCCTACCTATCTCAAAATTTCAAAAAGAGGGCTAAAATATATCTCAGTGGTAGAGTGTTGGCATGGTATGTGAAAGGCCTTAGCTGCAAACCTTAGCGCTGCAACGACTAAAACATACTGTATTGAAAAATTCAGCCAGGCAGTGGTGGTTGCACGCCTTTAATCTCAGCATTCTAGAGGCACATACAGGTGGATTTCTAGGTTCAAAGTCAACCTGGTCTACAGAGCGAGTTCCAGGACAACCAGAACTACACAGAGAAACCCTATCTCATAAAAAACAAAAACAAATAAACAATTTTTTTTAATAGGGCCTGGAGAGATGGCTCAGCAGTTAAAGAGCACTTACTGTTCTTATAGAGGACCTTGGTTAAGTTTCCAGCACCCACATGCTGCTCATAACCTATCTGTAACTTCATTTCCAGGGAATCTGATCCTGCCTTCTGGGCTCCTTGGGGACCAGTAGTATACATACATGCATGCAAACAAACATTCATACCATAAATTGTTAAAAATTACTATTACTATTTGTTATTATTGTTGTTGTTATTATTATTATTATTATTTTAGACAAGGTCTCACCATGTAGGCTGGCCTGGAACTCATAGAAGCTTCTTCCTCTCAAGTGCTGGGATTAAAGGTGTGCACCATCATGCTCAACTAAAAAAATAAATAAATCTTCAAAAAGATTTTTTTTTGACAAAATGGGGGAATTGAGGTAGAAGTTTATTAGAAATAATAATAATAATATTCCTGATTAGAAAATAAAGTGGAGTACATTTAAAATAATTAAAATTTTAACTTTTTTGTAAGTTTGTGAAGAAAAGTAACCATACACTGCAATAAAATTTATTAAAAGTGTTGTTTTTCTACATCCAAAGAATATAGATAGGGGCTTAGGAAGACTTGATGGCACAGTACTAAGAGCAGCTGATGCTCTTACTGCTCAGCATTTTTCCAGCCCCCTAAATACCTTCTTATTTTACTGTCTCTTTAAATTTGAGACGGTGGTTAATAAGTTGCCTCTCTCTGGTATGCCAGACAGTTTTCTACATTGACAACTGCTCATTTTCCAGCCACAGAATGTGTAGCTTTGGTGTGCCACCCCTGGGGGTGGAGAGTGGCATTTCCCTGATAGCCGACTGTGCTGAGCATCTTTTCTTGTGCTTAGTGGCCGTTCGCTCATCCTCCTTGGCATAGCGCCATTCAGATACCTCCTCACCTACCTGCTTCCACTGTGAAGGCTCTAATTAGACCCTCACAGCTTTGCTAAACTCTACACTGAGCTGATCTGCAGCCCTGTATCTTGACCCACTGTTTGTTTTGCAATAAAAATGGCTTTTGAACCTTGGAGAATGCACATGCTGGGCAAGCACTGTGTGAGGCTAAACTATGTCCCTACCCTCCCTCCTCTTTGTCCATTTTAAAATTGGGTTACTTTTCTTCCTTTATACATTCTAGATACAAGTCCCTTTAATTACAGTGATTTGTAGACATTTTTCTATTTTCTTTCTTTCTTTCCTTATTTATTTTTGTTTTTCGAGACAGGGTTTTTCTGTAGCTTTGGAGCCTGTCCTGGAACTAGCTCTTGTAGACCAGGCTGGTCTCAAACTCACAGAGATCCGCCTGCTTCTGCCTCCTAAGTGCTGGGATTAAAGGCTTGTGCCACCACCGCCCGGCCTTTTATATTCTTTAGTTTGGTCTTCAATTTTTGATGGTATCCTTTACAGTGAAGCTGATTTTAGTTTTGATGAAATACAATTTATCTATTTTGTGTTGTTATTGTGCTTTTTGGTGTTGTATCTAAGAAACCAATGGCTAATCCAAGTTAATGGAAATTTACTTTTATGTTTTCTTCTTGAGAGTTTTATCGTTTTACCTCTTTTTTTTTTATATAATTTAGTTAACTTTATTTTATGTGGATTGGTGTGAAGGTATCAAATCCCCAGAAACTGGAGATACAAACAGTTGTTAGCTGTCATGTGGGTGTTGGGAATTGAACCCGGGTCCTCTGGAAGACAGCCAGTGCTCTTAACCACTGAGCCATCTCTCCAGCCCCATTATTTTACCTCTTATATTTATGTCATTGATTCATTTGAGTTAATTTTTTCATATGAAATGAGATAAGGATGGTTTTAAATACTTAAATATAAAAAACATAACTATAAAAGTATTAGAAGAAAACATAAGTAAATATTGATTTAATCTTTGGGTAGATTTCCTGGCCATGGTATCAAGACAATGCAAAAAGGAAAAGCAACAGATTGGGCTATATAAAAGGTAAATGTTTTTATATTTAATCCCCAGGGCCTTGTGCATGCTAGGCAGATGGTTTATCACCAGACTACAACCCCAGCTGGCAGTGTGATCTCTTAAATCTTCAGTGTAGCACAATAATAGCTAAATTACATTCAAAGATCATGGCTTTTGTTGTTGTTTTTGTTCAGGGTGTAAACTCTCGGAATTCTCGAAGACCTCCACCTAGTTCCGTAAATACAGGAGGCATCACGGAAATCATGGCAGAAGGAGGTGAACTAGAATTTGTTAAAAGGATAATCCATGACAGTTTAAAACTTAAAAAAAGATTACGGTGAGTAGGATTATTTGTCTCATGTAATCCTAAAGAAACTATGTCACTTTAAGGAAGAATAATCACTGGGGCTGCAAAATAAGTAGATAATGTCCAAATGACTACACAGATAAAGGGGAGGGAAATCCCAGGTGATTGCATTGCTCCCATTAGTGTGGTCCTGTGATGGAACGAAACTGACTCAAATATGGCTTTTGATTAGAAAACAGATGGGTTTGAATCTGTCCCATGAACCAGAATCAATTTGTTGCCTAGTCCTTGAAGCAATTGAGGTTCTTGGACTCAGTTTCCTAAACAGTGACAGATGTGAGGACATTGAGCTGTCAGGAATTTAATGAAGGGAAACAGATTACCAACCATCTCTAGAGATGGGTTAGGGCTGTTCTGTTTCCAAAGCTAATTATTTTGGACAACACACCTGTCATTAAGCAGTGTTAGGTACTCAGACAGAGCGACTCGTCTCATGTCACTTTGCACCCTGCCGCATGTTGTCAGTGTGGTGGGTAATGTGCTCGTTGATAGCTAAAAGGAGCTCGATCCTAGGATTTAGTTTCGTGAAACAGGGAAAGCATTTATTTTTATTTATTTATTTCTGTGTGTGGTAAAAACAAAATTTACCCTCCAGTATTTTTAAGTTTTATTGAGGGAAGAGTGCATGTTGGGGAGAGAGGACTCAAGGCCTTACCTTGGCAGGTGCACACCCAAAACTAAGCTACATCTCGTCTTCATAATAGCAAATCTTTTTTTTTCTTTTTTTTTTTTTTTTTTGTGGTTAGGGTTGTTTTGCCTGCACATGTATGGTTGTGTAACACATGAGTATTTGGTGTCTGAGGAGGATAGAAAAGGATGTTGAATCTCTTGGAGTAGAGTCACAAATGGTTGTGAGTCTTCTTGTGGGTGCAGGGAACGGACCCTGGTTCTCTGGAAGAACAGCCAGGGTGCTTCAATACTGTACTATCAGATTAGCAAGTTTTAAAGTCTTTAGTTGAGCAGTGTTAAAGATATTAACATTGTTATGCAACTAATCTCCAGCGCTCTTAGTATTTTTGTTTTGAAACAGTGTCTCTCTACATGGCTCTGGCTATCCTGGAACTCTGTAGTACAGGCCTGTCTCAATCAAACTCACAGAGATCCACCTGCCTCTACCACCCAAAAGCTGTGATCAGAGTCATGCACTGCCACACAGGGCCAGAACTCTTGGCTTTCAAAAGCTACGCCTGTTAAACAGCTCCACGTTGTCTCTCTGAATACCACATCTATGTAAAGTCATGCAGTAGTTGTCCTTTTGTGGTAGTCTTAGTTTATGTAGCATAATGTTTTCATGTTTATCCATCTTGTGACATTCTCTTCCTTTTGAAAAAAAAAAGGCAAATATTTTGCTGTTTAGGGTTTCTTTATTGTTGTTGTTGTTCTGTTTTTGTTTGTTTGTAACAAGGTCTTGATACAAATCTTGAGTGGTACTTGTTGTGTAGCTCAGATTGGCCTGACTTGTGGTGTTTTCTGCCTCTGCCTCCTAGGATTATTGATGTAAATCACCATAACCACTTTTACTATTCCATTACATGTATAATCACATTCTGTTTATTCTTTCATCTCATGGCAGTTTGTGTTGCTTTTAAAATTCCTTTGGCTCTTTGAATGTGAGGTAGTATGAGCATGGGTGTATAAATACCTTTTCAAAATCCTGTTTTAAATTCTCCTGTTTACCCAGAGGTGGAATTTCAAGGCAGAGAATAAAATTTTTTTCCCTTTTGTATTTGTTTCTAAAGCTGCTTATTTTAGCCAGGTACAAGGGTATGCCTGATAGCACTTACATCATAAGCTTGCAGGCAGACTTTTTCTTTAAAAATGATGCTTAAGCCGGGCGATGGTGGCGCATGCCTTTATTCCCAGCACTCGGGAGGCAGAGGCATGCGGATCTCTGTGAGTTCGAGACCAGCCTGGTCTACAGAGCTAGTGCCAGGACAGGCTCCAAAGCCACAGAGAAACCCTGTCTCGAAAAACCAAAAAAAAAAAAAAAAAAAAAAAAGATAAGCCTGGTGCATTTTACTGTGCCAGAAAGAAATTTTTTTTTGGTAGTAAGAACTTGTTTAAGAACTATGGAAACAGCTTGAGGAGTCTGTAGAGATGGTTCAGCGGTTAAGGGCACTTAGCTGTGGAATAATGAGGGCTAGAGTTCTTGTCCCAGATCCCACATAAAGAACTGGGCATTTAGGCCACACCTGCAATCCCAGCTAAAAGGGATATAGAGAGAAAGGTCACAGTGACTTCCTGGCTTATAGCCTAGCAAGAAAACACCTGCCCCCTAGATCGGGAAGAGAGCCTGCTTCAAAGGAATAGGTAGCATATGGCAGAGGACCTGGTACCCTCTTCTGCCTTCTTCATATGTACATAGGAGCCCAGCCACCCAGACTCACATGAATAAATCTTGAAAAACCAAACAAAAAAGAGGAATATAGCTTGATTATTGAGTGATCTGCCTCTCAGAAAAGTTAAACATTACAGAAACCCTTTAGCTTAAGGTTAATATGTTTTGCTTCAATTGATTTCTTCAGAGACACATTAGAGTATATTTAAGGAGAAAACAGCTTGGGCTAAACCGAGCCTTAGGTAAAGTCTAAAGAAGTAAATCTAAAGAAAGTCAATAGAGCATTGATTGAAGAAGAAATAGGTTTATGACCATCATATGCTAGCTTCTTTTTTTTTTTTGTTTTTGTTTTGTGTTTTAGATAGTTTCGTTTATGTAGCATTGGCTGAACCTGGAATTCGCTATCTAGACTGGGAGTTGAGACATGTACCACCATGCCTGACTATGTGTTGCTTTTGGGGGGACTGGGCCAACCAGCAAAATGGGAGAAGCAGTAGATGGTTCTCTTAGGCTACAGTTTAGTAGGAATGGGGCTATTTATTTTTTAGGGGACTTTTAAATTATATATTTATGTCCATAGAGTCTTCATCTGAACTACAAAAACAAGTTTAAGGTGGTGGCTTACCAGGCCGCAGACATGCAGTTTCTGAATTTTCCTTCTCTGTGATATTGCTGAGGTTTACTGCCTGCCTGTCAGCCTGAGGGGGGGTGGTTAAACTAATGAAATTGTTCTTGAAGGTTGTTTGTTTGTTTGCTTTTTAAAGTTTAGAAGGAACATTCTAAGGAATGGAGAGCTATTTAGTGTATTCCAGGTCTGCAGCCTCAAAGTTGACTAAGAGGTGTAAGTTGACTGAGGAACTGTCGTGCCACTGAACGGTTGTCCATCTGGGGAAATGTGCTCACTGTGAGCTGCTGTGGAAAGTAGTCATCTGTCTGCCTAGTTCATCGTCATGTTTGTACCACTAATGACTCCACTTTTAGACTCTTGTGAATGATGTATATTCTGAGATGCTACAAAAATAAAAGATTAAAAGCAAGTATTTTAGCTATTTGTGGGGTACATGCCTTGTAATCCCAGCATTTGGGAAGTAGAGGCAAGAGGATCGTGGGTTCAAGGCCAGCCTTGGCTACATGAAACCCTGTCTCAGAGGTGTAGGGGAGGAAAAACAAAAATCTCCAAGCATCCCTACTATTTGCTGCTTTTATCCATCTAAAATATTTTTTCTTGGGTTGGAGAAATGGTTTAGTAGTTAGAGCAGTTGTTCCCCTTTTAGAGGATTCAGGATCAGTTCCCAGCATTCACCTCGTGGCTCATAACCACCTGCAACTCCAATTCCAGAGTCCCCAAAGGCTTCTTCTTCTTTTTTATTTTTATTTTTTTTTAATTTTCTTCGAAGCTGAGGACCAAACCCAGGGCCTTGTGCTTGCTAGGCAAGCACTCTATCACTGAGCTAAATCCCCAACCTCTAAAGCCTTCTTCTTACCTCAGAAGGCGTCGTGCATGCACATGATGCACACAATATACATGCAAACAAAACACCCATACACATAAAAGAAATCTTTTAACACTTAAACATTTTTTTCTTCTTGCTCCTGAAGTCCCACAGAAAGCCAGAGGCTCAAGTTATGCTCAGTAACAGCTTAGTTACTGGATTTTGGTTAGCAGCTGACAGAAGCTTGAAGGGTAAAATTGTACAACTTCATTTCACTTATGAGGCAGACTTAAGCGACTTAGAAAGTATAATTTCAGACTTCCACTATCTCAGTGGTCTGTACCACAGATGCATTTATAAGTAGACCACAGTTGTACCATGTAGCCATCCTATGCTACTTGAGATTGCAGGGGGGGAAATGAAAAAGTTTATTTTTAGCCATGACAATTTAGAATTTATGTCAGTTGAAATGATGAAGTTTTGAGATGAAGCAGACCCGTCATCTGCTCTGGTGACTGGAGGCCTTTGTTCTAGCAGTCTATTTATAGGCAGTAAGGTGTTGGGCTCATAGCCATTTTCACCCCAAGCTTCTGCTCGTAACTTGCTTTTCTGCATTACAACTTAAATTTAAAAATTGGCTTAAAGACATTTCTAACTAACCTTTCCCCACTGAAATGAGCCAAAGTTCCTCAAAGTCCTTATTGTTGAGTTTCCATTCTGATCTTTCAAATAATTGTTTACAGAGCTGGGTCAAAATAAATACTGAGGCTACAATATCATTTTGCAAGAATATGTACCCCAAATGACATAACAGGACATAGGACCTAATTCAAGCCCAATTGGAGGCAATTCAAGTAAAAAATGTTTTTACAAAGTAGGATTCTATTGACTAAATCTATAAATAAGTACATTAGAAGGATCTTTTTTTGTTTGTTTTGTTTGTTTTTTGGATTTTTTCGAGACAGGGTTTTGATTCCTGGGAACTAGCTCTTGTAGACCAGGCTGGCCTTGACTCACAGAGCTCTGCCTGCCTTCCTCCTGAGTGCTCGTGCCACCACCACCCAGCTTAGAAAGATCATTTTGCAGTTGTCATAGTAATAATTGATCTGTGGGAGAAATCAGTGGGAAATTTGAACAGATATTGGCTGGGCTGTAACTTAGTGATACACTGGGTTTGATCTCACTGGAAAACGGCAAGAACAGGGCATTTATATAGTTTCAGAGCATCTCTCCTTAGAGTAGCGACTTTCAAAGAGGACTGTGGGAATTTAAAGTGGACAATCCAGGAGGACTGCTCCCACTCCGTGAGCTCCTGATCTGATTGGTGTTTGTAGGACACAGGAGATCCTCTGTGTCTGTCACTTCAAAAATAGGTACTCAGAATCTAACTCACATCCTGACATGAAAGTAAAAGATGATTCGGGAACAATTCCAGATTGAGGAGACAAAGAAGACAGGACAGATAACTGAAATGGATACCCGCACACTGAAGTGTGCATCCAGGGAAAATTAGTATAGTTGTGAATGTGGATTGTATTTCAGTCCATATTGTAATATCATGTGAATAATATTCTCCAATTTTAGTAATTGTTAAGTGTTGTTACCAAAAGAAAGGTTTCTGGGGTTTTTTTGTTTGTTTATTTTTAGCTTTTCCAGGCAGGGTTTAACAGCCTTAGCTATCCTTGAACTTGCTCTGTAGACCAGGCCGTTCTCAAATTCACAGAGACTCACCTGCATTTGCCTCAAATGCTGGGATTAAAGATGTGCGCCACCATTGCCCAGCTAAAATGAAGATTCTTGTTTATAAAGTGTACATGCCAAGATATTAGGGTTCAGGAATGTTTCATAGCTACCTCCCAAATAGTTTAGAAAGCATGCAGAACCAAACACATGGGGAACTTGTTAATTGGCAGATCTGGGTGAAGGGTATAGGAGAGTCGTTTTTATTAATCTTGTAATTCTTACAGGCCAGAAATTATTTCAAAATAATTTTTCTTGAAACTTAGCATCTCTGAGGGATTTTGAAATGCTGTAATGAATAGAGTACCACTTTCATGATTAAAATGCTGTAATGGGTTCAAGGTCTCTTGGGTAACTGATCTTCCTTTGTTCCTTTTTGTTCTACTTGCATTTTGATTAGTTGTCACAGGGTATCTCTTGAGATCACAGCCAGCATTTAGTGCTTAGGCACGTGAACATAGGAAGCTAGAAACAAGATGGGGTGGTTTTGTCTTTGAGACAGTTTTCATGTATCAGGCTAGCCTTTGAAATCACTGTTTAGTGGAGGATTACTTTTAATTTCTGATCCTTCTACTTCTACCTCCCACAAGTATGCACTCTTTTATCCAGGGCTTTGTGCATGCTAGGCCAGAACTTCTCTCATTCCCCTTTTTTGATATATTGTCATATAGTCCAATATGGGTTTGAGACTATCTTGACTCTGGTGCTCCCATTCCTGAGTGCTGGGGTTATAGGTTTGCATTACCATACTCAACCTGTACATTTTTAAATGTACTTAGCAATAAGTACTTTGGTGAGAAAGTTTTAGTATGAATTTGGTCCCTCCTCCTCCTTCTTGTCTCTGTCTGTCTGTCTGTCTGTCTGTCTGTCTCTCTCTCTCTCTCTCTCTCTCTTTTTCCCAAGAAGATAGGGTTTCTCTTTGTAGCTCTGACTGTCCTGGAACTCACTTTATAGACCCAGCTGGCTTCAAACTCACAGATATCTGCCTGCCTCTGCCTCCCTTTTGCTGGGACTAAAGGCATGCACCACTACTGCCTGGCTGAATTTGGTTTCTTTAATTGATAATTTAATACAAGAACTATTTGAGTTCATACTTCTGGAGTAAGTATGATGGTTTGTGTGTTTCAAGGAATTTGTTTTATCTATACAACAAACAAATTCCTTTATTTGTATAGTAATTTATTTATATAGTAAGAGTTGTTTATAAATATTTTTTTCTTGGGGCTAAGGGATATGGGTAAATTGGTAGAATGCATGCATGAATCTCTGGGTTCAGTCCTCAGCCCATAGCACTGAATAGACTCAGCATGTCGGTACATACTTGTAATCCTAACACTGGGGGTGAAGGGGGGGCTGGAGGCAGGAAGATCAGAAGTTCAAGGTCAGCCTGGGCTACACAGAAAGTTGGAGACTAGCTTGAACCTAGATGAGTTTTATTTTTTTCTTAATTTGCTTTGCCGATCCTAAGTGCTTCATCTTCTTGACTCTCACCTGTCCTGTCAACTCAGCAGGGTTGTCATGCTGTTTGAGCTTCCTTTCCCTGTCCTGAAGCTGGGAAGACACTTAGTGCAGTATATACTGACAGCTGTGGGACTCGTTTCCTGCAGTTCGTTCATTCTTCTTTCATTTTTTAGACAGTTTCAAGAATTTTAACATTAGAAGACAGTTTCCATGCTAACTACTCTTTGATTGACTGACAACAATCCGATCTCTTTTTACATCTCAAGTTATTTAGAATAATCAGAAGAAATGACTTAGATCACTTTTACCCTTCGACCAGTTCACCTCATTTTCTTTTCATTTCTTCAGAGCAGTTCCCTATGTAGCCCTGACCATCCTGGAACTCAGTCTGTTGACCAGTCTGACCTCGGACTCACAGAGAGCCACTTGTCTCTGCCTTCCAGATTAAAGGCATACGCCACCTCTGCCTGGCATAGAGCAGTTCACAGCACAAATTCAGGCAGGATCCTGTCAATTTTTCCAAGACAGGGTTTCTATATGTATCTTTGAAGCCTGTCATGGAGCTTGCTCTGTAGACCATACTGCTCTTGAATTCAGAGATCTGCCTCCAAGTGCTAAAATTAAAGGCGTGAACCACCACCTCCTGATGATGTGGTTTTTGTTTGTTTGTTTTTAAAAATGTAGTGCTGAGGGTATTTATATGCCTTTTTTTTGTTATTTTTCAAAGATTTATTTATTTTTGTTTTGAATATTTTCTTGTTTGTATGTATGTACACCCTGTTTGTACAACTCCTTTGGAGGCCAGAAGAGAAAGTCAGCCCTTGGAATGGGAGTTAGGGGTGTTATGAGCTACCTTTTGAGCTCAGAAATGGAACCTGAGTCCCCTGTAAGACCAGCAAGTACTCTAAAACCATCTTTGCAGGCCCTACCTTTTTGTTGTTGGCTAATGCCTGTTCTAAAACTAAAGTGGCCTTCACATTCTGTGTATGATAGTCTTGTCCTCTTTGATCTCTTTCCAAATTTGTACAGTTTTAAGCACTAGAAAACTAAGTGATTTATTTATTTGCTTTTTTTCTTTCTTTTTTCTTTTTCTTTTAATGACTGAGTCTCACTATGTAGCTCTGACTGGTCTGGAACTTATTATGTAGGCCAGGCTGTTCTTGAACTCACAGACATCTTCCTGCATCTGCTTCCTGAGTGCTGGGATTAAAGGCATGTGTCACCACTGCCTAGCAGATTTTTTTTTATTAAATTTTTTTAAAAATTACTTGTGCGTGTTTATGTGGTACCATCGTGAGGTTGTAGAAGTCAGAGAACAGCTTCCATGGGCTCTAGTTATTGAACTCAGGCCTTCATTTTCTGAACTGTTTTGTTAGCCCAGATTATTGTTTAGGTTGTCTTGGGCTCCTTTTTTCCATTATGTGATTTAGTATTTGCTTAATTTGTGCAGCTTTGTTATTGTTACTTGTAACTTAATATTTGTTTGCTTATGTTTTCATGAGTGATGCTTATAATCACTCTTCATTTGTCTCATGTTTTTCCAAGGTGGTATAGCTGTATGCTGGGGAAGAAATGCAGTCTGGCTCCTCTGAAGGAAGAGCTCAGAATCCAAGGGGTAAGCTTTGTCACTGCCATTCAGGTGTGTCTTCTTAGGGTGTAGTCTGAGTAGGGCAGCTTTCTTTATACCATAAAGCTAATTGTGATTTTTAAGTTTTTTTTTAAAACATGTATTTATGTTGTGTGTATTAATGTTTTGTCTGCAGATGTATGGGTGCCCACAAAGGTCAGGAGATGTCAGATCCTTTTCTGGAGTTATGAATGGTTGTAATCCAACATGTGGATTCTGGGAACCATGCTAGGTCTTTTGCAAGAGTGAGAATTGCTCTTAATTGTTGAGCCATCTCCAGTCCATATTTCTTGTTACATTTATTAAAAACTACAAGGTAGATTGGGTGGTGGTGGTGCACGCCTTTAATCCTAGCATTTGGGAGGCAGAGAAGGTGGATCTCTATGAGTTCGAGGCCAGCCTGGTCTA
Organism: Alexandromys fortis; assembly: GCF_014885135.2. Taxonomy (NCBI): domain Eukaryota; kingdom Metazoa; phylum Chordata; class Mammalia; order Rodentia; family Cricetidae; genus Alexandromys; species Alexandromys fortis. Next base: position 8,257,297 of record NW_026068174.1, on the reverse strand, counting down.
CAGAGTTCCAGGACAGACTCCAAAGGTACACAGAGAAACCCTGTCTTGAAAAAAACAACAACAAAAAAAAAAACCTATAAAGTAGTTCTTTTTTCTTTATTGAAATCTGATTTATGGCCATACTTTTCGGTTGGATCTTCTACTTAAAGAAGTAAACAAAGACTGAAGGTGGTACATGCCTTTAATCCCCACACTCAGGAGGCAGAAGCAGGTAGTTTGAGTTTGAGGCCAGCCTGGTCTTCATAACAAGTTCAAGGTAAGCCAGGACTACCTAGTGAGATCCTGTCTCAAAACAGCAGTAAACACAGCCTTAGGAGCTGGGAGTGCTTGTCTGGCATGCCTGAGGCCCTGCCTTCAACCTCAGCACTGCCAGGGCTATCCACATCTGTAATTCCAGCCTCCTGGAGGTAGAAGCAAGAGGATTGCAAGTCAGAGGCCACCTTGGCCCAAGTAGCCAAGTCCTGTTTTAAAGAAATAAATAAAAACTATTTAAACCATTTTATAGTGACTTCAGAGAACTGTTTGAGGTGTTTGTTATTTGACCTATGAGACATCTATAAATTCTAATATTTTATGAGAGATAAAAATTCTGTATATAATTTTTTGATTATCAGACAAATGTATATACCTTTTATTTTTATTTATTTTTTAAATATTGTTTGGCTGGGTGGTGGTAGTGCGCGCCTTTATCACAGCACGGGGGGGGGGGGGGGGGGAGATATCTGTGAGTTCAAGGCCAACCTGGTCTACAGAGCAAGTTTTAGGACAAGTTCCAAAGCTACACAGAAAAACCTTGTCTTGAAAAACCAAACCCACCAAACAAAGAAAATACTGATTGGTAACTAACAAAAGCAAAACAAAACAAAAAACCTCAATAGGAGTCAGCAGCCAGGAGCATTACTAGAAAGACTTCAGTGTGAAGGTGGGCTTGGTGTAATGCAGCTGTTGAGGTGGGGGGGGGGGAAATCAGGAGCTCAAGGTCACCCTTAGCTACCTCAGATCCCCTCTCAAAACAAATAAAACTTCAGGCGAGATTCTGTTTCTACTGGTTTCAGGTTCGTAAAGTCACCTTCACGGAGTTCTGTCAAGGCCGGACAATGAGATGGGCCTTAGCTTGGAGTTTTTATGATGATGTCACAGTGCCGGTAAGTAAAGACTTGATTTGGCTTCTCCAAATGCTTAGCATGTGATAAGCTCCCACAGAACATAAATGAACTAAATCTGTACTGTTCTGTTTTTCATTTGGAGAATTTCCATTTTTCCAAATGTTTATGGCAAAATGGAAAATGTTTATAAACAAGAGCCCATCTTGGCATCTTTTAGAAGTTAGAGGTGTAGGCAGCATAGTCTGTAGGAACACCTGGCCATTGTAACTTCTGGTGGTCATTGTTCAGTCTGTTTGTCTGCCTGGCCACTACTGCTTTCTTAAGCTGCTAGAGAGCTGCCATTGTGCTTGCAATCAGTTTTCTTCCTCCTGTTCTGATTTCTCATTGCTGGGGCTTGAACCCTGTGTCTCAATCATTGTAGGCAAATGTTGTACCCCAAGTTATACTCCTAGCTCCCTGGCTGTATCTTTTTTGAGTTTAACACCTAAGGATTTTGCTGATCTCAGGAGAAAGCTCTGGCTTGTCTTTTATAATTACCACTAGAGCCGGGCGGTGGTGGCGCA
>NW_026068174.1:8176932-8255529 GCF_014885135.2 Alexandromys fortis | reverse complement strand
CACACACACACACACACACACACACACACACACATACATACATACACACAAAACAAGCCAACTGGTTTTCTGATTGCCCCTGGGAAGTACTGATAGAATGGCCTGTGTTTGCTCACACGTCTCCCTGCAAGAGTGGTCTGCTTGTTGACTGGAGACGCACTTTTTTTTTTTTAATTATGTATACAATATTCTTTCTGCGTGTATGCCTGAAGGCCAGAAGAGGGCACTAGACCTCATTACAGATGGTTGTGAGCCACCATGTGGTTGCTGGGAATTGAACTCAGGACCTTTGAAAGAGCAGCAATGCTCTTAACCACTGAGCCATCTCTCCAGCCCAAGACACACTTTCTAGCCTCTGCTTTACTGCCCAGCTCTTTATTCTCGTGGTGTGTGAGGAGGCTAGTACTGACTCCTGCAGGTCTCTGTGCCCATATAACAGGCTTGTTCTGGGGCTGCCTCTTCCAAGGACTTGGGCATTCATTTTGGGTCTCCAGAGCTCTACTCAATGTTGCTGTCTTTGAGTCTTTGTTGCTATAGACAGAGAGGTAGATAGATGTGTGTGGGAGCACTAAGGAATGATTCGCAGATGTTGCCTTGTTTTTTGAAAACATGAGGGTCAGATTTGAAGCTGAGCCAATTCTTCCTCCACAACTAGATGTACTGCAGGATTGAAACTGCTCCTATAGAGTGTCCTTTCCATGGATGCCTAGACTGGCTTTGGGACTGTGCAGTGGGGTACCCAGGAGTTAGTGTTTAATTTGATCACTAGTTTAATAGATGCCTTTGCTTTCCATAGCTCCCTTCTCCTCCAAATATTACCTTGTTGTTTTCTAGACTACTAGGACACACAGTAGATGGTTGAAATCATTAGCAATGCCCTTAGCTATCCCTGTGCAGGCACAAACAGCTGTGGGAAATGGGAACAGCACCTGCTTCCAAGAGTGTCTTCTTAACTTGCTGCCCACATTTTTTTGACACAGCTGGGAAGAACTGATAATGGGCTCTGACACTCCCCACAACAACCCAGAGAATTTTCCTTTGCCTGCTTGGATGAAAGAGTCATCACAGATACTAGTGTTGAAGGACAATATCTTTGTGCAAAGTCAGTTTAGTTTTATTTTTTCTTTCAAAATCAACTTACTTAGAAAAGGAATCTATGAGCCTCCCTCTTTCCTTTTTTAGAGTGTCTTGTAGCTCTGCATGGTTTCTAGCCATCAAGGATGCTGTCTAAGGGACCGAGTTCCTCCTGTGCTACAGAGTGCCCCCCCCCACTGTAGTCATCCCTAAGCTGCTAATAATGCATTCCCCAGTGTTCCATTACATGCATTTAAACTGCTGGTGTGTGTGTTGGGGGTGGAGTGGGGAAGAGGGTGACAGCTTCTGATTTGTAGTAACCCAGCAACAGTTTCTTAGCACTGACGCCCTAGATTGGTGACTGCTTTCCCTGTGGGTAGATCCAGGTTACTCTGGAGATTTTGAGTTGACCTTCCTCTTGGTTCCCCTTCCTTCTTCTCAGACTCCTCAGTCACCATTTTTCTGGACAGCTTACCTGATGTTCCTCTCTTGCTCCTGGTGGGGATCTGGCAGGCGGAGAATGCTGTTTCAGTCAAGGAGAGGAAGATACTGAATAGAGCTGGTTAAGCAGAAATATTGACCTACTTCCCTACCCCCACCCTACCATTTATCGTGATGTGCAAGTTTCTATGGCAACTTGTGTTTTCACTTATGTGAGGCCTACTGACTTGTTTCTGTTGGTGCTAAATGCTGAAAACTCTAATTCAAGCAGTTCTAGTGCCTGCATGGAGCCCACTGCTGTTGTCTGCACTCATTTTAGCAACAGAAAGACTTATCTAATATTGGTAGAATTTTTGTGCCAATGTTTCTGACCGATGAGGACATGGGGAAGTAGTAAGTTTTTCACAGGATGCTGATAGGTCACTTTTAGAGCCCCTTTCCCCAGTTCTCTAAGTCTTCAGGTCTGTTTTGCTTTCAGGAATTTGAAGTTGGTTGAAGAGTTGGGTATAGGGTGACACATTGGAGGCGGAGGCTGCTCGTATCCCAGCCACCCAGACCTCCAACTTTATTAACTACAACACTAGCCCGGTGGTGGTGGCACACGCCTTTAATCCTAGCACTCGGGAGGCAGAGGCAGGCGGATCTCTGTGAGTTCGAGGCCAGCCTAGTCTACAGAGCTAGTTCTGGGACAGGCACCAAAGCTACAGAGAAACCCTGCCTCGAAAAACAAACAAACAAACAAAAAAAACTACAACCACTGTTTGGCCAATAATTCGGATATTTCTAGCTAGCTCTTATATCTTAAGTTAACCCATTTCTATTAATCTGTGTATTGCCACAAGCTGTGGCTTACCGGAAAGGTTCTGGGTCCTTCTCCTTCAGCAGCTACATGGTGTCTCTCTGACTGCCTACTTTATATCTCTGTTTAGATTTCCTGTCTGGCTTTACTCTGCTAAGCCAGTGGCTGAAACAGCTTTATTTTTAGTCAATAAAATACAGAAGGACATCCCACATAATCTCCCGTTTTGGGTTTTTTTTTTTTTTTTGTTACAATATTTAGTCTCTTTGTATCTGGTAAAATTTAAGAAAATATACTATCACCTATTTTATCTTTGTGAGTCTAAAGTTTCATATTTAATTTACCTTTTATCATAACTAAGGCAAACTATAACTGTCTTCAGCTCTTCAAAGACCCCAGAAGGTTATAATGTTACCTTAGTAAATAAGAAGTGCATTGTAAGCAGCTTCCAAAATTCTAGGATTGACATCTCCCTTCCTGGACAGTCACCCAAAGTTCTTCTGTAATGTTGGGGCATCATCTTCAGGCTACAGGCCCATAGTATCTAGCACACTTTTTCATGAAGCAGGAAATTTGAAAGGCTATTTTGCCTATCTTGGCAGTTTGTCAGTCACTTTCTTCTGTATCCTGCAGAATGTCTGGCAGGAACCCTGAAGGACCATCCTGTCTTTTGGAATGTTCAGCAGTCATTTTTCTGTGGGTCCTGCATGTCCAGTTTACACAGCATGCCATCAAGCAATCAAGGCAAGAGCAGTTTCTTACCCAAATGACTAGCCTTGTCACATTGAAGGCAAATTCCATAACGAGTTTTTTCAATGCCCATCAACCTCTCTGAAGTAATTGGTGCTGCCAGAAGCAAATATGTCTCCTTGTTGAGAAAAGTCTAAATTCTTAAAACATTTTAAATGCCAGGCCATATTCCATAGGTTTTTGAAGTGTTAAAAATTATTTATCTAACTGAAATAAATCTCTTTATATATAGAAAAACTAACCAACATGACTATAAGTTTGACTATTAGAAAGGATTATCAATTAATTTGTAATTTTAAATTATATATTACATTTTAAATGAACTACACAAACATAATACCTTAAGCACATATTTACAGTATAATAAATTGACTTTAAATTTGTATCAATAAGACCAAGATCCATGCCAATGCAAAGTATTCATCTCTATAACACATAACTGGTAAATAGTGTACTCTAGATGTGAGCATTGCTCAGGAACCCTGGTTCATAAAGAATTCACAAGGCTGGATAGATGTTCAGTGGTTGCACTTGCTTATTGCTCTCCTAGAGGACTTGAGTTTGGTTCCCAGCACCCATGTGTCCATTCACAAACCACCTGGAAGTCCAATTTCAGGGAATCCCATACCTTCTTTGCTTCTCCATGGGCACAAGACATACATATGGAGGCACATACATACTTGCAGACTAAATATAGACATAAAATTAAAAATATTTAAAAGTAATTCCCATTCTTCAAGAGATTTTTCTTACCCTGGACTTCTCTGTCCATCTTATTTTTTAAAAAAAAAATAATAAATTTATTTATTTATTATGTATATACTATTCTCAGTATTCTGTCTGTATGTATGCCTTCAGGCCAGAAGAGGGCACCAGATCTCATTACACATGGTTGTGAGCCACCACGTGGTTCCTGGGAATTGAACTCAGGACCTTTGGAAGAGCAGTTAGTCAGTGCTCTTAACCGCTGAGCCACTCCAGCCTTCTGTACATCTTATTAACAGGAGGCTTTTGGGGGTCTAGATAGGGAGGGGTCAAAATAACTATTTGTGGATGTTGTCTGTTTTCTGACTGTACTCCATAGATTTTTTTTTAAGATTTACATTTTTAATTATGCATATGATGGGGTTATGTGCACATTAGGGAATTTGCTCATAAAGGTCAGAGGGGTTAGATACCCGGGGACTGAAGTTCCAGGCAGCTATGAGCTTCCTGAGGTAGGGGATTGAATTCCAGTCCTTAGAAACAGTAGTACCTGCTTTTAACTCGTAAGTTGTCTCTCCAGCCTTGCCTCCTGAGTGCTGGGATTTTAAGGCATTTATCACTGTGTTTGGTTTGGATTTCCTTCCTTCCTTCCTTCCTTCCTTCCTTCCTTCCTTCCTTTCTTTCTTTCTTTCTTTCTTTCTTTCTTTCTTTCTTTCTTTCTTTCTTTTTTTTTTGAGACAGGGTTTCTCTGTAGCTTTGGAGCCTGTCCTGGAACTAGCTCTTGTAGACCAGGCTGGCCTCTAACTCACAAAGATCCTCCTACCTCTGCCTCCCGAGTGCTGGGATTAAAGGCATGCACCACCGCCTGGCTGGATTTTCTTTCTTTTTTTTTTTTAATTTATTTATTATGTATATAATAATTGTAGCAGGGCGGTGGTAGTGCACACCCTTAATCCCAGTACTCAGGAGACAGAGGTAGGAGGATCCCTGTGAGTTGGAGACCAGCCTGGTCTACAGAGCTCGTTCCAGGACAGCTAGGGCTACACAGAGAAACCCTGTCTCAAAAAATAAAAATTTTGTGCATGCATAAGTACTGAGATGAACAATAGGGACAAAAGCATTTCAGAGGAGGAAATAGTTGGGATTAATGTGGTCAGACATGACTTTAGGGACCAAGATTTGCCTGTTTGCTTCCTTGACAGTCCTGTCCTGAGGAAGGATTTGTTGAATGTTTAAAGGAATAGTTTAGGACTTACACTGAGTCACAGCTTTTTGAGTAGGACATTAATAGGTTTGGAAGCTTTGATGTATGCCCATAGTTGTCACTGTTACTTGAATACACATACTATCTCCTTTTCATTAAGCCAGGAAACAGTTGTATGAATAGCAGTACCAGCCCTTGGAGGCTGCAGAAAGTCAAGCCCCAGTCTGATTTTCTAGCCCAGGCTTTAATCACTTGGGTATTGATTCTGCTTACCAAGTCTCTTGTCTTTTCCTAAGCCTTGCCACCAATACCTCTTCCCTGATCAGTCTTTAATGAAGAATCTTGTTTAGGAGTCATCCCAACAGCCTCTTTTCTGGGAACATTAAAGTTCCCCTAAGGCCACCATTCTGGTCATAGTCCTACCTGTGTGCTGGGCATGTAACTCAGTGACAGAATGCTTTTCTAGCATGCATGTAGTTCATTCCTCACGTCACAAAAATAACAGTAGTGTTTCTACAGATATAAAATGCAGAATACAGATACAAAATTTCTAGAGTAGATATAGAACAATTTCTTTCTGCTGTATTGAAAGTTATATATTAAGGGGCTGGAGAGATGGCTCAGTGTTTAAGAGCATTGGCTGTTCTTCCAGAGGTCCTGAGTTCAATTCCCAGCAACCACATGGTGGCTCATAGCCATCTATAATGAGATCTGGTGCCCTCTTCTGGTGTGTAGATATGCAGGCAGAATGCTGCATACATAATAAATAAATAAATCTTTATTAAAAAGAAAAAAGTTATATATTAAATAGTAGAGTGAGTAAATTTTTTTTTTAATTAGTAAAGCAGTTTGGCTCCATCTCAGTCTCTTTGTACTTTCCCACTCATAAGATTCTCTTTCTCATATGGTTGCCTCTGTGACCATAAAATTTTTCAAGTTTTTTAGCAGCATATATGCCATGGCCCTTTAATTGTTGGTACTGTCTAATATGGTAGGCAGGAGAATTGAGGATTCAGGGTCGTCCTTGAGAGTTTTGAGACCAGCCTGGCTGTTTGAGATCCTGCCTCAGAAACAACAACAACAACAAAAAATTTTCAGTTGTATTAAGATATAAAAGTGTCCTAGTGCCAGAGGCCTAGGGGGTCGTGTTTAACTATAATTTTTTTTTTCTTTTTCGAGACAGGGTTTCTCTGTAGCTACGGAACCTGTCCTGGAACTATCTCTTGTAGACCAGGCTGGCCTCTAACTCACAAAGATCTGCCTGTCTCTGCCTCCTGAGTGCTGGGATTAAAGGCGTGCACCACCACCACCGCCAGGCTTCTTTGGTTTTTTTTTGTTTGTTTGTTTGTTTTTGCTTTTTTGATTTCCAAGAAAGGGTTTCTCTGTGTAGCCCTGACTATCCTAGAACTCACTCTGTAGACCAGGCTACCCTCAAACTGCCTCCACCTCTCAAGTGCTGGCATAAAAGACCTGCATTTAGCAACACTGCTCCCAGCTAAATGTAACTTTTTAAGAGTACCATGTAGAAAATTTTAACTTTAAAGAAATAATTTACTGCCGGGCGGTGGTGGCGCACACCTTTAATCCCAGCACTAGGGAGGCAGAGACAGGCGGATCTTTGTGAGTTTGAGGCCAGCCTGGTCTACAAGAGCTAGTTCCAGGACAGGCTCCTTGGCTACAGAGAAACCCTGTCTCGAAAAAACAAAAAAAAAAAAAGAAGAAAAGAAAAATAATTTACTGTAGTGTTACTCTTGGTGTTTTAAGTGGAGCTTTAGTCCCTCTAGTGGGTGGAGGAGTGTAGCCTCCCTAAGTTCTCCCTAAGTAGAGAGTTTGGTGATGATTGGATTCCATGGCCCTTGGTTTCAAGTGTAGTGTTCTCATTGGTGCTGGTATCCTTCATCCTCCGCTGACAGGCAGCTACACTGTTGATGAGTTTATGTTAGGTGTGTACTCTACCTCTGAGCTACATCTCTAATCAGCCTTTCTGTGCACTAGTAAAGTGGTAGTAGTAGTTCTTAGTGTGGAGGCCAGAGGACTAGACTACCTTGGCTACTGTTCTTGGGTAGCCGTCCACTTTGCTTTTTGAGATAGGGCTTCTTATTGGTCTGTCGCTCACCAGTTGAGTGAGGTTGGCTGGCCAGTGAGCCCCAGGGATCGTCCTGTCTTTGCTGCCCCATTAAGGGATTACAAACGTACCACCAGGCTTTTTTTTTTTTTTTTTTTTTAATGTGGATTCTTGGGATCAGGTGCACATCTTCAGGCTTGTATGATAAACACTTTACAAACTGGGGTGACACTCCCTGTGTATGTGCAATTCATTATGGGCTTGCATGGGGTACCACAAATAGAAAAGGCATTTAGTGCTTGGAGAATGTCTATACTGGTAGCTGGAATAAAGTAAGGTGATGGGATTTGAATGAATTTGTATTTGGAGTTTGAATCCCAATTCTGTTACTGCTAATGGTGACTCAGCTATGGTGACATAGCTTTGTAAAGTGAAGAAACAGGCGGAGCTGTCTCCAACATTGGAAAGAACACGTGCAAAGGCCTTTGTTTCATGCCCTGTACTTGGGAACAGAAACCCTGGGATTGTCCCCACTTGTGTCCACTGTCATGCACTGTATTTAATTGTTGGGATAACTTTCTCCTTTTTTCTTTTAGTCACCTCCAAGTAAACGAAGAAAATTAGAAAAGCCACGGAAACCCATTACATTTGTGGTGTTGGAGTCTGTGATGAAAGAATTATCCCTCAAAGCCTCGTCTTTGGGCTCTGAGACAGTAGAAGGCATAGTAGTTGTGACAACATGGATAGAAAAAATTCTCACTGATCTGAAGGTGTGTGGCCAAGCATATTGATGAAGTGCTCACCCATAGTGACTTTTATGGTTTCTTTAATTGAAGGGATTTGGTAAGTAATGACAGATGATTGCCTATAAAATTCTGCTTTTTCCTCCACATAGGTTCATCATAAACGAATTCCGTGTGGAAAAGAAGAAGTTAGCCTTTTCCTGACAGCTATAGAAAACTCTTGGATTCATTTAAGGCGGAAGAAAAGAGAGCGAGTGAGACAACTGAGAGAGGTTCCCCGAGCTCCCGAGGACGTTATCCTAGCCTTGGAGGAGAGAAAGTCCACTTCCCAAGAGCTGAGTGGTAGCCAGGACGTGGCTCCACGCTCCCAGAAGAGTGCCTTGTGTGGGCTTGCTGTACCAGAAGGCGAGTCTGCCACTGTTGGTGGCCATCGCCTCAGCCAGGAGTCACTTTGCCAGGAGGAAACTCTAGAAGCCATGGAGGATGAAAGGAGTGAGGAAAGGGGAGGGATGGAGACCATGGAAAGTTGTAAAGGCTCTAGCAATGGAGCCCAAGCCCGAGAGGCTTCTGAGAAGGCAGACGGCCTGGACGGAGCAGCTGCACGTTACCTGTTTAAGTGCCTGGTCAACATTAAGAAGGAAGTAGATGGCGCCGTAGTTGAAATGCATTGGGTTGAGGGCCAGAACAGGGATTTGATGAATCAGCTTTGTACCTACATACGTAACCAAATGCTGAGGCTTGTTGGGGTAGTTAATTCTTAATTTCTTCTACGGTTAGAAAAGTGTCTGTATAAAGCTAAGGATATGGTGCAAGTGTGTAGAAGGTATCCTGGGTTGTGTCCCTAACATCTAACATCAGTACAAAAAAGTCTATAAAGTAACTTTGGAAGCGGAGCCTATTGGGAAGCCAGAGGAATTTCACTACTGGTCCTTTAGTGACACCATGTGGAATCATGTTACAAAGCAGAAATTTAGTACACTTATCCCAGTATTTGAAGGCTGAGGCAGGGTGACTGCTCTGAGTTTAAGGTCAGCCTATGCCATAGAGAAAGACATTTGTCTAAATAAAAAGAAAAAAGCAGAAATGAATCCATTTTTAACCCTTCCCCTCTTAAAGTGATCTGGAGTTGTGTGTTTGGCACAGTGGCTCAGGAGGAGTTTATCTGCTAGTGACTATTGCTAGCAGATAAACTCAGGAGGATCTTGGAACCTCCTCCAGCATTTCGTCTCAGCCTTGAACTCATTCCCTGAGGCCAGAGGTATTGTTTGTGACTGCTGCCTGGAATGTGTCCTTCAGTAAGTAGGTGTTCTTCAAGACACTGCTTTCTTAGGGACCTGGAGTTGATTGAGCCGGCCCTCAGGAAGGAGCTAGCCTGCTGATAGGTGGCCAGAATGTTAGGTGGAGAGAGGGCCAGTCTGGGAACACATGGGAAGAGTGCATTGCTCACTTGCTGTGCTTCTGACATTGCCTATTTCAGAGCAGAATTGAGGAAGCAGAGTCGGAGATGTGTACCTGTCCCCTCCTCCACTTCAATGTTGTTCTTTGGTAATGTGCTGCTTTTTATTGACATGTGAAATGGAATATGTTTTGTTTTTAATACAAGACTTCAGAATTGAAAACTATTGATTCTGTTTGAGTCCTGGAATTGAGATATTTTGTTGTGTTTGAGTTGGGTAAACAGTTGATGTGACAAACAAGAAACAGGGGTCCTCTGTGTACTCAGTAGGGTGTGGGGTGGATTGGTAGGTAGAGCACTCATCTACATCCGTGAAGGTCCTGGAACTTGCTTTGTAGACCAGGCTGGCCTTGAACTCAAAGAGATCTGCCTGCCTCTCTCCCAAGTGCTGGGAGAGTCACCACTGCTCCTGGATTATATATTCAACACCAGAGAAAAACAGATACTGGTGTGGTGTAAAGTGGAGCCTTCTATGTGGCCAGCTAATTTGTTTGCCAAATCCTACTTTTCTAGTGGCTTTTCTCTGTCTGCTTATCTGCTTATCCAAGGCCAGGGTAACAGTGTCTGAAACTAATTTCTAATGGGAATGCTGGGGTTTTGCGGGTACTTCTAGGAGAGTCTCATTTTTGTTCTTTTCGTGTCTCAGAAATTGTCTTTTGTGCTGGATTCTTGACTAAGCAGCCTAGGGTTCTATATGGACAGACTGGTATAGAGCCTAGGCTCTCTGACACCCATAAAGACTGGTGCTGAGTAGTTAAGTTCCCATTTTGCGAGGTGGCTCTGATTAGATCAGAAAGCTGGTGCTGTGGCATAACTTAATGGCAGCTGGGTTAGGCTGTTGGCAAAAGTGTAAGAAAATGCAAATAATGCAATGGGGTTGAAAATTGGGAAAGAACATATAGCTGTAGTCTTTCAGAGACTCCTAGGAGCGTGTTCTCCCCACTCCCTGACATAGTGATTAGAGACTAAGGAGAAGCAGCACTGATCTAATCCTCTCATTCCTCTGGCAGCACGAAGAAACCAGTGTTCAGGGTCACAAACTGCACCCAGATTGCACCCAGTAATTATGTCTGTGTCAGGGTATGTGTGTGTGAATGCAGTTGCCTGCAGAGGGATCAGATCCCTTAGAGCTGAAGTTACAGGCAGTTGTGAGCTACCAGATTTGGATGCTGGGAACCAAACCCATGCTTTTAACCATTGAGCCATCTCCCCAGCCATAGCTGTTGTCTTTGAGTCATGGTCTTATGTAGCCTCAGACTTGATGTGTAATTGAGGATGAATTTAATGTCCTTTTCCTCCAGTATCTCCATCTTGAGTGCTGGGATTACAACTCTGATTTATGTGGTACAAATGATCGATTAGTTGAGCCAAGGACTCCCTGTGTGCTAGACAGATGCTTTGCCAACTGAACTACAACCACAATAAGATGATATTGAAATCATCTTTTTCATTGAAAACACTTTAAAGGGACATATTATACATGTGCTTTATAATCGAAGAGAAGCTTTTTAAAGAAATTGGTTGCTCACATGTCACAGGATTGAGTGGCGTTCTGTTTAAGTGTCTGGAGGTCAAGTTTGTGTTGGTGTTGGTGGATTGATATGAAATTAAATCTCTGTGGTATTGTCTAAAGTTCTATTCTGGTCCCTGGTTGGCTTCTGATCCCCTGATAGCTGAAGTGGAACAGAAGCTGTACTTGTTTTCCAGTGTGAGGTAAGGAAGGCGCTTGTGTTTAGAATCTGCTCCAGTTTTGTTGGTTTGCTTTCCTGTGTTCAGCTGTTCTCACACTAGGGCTTTGCTATACTTTAAGTCCAAACTGGCAGCTCCGAGGAGGAGTTTTAGCCAACCTCAAGGGGTCTGGTCTGTTACTATATTTTAGAAAACAAAATCTCTTTCCCTGGTGGAAATCAAGGCTTCTGGTGTCTTGACAGGAATAATCATATGGCCAGATGTGGAAAAAAATGTAAAAATCACATACAGAAGACATCAAAGCCATTTTATTTTGTTTTGTTTTTTGAAGTAGGGTCTCATTCATGCAGCTCAGGCTGGGCTTGAACTTTTAAGGTAGCCAAGGTTGGCACTGAATTAACTCCTGGTTCTCCTGCCTCCACCTCCTCAGTTCCTGGGATTGCCGATGGTTGCCTCCATCCCTGGCTTTATGTGCTACTGGAGGTTGAACTCAGGACTAAAAGGCAGGCACTGTAACAGCTGAGCTACATGCTAGGACTCCCTCTTCCCACTTTGAAAAGAAGGAAGTGAATGCTGGGTGTGGTGTCCCTATCTGTAATCTCAGCATTTGGGAGGTGGAAGAAGGAGGACCAGGATTTTAAGACTGAGTTCACAATTGGTCTTGTCTACATTGTGAGTTCAGGGCCAGAGGGAGTTGTGTGAGACCTGTCTCAGGGAGAAGCGGGAAAGACAGACTGTGGGAGCCCTTTGGTCTTTTTAACTTGTAGCAGTTTCTTTTGGAGCCACACGGGGGCACCTTCAGCCCCTTCAGTTGAAAAATTGAACTTCATTGTGGGAATGGATGATTGTATCTATAGAATTTTCTAGAAATACTCAGTTATATCCAGACAAATATTTATGACGGTACATTTTCACTTAAAATTTTTTAAAATTGAATTATAAGGGAGAAAAAAAAATCCCTACTAACACTTTTTATTGCCCCCCCCCCCCAAACTCACAGAGATCTGCCTGCCTGTGCCAATACCACCTGGCTGTTTTATGTTTTTTATCGTCTCAACTGACCTGCTTTTCTTCACATTTGTCTACTGTAGAATATACTCATTAGGCCTGTCCTTTGGATCTTTTGTTTGTTTGTTTGTTTCTCAAGCTTTATGTTTCAGGTCTGGTAAGAGATCTAGAAAAATGCATTTTCATCTTGCTTTGCCTTTGATCTTGGTGGCAGACTAACATCCATTTGATGAGTTATTTATATGAATAGTTGTGAGGGTTTATATAAACTAGCTGGGCCTTATTTCTTAAGTAGGCTGTTTCTGTATAGATTCAAACATGCATATGGCTAACCCTGTATGGCTGAGGCTCAAGAAGAAGCACTCTGTTTATTCTATGGTACAAGGTCAGGATCTGCAGTGACCCTTCTACCCCATTTGCAAAACTTCAGTTATTGTTCTTTGAGTAAAGATGCGTCTCAGAGGTGCCCTAAAGAAAGGGACATGACTTCACTGTTCTTAGGGGACTTGCTGCTCAGATTTTATTTGCTGAATGGCCATCACCTCAGTAAAGTGCTGTCGTGGTCATTAATAGGGTTTTGCCTCTTGAAGGAGGGCATTAATGGTTTTGAAAGATGCTAATCATCCCATGTGCCTTATGTAAGTACTACTGCAGTGTTAAAAAGCCTGGCTCAGGACACCTGTAGCCATAGAACTTACACATGCCTGAGATACTATTCTGTTCTGGAAAGATCTGCTATGACTCACTCAAATGACTAAAACAGCGGTTCATTTCTTTAATTGCTGGTTGGAACAGCTAATGCTGCCTTTGTGAGCCTGTGCTTTTACTCTGGAAAACTATGTTGTGACTGAATGAAGACCTGTACCTCTTTGAGATGTAGCCCATCTGCCTGTCTCGGTCCAAGCAGAGATCTCAGAACTTCTAGGCTCTGTCTTTAGGAGGTAGAGGATCATGGGTGCTCCTTAGCAACAGGGAAACTGAACAAGAGAAGAAGGTAGGGGGCAGAAGTTCAGCTAGCTATACTTGACAGTAGCTTGGAGCCAATGCTTAGAAGAGGGCAGCATGTACTCCAGGTACTGTTCACCCCGGGGCAGTGAACAGTGGGAGAGAGCACAGGCTTTGCAGCTCATCAGCCCTGGGTTTGCATGCTATTCCACTCCTTGTATAAGACCCCAGTCCGACTGGGTTGGCCTTGGGAGAACTGAGGGTGAGTGAGAGGTGTGAGGTGTGAGGTCTAGGGGAGTTCAGAAACAGAGTGACACTTGTGACGTGCCTTCTCTCCTTAATTTGTGAAGAGTTTTAGAGTTTTGGTCAGAAAGCCGCCTGCCATTGGACCCAATTGAGAAGGTTAAGACCTTGATTAAATCTGTAGGGGCAGGTAGGCAGATGTAGAGTACTACCTATTAACCAAAATAAAAGCCAACATCTGTGTAATGGAAACATTAGGAACTGACCATTGGCAGTTTGTCTTTTACAGAGATTGTCTCATTTAGTAACCCTGTTAGCTGATGCAGTATTGTTGTGTGAGAGCTGAAGGCAATGGAACCTTCTAAAGCTTAAGTGACTAATGTTCTTCACCGAGCAAAGGTACTGAGGCAGGGTTTGAACTTGGGTCCAAGAAGCTAAGGCTGAGCTCTAGTGCCAAATCTAGAAAATATTTTATTTATTTATTTTTAAATATTTATTTATTTATTATGTATACAATAGTCTATCTGTATGTATGCCTGCAGGCCAGAAGAGGGCACCAGACCTCATTACAGATGGTTGTGAGCCACCATGTGGTTGCTGGGAATTGAACTCAGAGCCTTTGGAAGAGCAGGCAAATGCTCTTAACCACTGAGCCATCTCTCCAGCCCATTTATTTATTTTTTTATTTTTTGAGACAAAGCTTCTCTGTAGCTTTGGGGCCTGTCCTGGAACTTGCTCTTGTAGATCAGACTGGTCTCGAACTCATAGAGATCCGCCTGTCTCTGCCTCCCAAGTGCTGGGATTAGAGGCGTGCACCGTGACTGCTGGCCCAAATCTAGAAATTCTATGGCAAATAATGTATTTAAGGTAAAAATGGCCTTTGTTCCACCAGTGCAGGAGGAGACTTTAGTTACATGGCACGGGGAAGCCACAGCAAACATGTTTTACCCCGTCATAGTTCATCACTTAAGGTAGTAGAGTTTTCTTGTCTGTGATCAATTGGATGAGATTTTGTAAGTGAAATTACTTACAGTTAGGTTTTAATTTATGCCACCACATCTTCCAGAATCTTGTATTTGACATTAATGTAGATAATTAAGTAGTTAATGAAACCACAAAGTAAAGTGTCTGGTGAAAGCCCGTTGGACCAGGATCAATGTGAAATAATTAGGTAATGACAATACATAATTGTATAATAATGGAAGGGAGGTTTTGGTCTGTTTTAAACACTGTGGTTCCAAATATTTCATTTATGGAACTACACAAAACTCATGTGCTTTGTAAGCTTGCCAGAGAAGGTAGAATTGTCAGGAAAATTACCAAGTTCTCTTCCAGGTAGGCGAAAAAGACTGTAGGTTTGGTTTGGGAACCACATAGACTAGCCCTTAAGGGAGAATGGCCTTGAGATCTGGAAGGAAAGCCAGGGATTCCCACTGGGGGATTTGACTGAATGTGTAGCCAGAGGAGATGGTAGCTTGTTCTGTTAACTGTTCAAAAGAGCATCCTACTGGAGAGCAGGACCCCTGAGGGTCTGTGGCCAGGGCTGGTGTTTCTTACTGGTAAGTGGGAGTCAGCCCTGTCTAAGGTAGGATCCTTGCTCTGTCTGACCTCTACCAATTAACAAGAGTTATTTCTGCCTCCATCTTTCCTAATCTTGCTTACTTGGTCTCTGAAGTTTGGTTGCCGCCTGCTGTCTTACCTGGGGCCCTTCCTACTCCTTAGAGGGAAACCCCAAGGATTGTGTCATTAGTCTTATGTGCACTTCCCTCTTTATTCAGGCTGCTGCCACCCACTTCTGTAAGTTAACCCTCATGCCCATCATACCCTAACTTGCATTATCAGACCCAGCATCTCCTGGACAGTAGGGCCATGGTTGGTCAATTCTACTGTGTATTTTCCCATCACACACACACACACACACACACACACACACACACACACACACACACGTGTGTATATGCTGATTAGATCTTCCTGTTCCTTCACTGGCCACCATCAAAGTACTTTGATAACCCTGTCAGTTCCAGAAGTCCCCGAGTCCACACTGATCTCACCAGCCCTAGTGACACTGCCCTAATAATGTGGCTTCCTTATAACCTTGATCTCTGAGGAGTGTTAGAGTAAGGATTTATAGAGTGGATTTAGATGGGGAGCAACAAGAGATGAAAAAAACTTGTACGGGGGAGTTTTCAGAAGAAAGTTGAGTGGAAAATGGTGCCTTAGGCTCAGTTCAGGGGAGATCAAACTCTATGATATCCCAGAGAAAGGGTGGCTTTCCTGAATATAGCAGGAACATTTACCCTCCTACCCAGAGCCTTGGCATTCTACCACATTTCCAGCCTTTCAACAACTTCATTTTATAACTGAAATAAGTTTTCATCTAAAAATTTAGAAAATAATGAATAACCTACAATTCCACTACTTAAAGGAAATTATTTTACATTTTGTTGTCTTAGTGTGTTTGTATACATATGCATTTTAAACAACTGTGGGGTCAAACATGCTGTACATTAGTTATACTTTTATAATCTTTTATTTAGCAGTATATTATAATTTGTTTGTTGTTCTTTCTGAATAGAAGGATAATAATCTGCTTCAGGGAAGCTGTGAAAATAGGAGAGCTACCAGTAACCACCCTGCCTGAAGCCAGCCCTGCTGGCTCTGCTGACAGCCTGCTCCTTCCATGCTCGGATGTGGTATAAGCACACTCTGCCAGGCCGCTCTTGCTAGTTGGATCTTTAGATTGTCCTGTAAAAGGTTTTCACTACTGAAAATAACATTTTCCCAGATGACTTTGTATAAAAGTTATAATGTAGCCAGGCAGTAGTGGTGCATGCCTTTAATCCCAGCAGAGTTCAAGGCCAACCTGGTCTACAAAGTGAGTTCCAGGACAGGCAGGACTGTTACACAGAGAAACCTTGTCTCAAACAAACAAACAAACAAACAAACAAAAAATAGTTTTAATGTAGTTTTCTTTTTGTAGGGTAAATGTGCTAAGGCAGAGAATATGCCTCTTCAGTTTGCTCAAAAAGTGTACATTTCCATGAATACGTGTTTTCTTTTTTTGCCATACTTTTGATAGTTCTAGAAGGCTATTTGTTTTTCTTTCTTTCTTTTTTCTTTTTTTTAAAGATTCATTCTATTTTTAGTTGGGTCTGTCTGTCTGAGTCTGTGCATGTTAAGTACTGGTGCCCTAGGAGGCCTGAGGTGGAGTGAGCTGCTAGACACACATGCTAAGAACTAAACACAACCCTGTGCAAGAACAGTTCATGCTCAGCCTTTGAGCTCTCTCTCCAGCCGCAGAGGGCTAATTTTAAAAAATTCTTTATCAATTGATAGGCAAAAAAAAATTGTTTGGATTTCATTATGGAACTGACAAGGTTCCTCAGCTGTATATGTGTTATTATTTCATGCATGTGTTGCTTTAAAATTTTAAATTTGTGTCTTACCTATTGAAAACTCCTGTTGCAAGACTTCTTTCCATTTTTGTCATTTCCTCCCTCCCTTTAACGATCATTTTATTTACAGTTAAGAATTTCTAGAGATAATCAAATCCATCACACTGTGCCTTTGTATTTGTTTTATTTGCTTTTGTGAGTAGAATACTCCTTTGCTCTGGAGTGGAAAATGTTTGCCTATTTTTCATAAAAGCTTTTTTATTTTCGGTTTTCATACAGCACTTAGCAATTTATAGGTATCCATTTTACAGCTGTGCTTACCAATGGTGCAGTTATTACAGATTGACTTCAGCATTGGCCAATAAAGCTCCAATCTGAGATCACCAATGGAGACAGGGCAGGGCAGACTAGGGGATAGAGATTGATACTACATTCTCTGACCTTTAGCCCACCCCTAGCCTGGAAGTAGAAACTCAAGATAGCTGTGGCCACTAGCTCTGAAGAGTGGAGACTGGATCCCACAGCAGCGTGTTGGGTAGCAGCTGGACGGTAGACCTTTCCCAGGCTCTGACTGCATCCAGCTCTCTCATCTCCCAGCTCACCTCTGCCCCACGGGATCCGGCTGGCTCTTGACTCACATTGCACGACTCCACCTCTCTTTACTCATAATTCTGCCCCGGCCCATTCCCTTGACCTGAATTAATTGACTTCTAGGAAGCCATAGCCTTTTTCCTTCCAAGAAATGTCTGAAGTCCTCGTGCTTCTATGCTGTGACACAGCCAGGGTGGGTATCCGCCTGGAGAAAAGGCTGCCCTTTTCCCTTCACCTTCCTAGTCCTGGTTAGAGGTTCCCTCAAAGCATTCTCACTCATGGACTAAACCTGTGTTTGGAGCGGCACTAAGCAGAGTTAATGATTATCTGTTTTTAACAATAGTGTGTGCGCACACGTGTGCTTTCTTCCCCTGTTCACTTCCGGGAGACTTGCAGGGACTCTGGACCCCATATAGATTTGATTGGCACAGAGAAGATGACCAGGCCACCTCTCCACTTGACAGCTTGGTGACCTTTGCTGACACCTTTTCTTGGTATCTTAGACCCTGTAATCACAACTCATCAGCCCTAAATGCCCTTGATTTTTTTGATGTTGCTTTGATTTGTTTTGGGTAGAGAGTCATTCTGTAGTTCCAGTGGGCTTTGAAATTGGGAAGCCATCCTTCTGTTTGAGCCCAAGCACTGAGGGTGTGTGAGCCACCATGCCTGATGCTTGTTTTGTTTTGTTTTGAGACAGGGTTTCTCCAAGTAGCCCTGGCTGTCCTGGAATTCCTTTTGTAGACCAGGCTGGCCTCAAACTCACAGAGATCTGCCTGCCTCTGCCTCCTAAGTGCTGGATTAAAGGAGTGTGCCACCACTACCGCCTGGCAACTGGTTTCTTTTTATGTTTTGGAGCAGTTAAGATTTGGGAGCCTAACTTAATATTTCATAGTCCTTAGGTGTCTGGTGTAGCTGTGTTATCTCATGCTGTATCCAGTATGGAAGAGAGAAATGAACCTTACCTGGTGGGAATGTAGTAGTCAGTGCCACCTTCTCACTCCCTTCTCCCTTTTGCTTACCAAAGATTGCCTGGCCTTACCTATAAAGATACTTAGCCAGTTGTCTGGCACATGCTTGTTATATGAATGTCTGATGTCTCTCTATCTTATACATAACTGTTTCCCTCTGGTCTTGTTTTAATTATGGCTGTTGAAGTTACCTGAAACCGTTAGTGAAAGATGCCAGGTCAAGGTTGGGGTATCTCCTGGGACCCAGTGTGAATGTGTAGCTGTGCGTTTACCTCCATGCTCCTTTTTCTCACATCGCATAGTTTGGAAGTGGTCAGGGAAGTGATTTCACGTAGCACTTGGAGTTGTAAATGTATGACTGTCGGGGTCAATGGTTAGAGGATAGAAAGTCGGCCAGTATACATGGGGAAGGAGTGTGCACTATGGGGTGTGAGTGAGATATTGAGGTGTGCAAGACAAAAGGAAGAAGTTGGAAATCTTCATGAGAAAGTGCACAGTGCTGGAAGATCCTGTTGCCCTTCTGACCCAGACAACTCAGCACCTAGAAGCCATAACAGGACTTGAATAGGGAGATGGCTGGCTTTGGCATCACTTTCCAAACCTGCTAAGCTTTTGCTGAAACATCAAAAAGACTTTTTCACTTGAGTGAATATGCTTGCCAACTTATACCCTGCCTCCACCCATTGGAACAGGAAACCGAATCGTTAAAACAGCCCTCCCATTCATTTCTGTCTACTTCCATGCCTCCCACTTCCACTTCCACTCCTGGACTTCCAGAAACAGTAGCTGATGAGAAATTCTGTTGGGTCATCTTTAGGCTCTTAAAGGCAACAGGCCCAGCAGAAGCCTTTCTAAAACCTTGCTTTTGCCCAACATCTCCTGGCTGCTGTCCCTATGTGACCCAAATAAACATGAACATGTGAAGCCTATAAGGCTGTTTGTTTTAAATAGCAAGCATCTCCACTAAGCTCTGGAGCAGATGGGCTCTTCGGGCAGGGGAAAGGCCAGCTATCAAGTCTGTATTCACCTCACTTTTGCTTCTCCCCAGAGGAGAGGTGCCTTCAAAACACTGGTCAGAAAAGTGATCTCTTTTTGTCACAGACCTGGTCCCTTAGCACTGGGCTTTGACTTGTAGACTCCATGGTTGTGTAAGTGCATGGGCCACTTGAGGATGACAGGCCAAGCAGCAGTCTGAGTGAAGGCTATGGTGCTGACTCTATGCAAAAATGGTAGTACCATCTTAGGCCTTCCACGTCCTGCATCTGTATCATCTGCTGTATTATGTGTAGGTCCAGCCCAGACACGCCCCAAAGCAGGTAGCTGACAAGGGAAAGAGAATTGGGTTAAAGCTAGCACCACTCTTAGGAAAAGGCTACTCTGCCTCGGACTGGGCTGTCATGGTTTACTCCAACTTCATAAAGTCGGTGACACCAGATATTTTGTGTAAGGGCGATTTTGTGCTCAGCTACACATCCTACAAGTCAGTATATCAACATCAAAGCTCCATTCAACTGTGCAGGGATAACATCTGAATGGGAAGAAAGAAGCTTCACTCAATCTGTGCCTCTGACACTTCTTGCAGCCCTTGAAGTAGGTACATACACTTGAGGGTGCGGATTGTCACGGTGGCCTGCCTCTTAAGGTCTCAAAGGTTTGCTTTCTGGTGTTGCGCAATGGATCCCAGAGATCTCAAGGACTGGTATGTCTCCACTCTGCCTACACTGGTTAACTAAAGAATTTGAGACATTAGCAGGTAACGGTCTATACCTAGCACTGGGACAACAAAATCTGCTCCATGGGACCCCTAATCACCCGGGCTTTTCAATGTTAATGGAGCTTGACTTCCACCAAAGAAGCCAAACACTATGGTGGGCTTTAGGTATAGAACATTTCTGTGCTCCTAATCAATAATATGTAATTGTTCACACCCCTCTTTGCACATTTTTTTTGATAGTCCTTCACTTTTTGCGGGGCGTGGGGTACCGGACTAGATGGTGGTGAGAGAAGTCTGACCTCAGAGACCTGACTTCGAAGAGTTTGTTGCTCATGGCACAAGGAGCAGTTGGGACTGCCCCTTTTCTTGGGCCTCAGTTTCCTTATTTGTAAAGTGCAAGGATTTGGGCAAGCTGACGTCAAAGATATTTCTGATTGTACCCAAGAACGGTCCTAAGACTTGGTGCCAGGATAAGGGCTGGCTAGCGAGCTTTGAAGAGAGCGCGATTCCAACCCTAGGCAGCGACCCCGCCCCGCGCCCAGCGGCTGTCCGGGTTGCGCACAGCTTCCGCCCTCCACGTTGTTGTTCCTGGTTTAGGCTACGCCTCCTTGGCCTGGGCTGTTGACACTTCGCCTTTGGCCACTGCTGTCCTGGCATTACAACGAAGAGCGTCCTTTGGAATCGCACATTTTCTGTCTCCGCCCACATCAGACACGAGTGGACAAAGAATTTAGGGAAAGGGAAGGAATAGTTGATTTTGGAGGATGATGTAAAAAGAAGGGGATGGGCCTGAGCAGGACTGCGGAATTCCCCTTTAGGTGTCTCACCCTACGTTCACCCGGTGGCCTTATCCGCACCCGCTGAAACGACCCTGCAGACACTGGCCCTTTAAACAGAAGGCTGGCGGCGCGGGGTGTCCATGTGGAGCTGCTCCATGCCGTGTTGTCCTGCCCGCCCATTGGCGGGCGGCCTGGTGATGTAGCCTAATAGGATGCGAACGCACTGCGGGGGGAGGAACAGAGACAAAATCCGGAACGGGATCAGCTCTCCGGTCCCCTGTCAGTACTCTTGCTGCGGGCTGCTGTCAGCTCCGCCCAGGGGCGGGTCCCGGGGGAATTGCGACAGACCGGACGGCGGCTGGATTTAGGTCGTATCTACGTGGGCCGTAGAGACCTACGGGTCAGATCGTAGGTTTCCCTGACTTGTACTACAGCTGTCTCAGATAACCGAAGTCTTGGGTTTTCCGTTCTTTCTCTCAGCAAGACAGATCTCGCCGTGAATGCCCCGAGCACACAACCCCCGTTTTACTTGTGGCTGGCCGGGGAGCAGGGAGGGGCAAGGCGGGAAAGCGGAAACAGCGCGGAAGCCTGGTTCCACCTTCTCGCCCCCACCCAAGCCACGTGTGCGCGCGCGGTGGGCGGGGCCATCCCTGGCGCGACCCCGCCCTCAGTGAGACGCCGCGGCCTTACGGGCGGGGGCTCCGGTCCGGGCTTTGGCTGCGGCCCCGGTGTAGTAGCGGGGGCGGCGGCCGGGGGCAGCGCGGCTCCTTCCCTTGTTGTGTGTGTCGGTGCCTCCTCGCCATCTTGTTGCAAAGCCCTTTCTTGTCGGCGGGACTCCGGGGGCTGTGGGGCGGGAGGCATCGGAAGGGAGGAAGAGGAAGAAGGAAGGAAGAAGGCAGTAACGCCTTTTTTTTATTTTTTGCATCAAAATTGTTTTAATTTGCAAATTCTTATTTTGCAAATATTTTGGGAGACATTGATTTTCCTCCCCGTGCTCCCCCGTTCTTTCCTGAGGAGTGCGCTGCGCCGCCCAGCCCTGTCGCCCCCCGGAGGTGATCCCTCCCTCCTGCCGGCCCGCCAGCCTGACCTGTGCTTGGCTCACGGGCCGCAGCCTCGGCCCCGGCGCGCCCCCGGCTGCTCTCGGCGCGATGAGCATAGAGACGCTACTGGAGGCGGCCCGCTTCCTGGAATGGCAAGCGCAGCAACAACAGAGAGCACGTGGTGAGCCGCCCGGCTGGGCCCCTGGGGCACTGGGCAAAAGGGGAGGCCAGTGACCCCGATCCCCAAACCCACTGGAAATAGCAGGCAGGCCCCTCTACGGGCGACCTAAAAAACCGGGCAGAGCACGGGCTCCCCACAAGAGCTGCTGTCCTGGAGGAGTGATGCGAGCAGTGAAAATAATTAATGAATTCATTAACATGCAAAGAGGGACCCAGGTTCTGCGGGTGCCACTCTAGATGCCTGGCACCCCCCGATACACCTTCAGTGGGGGGCTCCTTAGGCGGGCGGCGCCCTAGGTACCATTGAGGATGTGTGAACCGGAGGATGGGGAGAGGGATGTTGATGTGTGGGGGTGGCAGACCCGCGTGTGCGTGCGTGTGTGCACCAAGATATGTGATGGGAGCCGGGGGAGAGCGGATGAACGGACCTGTACACGGGTGTTTGTACAGCACACGAGGGGGCGTGTGCGTAACTGGGTGGGGGTGGGGAATACTCTACGCGGAGCAGCTCTCTGGATTCCCTGGCCCCGGCAGGAGGGTGCGGGGAGCGCTCCCGGCAGATCTACGCGCTGCTTCGGGCGGAGGCGGCCTTTGCAGAATGAAATGACATCGCGTGTCTTATGATCTTGGCCAGCCCCGCCTGACCCCGCCTCCCAGAGCTGGGCTGGGTCGCACGTCTTGGTTTGGCTGAAAGCTGCGCTGATTGGGTGCATGTGAGTGTCCCGCGGGTCGCTGGGGGCAGTCCCCAGGCCCCCCTGCCTTGCCCTGCTTTAGCCGGTGTGGAATGTGGCGTGTCTGCGCGTTTCAAACCCGCTCCTGGCTGGAATGTTGCGTGTGCCTGCGTCCCAAGCCCGTTGGTTACACGAAGTGGTGACGTAGGCAGGCCCCGCCCACGACCACGTGCACGGGGGACACTCCCGCTGGGGACTGTGCAGCCGGGCCCCTCCTCGCTGCCTCGCGGTTGCCCGGGGGCGGGGCCTGGGCGGGGTTGGCGAGGGCCCGTGAGTCGGGTTGGGCTCGGGCTCGGGTTGCTGGCCACCTCCCAGGGAGAGCCTTTGCCCTGGGTAGGAGGAGCTACGTTCACCTTGGCTCTTGCCGGATCCTCCCGTTTTTGATCCTGTAGTGAGGGAAACCCTCAGAATCTCAGGGTGACATCTCCAACTAACATCTCCTCGCTGACCAACTAATGATGTTCCTAGGCCTTTCCTCTGGCAACATCCTGGCCACATTGGAATAAGTCAGCGTGAGAAGGGCAAACTTGGCGCGCCCTCAGAGAGGATAGAGGAGGGTTTATGATCCCCACCCCTTTAGCGGTGGTCCCTAGCTTTCGAGTGCTGCTGAAATAGAGGCTGAATGGAAAAGACCTTAGGTTTCTAGATGCTTTCGAGGGCCTCAGTCCTAAAATGATAGGTGTGCAGTTTCCAGGGATTCCTGGTACCCCCACCCCCAGAACCCTTCAGTCGACAGTGTTGTGGTGGAGAGAGTTCTTCGCCCTCCTTTCCTTTCTTTCTTCCTATTGTTGCTTCAGTGATGAGTCATGCAGGAGGTAGTAGTGTGTGTTTGCGCGCGCACGCCTGCAGCTTGTTCCGCGCGGTAGGGCGGGAGGAGTGGTAGCCGGCAAGGGGTGGAGGAGCTGCAGGTCTGTGGGCCTAGTCAGACCGACATCCTCTCAAGGTCAGGAGTCGGTGGAGACGTGCAAGACACCAATGCTTAGATTTTTGCAGAACAGATGGTCTGGGTTATACACCCTTGTGCGTCTCCCTCTTGTTTTGGGCCCAGAGCAGAGTCAAGCAATGGACAGTGCTGGCGGTTAACCAGAATGACAAGTGTGTGGTTTCAGCGGCGGATGTGGGGAGGGGGAGAACGAGTCACCCGCAGTGGCCATCAACACAATGCAGTTCAGGAGCACCAATTATATTCCCACTGTGTACCAGGCAGTCTGCTAGAGGTGAACAGAATTGACCCTACTGTTGCCTCTAGGGAACTCTTATTTCACATCCGTCTTCATAGGCGTATAGAGTAAGGGAGAAGACCTCTACTGCCATGCGATCACACCTGCTCAGTCAGGCCCAGAGCTGGCCAGGAAGATGGAGGGGGCTGGTGGATACAGCTCTGTCCAGGAACCTAGGAAAGGCCCCTTTCCCTCCAAGTATCGAGCTCTGGGTAGAAACCGAGTTTAGCTCTCAGGCCCCAGCTGCTTGGTGATGGATCACAGAGTCTTAGACCATGGGTGGGTGCTGGGAAACCCAATCTACCCCAAGAACTCAAGTACGAAGGCTTCCACAGGTTGAGACACCCCCCCCCCTCCACACACACACACACACACACACACACACACACACAGCTGACACCAACCTGCTGACCAGAACAGCACACACTCTGAGGGATTCACTTCAGATAACCAACTCTGCACAGGGATGCTCTATCCTTTCCCTTGACAAGGTCAAGCCTGGCCTAGACCAGTTTGTTCACATGACAAAACAGGCTGTGCTGCGCACGGGAGAGGCTGTGAGAGAGAAGAGGGCAAGGCTGCCTCGGTGCCCAGAGGAGGACTTGGCTGCTCTCTGCCAGTCTTGATTGGAGGGAGCTGGCTGGTGTCTGGGTGGAAGCTGGAGAAGGTGTGAGTGTGTGTGTGTGTGTGTGTGTGTGTGAGAGAGAGAGGGGGGGGGGGGTACACCTGTGGGACAGAGCATTCTTTAAAACATCCTAAACACAGATTGTCCGTACAGGAGACCCCAGGACCGCTAGTGTGCTCTGCCCTCCTGTGCACTGGGACCCTGTGGGTAGGAAGTGAGGCAGAGCTAGGGGCAGGAGCAGGAAGCTCTGGACTGGTGCGGCTGGTCATGGCACAGCCTCTGCTGTCTGGTTAGGGCTGACAGTACTGGGTGTGGTAGAGCCTCATTCAGTGAGTCCTTCCTGTATCTGGGAAGCATGTCTTCATGGTGGCAGGAAGGGAGGAGAGCTTTAAAATTCGGGCTCAGCTTCTAGTCCAGTACCTGGCCTTGGGCTCCTCGCCTATGGTGATTTAAAACACTTGTCCCCAGGCCAGTGAGAGACTGCCAGAAAGCACTGTCAGAGAAAGCCTAACTGAGCTTGGTCCCAGGAACCCATGGTGGGTGAAGAGAAACGACCCGAGAATGTGTGTACCCTTGCGAACACAAAATAGAGATTCAGAGGAGCTGTATTAGGCCCTGAGCTGGAAGTGTGTGGACAGAGATGTTCTGAGCCCAGCTAGAGAATGGCTCTGAAGTTGGAACTCCACAGACTTCTTTGCCACTGGGGTTTGTGGGAAGCTGCAGTAACCTAAGTCATTGCTGACAGACGCCTGGGTGAGCTAGGCCTCTTTGGAGCAAGCCTGCCCTCCCCTTCCTGAAGGGCAGGAGGGATGGGAAGAGGCCAACCCATGGCAGCCCTCTACTCTGGCTGCTGGGAAAGAGTTTATGATTCCTTCCAAACACTTCCTCCCTACTTCCTCAGCTCCTTCCTTGCCTTGTGGGGCTGAGGTGGGCCTGCTCCTCTCACTGTTCCATGCCCAGAAGACCATGGGGTATTTGCG
Source organism: Alexandromys fortis (assembly GCF_014885135.2). Taxonomy (NCBI): domain Eukaryota; kingdom Metazoa; phylum Chordata; class Mammalia; order Rodentia; family Cricetidae; genus Alexandromys; species Alexandromys fortis. The sequence continues at coordinate 8,230,181 of NW_026068174.1, read as the reverse complement.
CTGTGAAGACCTGAGGGGGGACTATGCCCCTCCTAGCCCCAGCCCCACATCCCGTGATCCTGTTTGGGGGTTGTGTCCGTCCTCTGTTGTCAACATGAACACCACAAGCAGAAGGTCCTGGGCTCCTTCCTTTACCTGGAAGATGTTAGGGAACCTGATGGTGGGGTCTGAGAGAAGGCCAGTTCCTGGATAAGGGCCCAGTCCCGTTTTTGATTAGCTCTGAGTAGGTCTCACCTGCTGGGCTTTTAGTAGAGCTGCTGAAGGACGAGATTGTATTTAAAGGTTGCCTGAGTGCGGTGGCCCCGCTCCACCTCTGTGCCTTTACTTCTCTGCCTCCACCCTTCCTAAGCAATGCTGTTCCTACTGTAACTAGTGTTGTACAAGGGACAGAGCCAGGGCTGAGAGAAATGGGTCCTTACCTGTTGGAAGAAGGGACAGCTGTGTTCATTGTTCTCTGAGGAAAAGTTGGGGCCTTGGACTTAGCCTGGGAGTAATCAGTTCCAGCCCATTTTCTCATGAAGTAAATGTGATGTATTTGCCCTGTGACCTGGGGCTCTTGGGAGGAGGCTGGGGTGTGGATGTCAGAGGACACCTCGTAAGCTCACAGTGACATAGTGACACAGGGTCTCTGGCCAGGTGTCAGGCTTGTGATGTAACCCAGCAAATCATGTCTGCTCATTTTTTGTGAAACTGCCCACTCTCTAACAGGTGTCTGGTAAATTCTGTGGCAGGTCTCTCCCTTCTCCTGAGGCGGTCAGACCTCTTGCCAGCTCAGACTTCATCGATCCCTGTGTATACCTCTTAGCCTTATGTCCTCCGGATACTCCTGTTGGTTACCTGTCTAGTTCTTGCAGCTCCAGGTTGCTGGGCCTGCAACATCCCACCCCTCCCTGCACCTGCTCACCTTCTCATGAGCCTCTGACTTCCCCTAGCCTGGTGCCCCTATTCCTTTTTTTGCCCCACTCCCTGCCCCAGAATGTGAAGTTCCCAGTGGCAGGGGCCAGGCTTGTGCTTTGTCTGTTTAGTGGTGCCTTGGGTGGACGTGCTTGGTTGGCTGTGTCTGGTGTCTCAGGCAGGGCAGGATGTCACTGAACCCTGACTGGAACAAAGTTAGGGGTGGACGGCAGGTTAAATAGGGGCCCAGCATACTGGGCTGTGCTAAGGCCCTGTGTGTTCTCTCTGCATAGAGGAGCAGGAGCGCCTTCGCCTGGAGCGGGAAAGGGAGAGAGAACAGGAGCAGAAGAGGGCAAGTACCTTGGCCAGGTTGGCCCATGCGCTGCCTGTGGAGGAACCCCGCATCGAGGCTCCACCGCTACCCTTGTCGCCACCGGCACCACCACCCGCACCACCACCACCTCTTGCCACCCCAACTCCACTGACTGTCATTCCTATTCCTGTAGTGACCAACTCCCCACAGTCTCTACCCCCGCCTCCACCTCTACCCCCAGCAGCCCAGCCTCTCCCCCTGGCTCCTCGACAGCCAGCCCTGGTCAGCACCCCTGGACTCAGCATTAAGGAGCCAATCCCCCTGCCCACCAGACCACAGGTGCCCACCCCTGCTCCCCTACTGCCTGATGCGAAGACCACAGTTGCCCCCACTGGCAGCCCCAAGCCTTTGCAGCCCCTCCCTACGCCCATCCTGACCATCGCACCACACCCTGGAGTCCAGCCTCAGCTGGCTCCCCAGCAACCACCCCCACCCACGCTTGGGACCCTGAAATTGGCACCAGCTGAAGAAGCCAAATCCACTGAACAAAAGAAGAGGCCTGGGGGGTGAGTGGGGCGCGGCAGAGGGGCGGGGAGGATGGGAGACTGGGAGTGCAAGAGAGGTACCCTGGCCAGCTAGCTCTTCTGGGAATGCCCTGTGCCACTTAGAAACACCTCTCCTAATAAAGCACTACCGTGCTGATTGTGGGTCTTAGCTTTCTGTTGTCAGACCCACAGCAACACTGGAGATTACAGCGGGCATTTCCAAGCCTTTGCAGAAAGTAGATTCTAGAACCCTCCAGGCTCCCTTTTTAGTTGGACCAGTGGGATGGAAAGTTCCAGGGGTCATGGGTTATGCGCATCCAATGGGTGGATGGGCCCAACGCTTCCAATTTATAATGTTGGGGACAAAAAAAAAAAAAAAAGCCTACGACACCTGGTCATTGGTGGTATGGGTGGCGTGGGTCCGGAAAGCCGGACCTGAGCCTCCTGTCTGTCTGGGTTTCAGGATCGGAACCAGAGAAGTCCACAACAAATTGGAGAAAAACAGGTGTGTGTGCACACTTGGGAGTGTGACTCTGGGCCCGCCCCTCCCGGACTCATCCACCCTTGGTCCCTCCAGAGCTTCTGTTGTGTTTGTCCCTGCCTCCTGCTGCTGTGCCCTGTGGCGCTGGCAGACTAGTGTTCACCCCCTTTCCCCAGGAGGGCCCATCTGAAGGAATGTTTTGAGACCCTGAAGCGCAACATCCCCAACGTGGATGACAAGAAGACTTCAAATCTGAGCGTGCTGCGGACGGCGCTGCGGTACATCCAGGTATGTGGGGGGGAGGCCCGGCTGGGCGACGCCGTGACGGCCACAGCGCCAGTTTCCTCCTGCTGCCGGCAGGCTCCCCCGCCCGCCTCCACGCGGGCGCTAAGCACATGGCCTGGCTGACGTCAGCGGGGCTCCCAGCTCGGGAGGGGGCGGGCAGGAGGGCGCCTGCGCAAGAGGGCGGCGGCGGCACTGCACTTTTCGGCCTTCCCCTCCCCCACGTCCGCTCAGCCCGCGGGTAACAAGGGCACGAAGCGGGCTCAGCACCTCCCTACCTGCAGTACCCGGGCAAGACTCGGACTCGGGCCAAGGGCAGTCACTAGTGGGGGAAATGAATCGGGAGGGACGTGGTGTCTGCGTTCATTTGGCAGCGCGCAGGGTTACGGTCGGGGTGGGGCACTGAGGCAGCTGGGGTGACGAAGCGGGGCCACTGAGCCTTAACTATTTCCTGCCCGCGATTGCGGGGAAGGGGTCCCTGCTGGTGGCGTCTCCACACTGGCGGTCCTCTGCAGCAGTGCGAGGTTGCTGTCGCCGTGGAAACCGCGCTGGGCTCCGCGTGCCCGGGAGGCAGTGAGGGGGATGGGCGCGACCAGGCTGGGCGGCGCGGGAGACCAAACCGTTGGGGAATGGGAGGGACCTAGCGCTCCCGGCGGCGCGCGCGCGGGGGCAGGGCGAGCTCCGGGGGCTCGGGATGCTCGCGGGAGCGAGGCTGCATCACAGCTTCCGTGGGAGGGGTGTCCGTACCCCAGCAGGGCTTTGGTAGCTGGGTCACAAGCCGGAGGTAACCGGACCTGGTGTTTGAGGCCCCTGGCAGCTCCTCTGAGGCGCGCGCCTTTCCGCCCGCCTCCCGGAGCTTCCCGGCAGCTGGGGGCGGGGCAGGCCGCCCGCGGTGACGCAGCGGACAGGTCCGCGTGGGTGCGCGCGTGCCCCGGAGGGGCGGGGCCTCGCTTGCGGGCCAAGGGGCCCGGAGGAGGCTGTGCAATGTCCTGTAGCTAATTTCCGCGATTATTTTACTGACTTAAGGCTTGGGTGTAATTCACTTGCCTTTACCAAAGCAGTCCTTTAGCACATCTCTGCCGTTATGCCGTGACATTTTCTTTGGTTTCAGTTTCCTCATTTGTTGATGCTGAGTAGAAAAAAATAGTACCATAGAGATGGTAGAAGAATTGAAATATATGCAAATATTTAGCAGTCTCTAGACATTAATAGGAATTGTGACTGCGAAGTAGGAGCAAGGCAAGTACCTTTTTATAGATGTGTGCTTAGGAAAGGGAGCTTTGCATAATGTGTGGATTTGAAAATAGCTGCAGTAGAAGCAACAGAAGGAAGCTCCGTGGGATCAGGCCTAAACTGACAAGGAAGTGGGCGGGGCCCCAGGCTGTTCCTGAGAATGCTTGCTTGATGCTGGTCACAGAAGCAGAAACTGAAGTCACAAGATTCTGGAAACCCAGCTGGGTGATGGTTGGCGGGTGGCATAGGCCTTTAATCCCAGCACTTGAGAGGCAGAGGCAGGTGAATGTCTGTGAGTTTGGCACCAGCCTGGTCTGCAAAGTGAATTCCAGGTCAGCTAGAGCTGTTACAGAGAGATCCTGTCTCGAAAAATTAAAAAAAAAAAAAAAAAAAAGCCCCCAAACCAAAAAGATTCTGGAAACCCTGTGGGGCACCTGATCATTTATTTGAATGGCTTTGGTTGTGCCCTGGGTTTGCTTCTGAGAACCAGAGACCAAAAAAGGGGTGGATTTTAGCCTGTCATTATTTGCCCTTGGAGTGAGCAGGTCTAGAATGTGCACGTGCCAGGGACTGCGCCTTGACAGGTGTTGGATCAGGTTTGAGGCAGGCTTTAGGAAAGTGTTGGGGAAGGACATTGGCAGAGGCCTGCGTCATCCTGGGTGAACAAGGCAAAATGGAGGATAGGGTGGTTGTTCGTTCAGCAGGAGCGAGGGAGAGATGTCCTTGGATGTCCCTATGGTGGGAGGGTGACTTGTCTTGCAGAGAGGCAAGAGTGAACTAGGTGAGAGCCGAAAGTTGGTCCCGGGAAGAGCAGTGGTAGAGGCCTTAAGGACCTACGACTTCAGTAGTATGTCCAGAAGAGAAAGGCTGTAGGAAGGTCTGTCCTGATGCCACTTGCCCTTAATCTCAAGACTCTGGAGAGAGATGCAGGTGGATCTGAGTTCCAGATCAGCTAGGCATGCATAGTAAACCCTGTCTAAGGGCAAGAGTATTATAAAGGGGTGTGGAGGTCCCAGGTAGTCTCTAAAGTTGCCTGGACGTAGTGGAGGGTTTGGAGAAAGCCACAGTGGACAGAGACAAGAATAGACAGGTATCCAGATGACACCTGAAATAAGTGGGTTTAGAACAAAGCCCTGCGAACAGAGAGCTCTAGCTGAGAAGAGGACTTAATTGGACTAACCTTTGATCCTTGGGAAGCTCCGCAGGGGTCTCCAGGCCTGTGGGCTTAACTGTGAAAGGGAGGGTGTTTGGCCCCTGATCCTTTATCTTCCTGAACCACAATAGAACCTCCCTGTTATCAGTGGGTTGAGTTGGGGACGGCACTTCCAGCCAGCAGTCTCAGGGTTCAAGTGAGGACTGAGTCACCAAGGGCCTGTGGTTGCTGTGACCTCCTCTGATGCCATATGCAGCCCTCAGAGACAGAGCCAGGTGAGAGGACATAGGTGTCATGTGCGCTTGCGTGTTAGATTAAAAACAAGGTCTTTCCTACTGTTTCTAGCAGAAATATGAGGAGAAGCAGGTTTAATTGAAGTCGGGGTGGTAGAGGGGACACTGGGGTGTGGAACTAATGACGGGTGTGTCAAGGCCAGCATGGCATGACTGTTTGAAGCATTTGCTCACGGCATCAGAAATGTCCAGAGATTGGGGCCACTGGAGGAGTGTGGGCAAGTGGGGTCTAGTGGTAAGGGGGTTGGATGCGTTGCTGTACCCGGTCAGGAGAAGCTGCCGAGCTGCTGCTAGATCATGGAAACGGGAGACTGAGTCTGCTGGGTTCCCTTTGATGCAGGAAAGGTCAGGTAGAGGCTGACATCCTGAAAGGAGGGTTGCAGGCACACAGATCATTGTTGGCCATCCTCGTCCGCCCGAGCGAGCACACTACTGGCCGCTCATAGGGTCGAGGATGGAAATGGACTGTAGAACAGCCCTGTAATCTCTCACTGACGGGACAGGGACCATGTGTGGTCCTGTGAGCCAGGGCTAATGAAGGCCCATCGGACAGACTCCTATCCAGTGTCAGAGCACAGTAGGGGCACTGGGACAGGCTGCGGTAGAAGGGGATGCTGCCAAGGCCCTGGCCCGGGGAAGGCTAGTAGAGGAGCTTGGGCTCAGGTGTGATCTAGGAGTAGAAGGACCAGGTGTCATCTGGTGAAAATGTCTCGAGGCTGAAGGAGCCAAGCAGGTCAGCTGGGGCCTATACTGTAGAAGCTGAGAAAAACCCTTATCAGCTCTCGCATTTGCGTGTTCACTGTAGCAGTGTGTCCCCTTCCTCTGCAGGCGTCATCGAGAGAGACAGACTGGAGAGACAGACTGGACCTCCCCCCTCCACTCACACCTGGGGGGCAGGAAATGTAGGGGGGGGTTCCACATCAGCACAGACAGGGTTCAGAGACAACCTCATGTGTGGAGTGCTCCTGGTCTCTGCACTTTGAGGTGATCCTGTGCTCTGGAAGTTAGATGTTCAGGAGCAGGTTGAGAAATGGACTCTGGAGTCAGCAAGGGTAGGAGTATCTTGTCTGCCTTGCCTGATGGACACTACAGGATTGACAAACCTAGGCTGGGAGACAGAAGAAGTGGGCTAAAGTGTTGGGGTCTGGAGGTCATGAAGGCACTTTTTGTTAGGCAGCTGACAACTGGGATGTGAGCTGGCCTTTTGAAGCAGTTTCTAAGCCTGTGCAAAGCGGTGAGGCTTTAGAGGGGGCACTGTGGGTAGACTCCTGTGTTCTGAGGGAGGCAGAAATAGTCTGTGATGAGGAAGGGCTGGTCTGGACCTGGTGGTGAAAGTCCTTAGGGGTGTACAATCAGATTTGGGGTGCTGTGGAGCTCCCTAAGATCCTTTGTTATTGGCAGGTGGGGCACACCACAGGTGTATCAGGTTCAGTATCCTGTGGGGTCTGGAAGGTTGTGGGCAGGGTACTGCGTAGGGAACAGTGTGAAGTGCAGGCTGGAGGAAGCATAGTTGGTTAAGGTGCAGCTCACTTCAGGGGGAGGAAAGGCCCCAGCGTCGTTGCCAAGCAGATAGAATAGCCTGCGGTAGAGACCGTGCTGTCTCTACCAGGTAGTCTAGCAGGTAACCCTCCCGGGACACAGGGAGCAAGGAGATGCGTGAGTGGTAGAAAGGAGTGCAGGTTCTTTGGGGGACGGTGGCTTCAGGGAGTGAGGCTAAAGATGAGTGGTGGGAGAGGCCAGGAGGGAGTGAGAGGGGTTGAGAGACTATGATGCCGTCCCTGGGGACCCAGTCAGGGTAGTGTGGAGAAGCATCCCAGGGCTAGCTTTCGATGGTGCCTGCTTAGGTACCCACAGTGACTCAGATGCTGGTTTGGGCGGAGTGATGGGGTAGGAGGCAAGGTGGCCTCTCAGCTCACTGCAGATTGTGCAGTGGTTCTCAACCTGCAGGTCATGACCCCTTTGGGGGGGAGTCATATATATCAGCTACTTACATTAATCCATTATGGGAACAAAATTACAATTGTGAAGTAACAAAATAATTTTATGGCTGGGGGTCACCACAACAGGAACTGAATTAAAGGGTCACAGCCTTAAGAAGGTTGAGAACCACTGGTTCAGAGGTTTTGAGGCCTATGGAGTCTGTGGCTGCTGCTCAGGGCACCCTGCTGTCCCTTGCCCTGTCCCCAGTCCCTGAAGAGAAAGGAGAAAGAGTATGAGCATGAAATGGAGCGGCTGGCACGGGAGAAGATTGCCACGCAGCAACGCCTGGCAGAGCTCAAGCATGAGCTGAGCCAGTGGATGGACGTCCTGGAGATTGACCGTGTGCTCCGGCAGACAGGCCAGCCTGAGGACGACCAGGCCTCCACCTCCACAGCCTCTGGTGAGCCTTGGCCCCTGTGCTGGTCCTCCCACCCTCAAATGTTGTCCTTAGTTCCCCTGAGGGTCTTTCCTACTAGAAAAGAGGCCATCTGTCCCAGCTCCATCATACTGACCTCCAAGGACACCTATGCCTCCAGCTGCTTGTTCCTTAAGCTCTTCTGACCTGCTCCCTGCCCTGTGTTCCCTGACAGAGGGCGAGGACAACATAGACGAGGAAATGGAGGAAGACCGGGCAGGCCTGGGCCCACCTAAGCTGAACCATCGTCCCCAGCCGGAGCTGCTGAAATCCACCCTGCCAGCCCCCAGCACCACCTCTGCGCCTCTGCCCACCCACCCTCATCCTCACCCAGTGGCCCTGTCTCCTGCCCACCTCCCTGTGCAGCAGCAACCACCACCACAGCAAAAAACCCCTTTGCCAGCCCCTCCTCCCACACCAGCTACCCCGACCCAGACCCTAGTACCAGCTCCAGCACATCTTGTGGCCACTGCGGGGGGCGGCTCCACAGTTATCGCCCATACAGCCACCACCCACGCCTCAGTCATCCAGACTGTGAACCACGTTCTGCAGGGGCCAGGGGGCAAGCACATCGCCCACATTGCCCCCTCCGCCCCAAGCCCTGCTGTGCAGCTGGCACCTGCCACACCCCCCATTGGCCACATTACAGTGCACCCTGCCACCCTCAACCATGTGGCCCATCTCGGCTCCCAGCTGCCCTTGTACCCACAGCCTGTGGCGGTGAGCCAACCTGTGGCAGTGAGCCACATCGCCCATACCCTTTCGCACCAGCAAGTGAATGGCACAGCCGGGCTGGGGCCCCCAGCTACTGTCATGGCAAAGCCAGCTGTGGGGGCCCAGGTGGTGCACCACCCCCAGCTGGTGGGCCAAACAGTGCTCAACCCTGTGACTATGGTCACTATGCCCTCCTTTCCTGTCAGCACACTCAAGCTGGCTTGAGAATGAGGCCACTTTGGCCCCCAGTGGGGGCAGGGAAGGGGGACCTGACTGTCCCTCTCCTACCCACCAGCTCCACACATTCCAGCCAGGCCCGCCCCACCCACACCACCCCCAGGCCTCCTAGGGGAAGGGGGTGCAGAGACTCTGAGCCAGGGGAGGGGCCCTCCAGGGAGTTGGGTGCAGGCAGAAGTCCTGCTGCACTAGGACTCGGTAGACGTGAGGACGCTTTGGTGGACATACTTGCCTGCCCAGCCCGGTGCCACTCCTGCCTCCCTACCTTGTCCACCCTGAAGTCTGCGCTGTGGCTATGTTCTTTGGCTTCTTCCCTGGCCTGCCTTCCTGTGCTGTTGCTGCTATTCCTCTGTCAGGTGAGGTGGTCGAGCTTCCTGGCCTCGCCTCCCCTCCCCAGCCTCAGAGTCCTCTGGGACTTCTGTATGGAAATAAAGCCCCAGAAAAATGAGGAATGGGTGGTGAGGGGCCCAGCTCTGAATACAGATGACAGATCCTAAGATCTGGAGTGAGGACAGGTGAATGCCTGGGCCTGGGGCTCTAATCCACCTGTAGTCACTGTGATTGGTTACAGTAGAAACTGTTTAAAATGAGCATCAACCAACAATAAACGAATTGCAGGCTGGTGCCAAGTTTTCCACACCTGCCCCTGGGCTTTGACCTCTAAAGAGCAGGCTGAGCTTAGGGCTGGGGAGGTGGTGCTGGCAGCTCTGCCTCCCACCCACTAGGCCTGGGAGGAACTCCGTCCTTGGGCTTGTTACTCACTGGCCTAGTTCCTTGCTCTGTCCAGTGCTTCCCCAGGCCTCTGGTTTAGGTACTGCCTTCAGCTTAGGAAACATGGACCAGCAAGGGCTCCAGGAGCTAAGCCACTGCTGAGGTATCTGTGAGCTGAAATCCTGGGGCTTTTCCCATCTCCTCCTTTCAGTGGCAATTCTGAGGCCCCTTCCTGGTGGGTGATGCACTCCACTGTGGAAAGGGCCTTTGCTGGGCTAAGACAAGGCTCATCGGGACTGAGAAGAGTGAGCGTCCTGTGCTTAGGGATGCTGTCTCCTGCCTCTGCTTTTGCGGACCGCTTAGCTTCCCTTTTTAAGTGGATATTTATTATAAGTGGCCTTGTGTCAGACACTCAGTTACACGTGTGCACATTCAGCTCCCCACTGGACACTCACCAATGGCCTTTCAGTGTGGGGCAGGAAGCAAGTGTCCCCAGGTGTGAAGTTTGCACTGGGGCAAGCCAAGGGGCCAGGAGGGCTCAGGGTCCTTCAGAATACATTGTGAGCAAGGCACTGGGGCCAGTGGAGGTCTTGAATGCATTCTCCTTTGAAATAATGACTCCTCAGACGCTTCAAACTCACAGGTCCTTCTGGCCCTGGAAACCTCCCAGGGCACTCTATTATGTCGCCAGGGGTGGGGAACAGTGGCTAGGACCAGGTCTCTACCCCAGCACAGAAATCCCCACCCACAACCTGGCCGCCTTCCTGCAGCTGCAGCCACCTCTGCCCACACCCTGACTCTGGGGGCCACCTCCACTCTGCTCTGTGGTGACAAAGCAGAGTCTGGTGCTGGCAGAGTCAGGCCACTTGATGAGCGCGCCCCCACCCTTTTCCCCTTTCGTGTCTTGAGGCCAGTTCCAGAGTTCCCGCCATCGTGTTGGCCAGTAGGCCTGCACAGATACCTCATCACCCCCTCCCCCACCAGGGGTTCCTCCAGATCTAGTGCCGAATGACCATGTCCAGATTGGTGATGATGGCTGTTGTTGTTGTTGTTGTTGTTTGTGACTGCTGTGTGCCCGAGTGGGCAGCCACCTCCCAGCCCTTTCGTGGACATCTTCCCTTTGAGAGCTGTTAGGACCACATCTGTCCTCACCCTGTGGGACCGCCTGGCCCTTCCCTTCCTATCCCTTCCAGCCTGGGACACACACACACACACACCTTACCTCTCATGCGTGTTTGACCTGTGCTGTTTGGAGTGGCTCACTGCCTGGGATCTTTACCTCGGGGAGGAAGGGGGGGGGGGGAAGAGTGGTTCCCTGGGGGCCAAAGAAGGGCAGAGAATGCCTGGAGGGTAGTTGGGTCACCATAGTCTCTCTAGGAACAGCTGCTCCTCCCCCCAATCCCAGGGTCCCACTCCCAGTCCCCAAAGAGGTGGCCCTTGTTTACAGTGAGGACTCGGTCACTGTGTCTCTGTTTCCTGAAATATGAATTGTAGCGACCCCAGACTGTAGAGATTTTTATGTGTTTGGGTACATCTGCTGTGTGGGAAAAAAAAAAAAAACTACAAAACCCTAATTTTGTACATATTGTATTTTTACTATTGAACTGTATTCTAGTGGCTGTTCATGCTCCGAGACTTTAGGTATTGAGACATGAATACTATCCATGTAATAAGCACTTGCCTGGAATAAAATATAAACTGAAATAAATCTGCACTGAAACCTGAGACGGAGCTGCTAGCCTGCAGCATCTGGGTCATTTCATTCTGAGAGGCAGAGGCCTACAGGAACCGATTAGCTGGAAGCAACAAGGCTCTCCAAAGGATGAGGCAGGAGGATGAAGAAAGTTGGGTAATGGCCCTGGGTTACATAATTAAAACCCTGGTAATGGGGTTCCAGAGGTTGCTCATCAGACAGCATTTGCTGCTCTTCCAGAGGTCGGGTCTCTAACACCCACGGCGGGTGGCTCACCACTGCCTGTAGCTCCAGTTCCAGAGGCTCTGACTCCCTCTTGTGGCCTCCATGGGCACTTGCCGTATGCTAAGACTACAGTTCTAGGTCTTCCTTACACTCACATAATGCCGTGTGCTTCCTCATTATCTCGAAACCTTGTATGTGACAGCATATAGATGAGCAGGCGAATGTAAATAAAACATTTTAAAACAGCCTGTTAAGGGTTGGAAAGATGGCTCAGTACTTAAGAGCACTGACTATTCTTCTGGAGGACCTAACTTTGAGTCCCAGCTCCCAAATGTAACTCCAATTCCAGAATATCTGATGCCATTTTCTGACTCCTGTGAAGATAAGGTACACATGAGGTACAGACATACACGCAGGTGAAACACACACATACACCCCTTAACAGAGCAGGGTGGGTGTGGTGTAGTGGTGCATACCTCTGTAGGCACTAGAGGTGTGTACCAAAGGCAAGTGGACCTCCGAATTTGAACCCGCTTGCTCTACAAAGTGAGTTTAGGCCCGCCAGGGCTACAGAGAGAGAGACCCTGTCTTAGAAAACCAAACAGAAACATCGGGGTTGTCTGCTCTTAACTCTGAGATGTTTGTTTTCTGAGACAGGGTTTCTCTGTGTAGTCTTGGCTGTCCTGGAACTCCCTCTGTAGACCAGGCTGGCCTCGAACTCACAAATAACCACCTGCCTCTGCCTCTCTAGTGCTGGGATTAACACTTGGCCACCACTGCCTGGCTACCCTGAGATGTTCGAGGAGCAGCCACTGGGCAATTTTAGGAAGGATCTGGCCTTGCAATTGTGACCTCATGCCTTAAGCTCTAAGACTACAGTTCTAGGTCTTCCTTACACTCACATAATGCCGCGTGCTTCCTCATTATCTCGAAACCTTGTCTTGTTTCACTGTTCAAGAGCCCAGTGCAATAAGGCAAGAACCAGTCCTTTTGAGCAAATTAGAAATGAAAAGTAAGTTGTCAAACAGTTGTGTCTCCTTGGTTAGGAGTACAGTTCTGAGCTCTGCCAGTCACCTCAGCACCTCTGACCCAGCCTTTGGGAATAGGTAGCAGAGGCTATCCCCCAGGATCTGGGTACAGATAGTGAGGGGCTTGAGGACTACCCCAACCACTTTGGGTTCTGATAATTTGTTCCACTCTATGAAGCTGGATGAGGCTGGAGGTCCAGGGCCAAGATCTCAGCTGGGCAGAGAAGCCCCTGCAGCTCCATCTCTCCCCAGCTTAGCTTTAGACAAGACCGTCTTGGAAGCAAGCGGTGGTGAACAAGATCAAGGAGCCAGGCTCCATCTGACCCTCAGCCTCCTTTCTAGGTAAGTGTGTGTGTGTGTGGTTGTTACCCTCAGAATGAAAATACTGGCCGTAAATGACCTAGATTCTTGTTTTCTGGAGGGCCAGTGCTAAGACACATCAGTTCCAATCTCCCACTGCCAGCCTCATCAGCCTGACTCATAAGGTGTGGGCGCTCTCTGCTGGTGGCGTGAGGAAGAGCTTTGTCCTGGCCAGCAGTGTAGCAGGTAAGGCTAGAGTTAGGGTTAACACTTGGTGAGTGATCACTAGATCTTGGTACTGTGCCTGGTAACTTGTGTACTGGGCACTGGGAACAGGATCAAGCCCTACCCTGGGAAGATCACCTGATGTATGGGGCCGGATGTACAGGATGGGCAGCAAGCCACTCAATTACACATGCTCAGAGCTCCTGCTCTCTAAGGGTACTCGCCAAAGAGGCAGTCATGAAGCCCAATGCACCAAAAGGCTGGCCCAACCCTCCAGAGACCCCTTTTGGCCATGGAGTCCCCTGTAGGGTCTATATGGGGGGGGGGCAGCTGACATTCTAGATGGGGCAGGGAGGGTGGGGTATAGAGGAGCCAGGTCACTCCCAGGTTGGTTTGCCAGGCCTTTGGTAAAGGTGGTTGCAGCGGAAGAATTCAACAATCACCCAGGTATAGAAACTGCGAGGGAGGGAGGAGTTTCCTAGAGGGCTTATCACGTCCCCTTGTTCAAGCTTCATGTGTCCCGATTTTTCCTGGCCTGCTTTGGCCATTAGCCTGTGCTGTCTTAACAGACTGGCCAGATTGCAAGGGCTGTGGAAGAGACTCCTTAGCTTTTGAGAAGCTGCCAGTAGACCGCAGAGCTCAGAAAGCAGGACTGACAGGGAGCTAACTCTGGGGCGGGGCGGGGGTTCTAACCAGGTCCTTTTCAGGCCTTCACAGGAGCTGTACCCTCTAGTCACCTGCCTGAGCCAGGCATCTCAGAGATGCGATCAGTGGGTAGCAAGGGGCTGTGAGAGCTGGCAGCTCGTGCCATTCCTCATTAGGTCTACTCGCCCTGCTAAGCTGGGTGAGGTGTGGGTAGGCTAGTGGGGACAGGGGAAGCCAAGGACATACTCCAACTACAGACTGGGGGCTCCATTGGTCAACCTAAGACAAGACCATGGTTCTGGGATAAGGTCTGTGGCATTCTGGGTAACTGACTTTCTAACTAGCCCATGCCATGAAGGCCCCTCTTTAGGAAAAAGTTTGGCTCTCTTACACCAGTCTTGCTTTTTTTGAAGCTCTTGGATCATGGCATGAACAGAACTATCCAACACATGACAATTCTATGTCCAGCTAGTACCACAAATAGCCATCAGGGCTTCAGGCATTGCCAAATACATTTTATTGGTCTATTATATTGAAGAGTATAGTTTCTGAGCAAAACAAAATCAACTGACCAACCAGATGAACAAACAAACAAAAAACAAAAACAAACCCTCAAATCCCCATACACTCTGCCCCGCACAGAACCAGAGTCACTAAGGCAGGCACACATTGGCCACCATGCTTGGTGGAGGCCAAGGAATCATGAACAAGGGTAGGCTGGCCCCGCACAGGCCGTGCAGTGCAGGGGCTAGGGAGGGCATTGCCAGATGCAGAACTGCTGGCCCTTCCTCATGTTTTCCAAATGCAGTAAGTCTGTGAACCTGGGTGACTTCTGGGCAGGAGCCAGGCAACTGTGGCCCCCAGGTCCCAGACAGAGCTTGCATGTGCTCGGGTGGTGGGGATGACAAAAGCAGCATGCCTAGGCCTTGGGTCAAGGGGTGTGCCTTTGGTGACACCCCTGCAAACTCCTCCAAAGGCCTTCTGGGTTTCCAGGCCTCTCAGCACCCCGAGAAGCATGTGGAAAGTCGAGCTGGCCTTGCTTCTCACCAGGGATGAGCTGAGAATACCCAGCAATCCCCCCTCCCTCAGCCCCAGGAACTCATAGATGTCTGGAACAGGTAACAGGTACCCTGAAGCTCAGAGGCTTGGCCTTGGAAGGAGGTTGTGACAGGATTGCTTTCCCACAGAATCTCCCTGGGATCCCTCTGGAGAGCAGGCAACACCCACCGCCCTCCATACCATACAGCGAGCAGATGTGCTACTTCTGCGCAGTCCTGGGGATTTCCAGTGCACAAAGAGGGCAGGGTGAGGAGTGGCACTGTACAGACATGAGTGGGGGGAGCTCATGGGGCTACTCTGGTGGCCAGAGACTATGGCAGTGCTGCTGAGGTGGGCTGCTCCCATCCAGGGCCCACATCTGGCTGCCCACGGAGTCTCAGGAGAGCATGAGAGACAGCCCAGTCTCCTGACCCCAGGACACATGCCTGAATAGGCGGCTAGTTGAGACCACAAAAGGTCTCAGGAGAGATATGGCACAGAGCTCCTTGCCCCATGCAACTCCTGCTAGATAAGGCTCAGTCCACTGTAGACCCCACTAACCTTACAGAGCCCCAGGTTGACTGGAAGAGGCATTGGAAACAGTCCAAACTGAGGCTTCAGGTGGCAGTGGGACTATTCTGTGGTTTGAGAGGGAAACAAGAGTAGTGGTCCCCCAAGGCGGTCACTCTCCCTGAGGCCAACCCTTCCCACCCAGTCATGACCTGCAGGCATCCTGACCCTCACTTGCCCTGTAGGGCCAGCACTGCCCATACTCACATCCCAGGCTCACAGTCACTTTGTTAGGTTACACAGCTGAGTGGGCAGGGTTGGCAGGGGTGGGGTAGGGGATGTGGGGTGAGGCAGTCTGGGCTATGATGACCTCGGCCGGCCTCTCCCTGCCGGAGCTCAGGGGCCTCTGGCTGCAGCTCTCACTTGTTGTCTATGAGCATCTGCACCTTGTGGACGAGGTCCCGGGCAATTCGCAGGATCTCCTGGGCATCATGGCGTTCAGCCCGCTCTGGGGGTAACATTGATAATTGTGGGGAGTTTCTATCTGCTATGCTCTTGACATCTGCCTACGGGGAAGGAACCCTGGAATTCCTGAAAACCCTCAACTCTGCCCAGTCCGGAACTTGGCCCCCATCCCTGCTGGGGGTAAGGGAGCCGGAACGGCTGGATCAGCTCATACCATTGAAGAACTTGATGATGTCGGTGAAGTCCATGTTGTTGTCACGTATAATCTCTCTGTAGGCCTCCACCAGGGCCAGGGCGATGAACAGGACAAAGTGCTCCGACGAGATGTGTTTGGCGGCCCAGATCACTTCCCACATTGCGAACACGTCCTCATACAGCAGCTCTGGGGACAGGAAAGAGCTGGCACGGGCCGGATTCTCCACTGCACACAGCCTGGCTCACCCGGCTCCAGAGCGGCAGGCATTTCTATCCCCTACCCCAGACCAAGACCCTGTCCCTTTCCTTGGTTATTTCTGCAGACTGTGTGTGGCACTCTCCCCACTTTTAGTGCTCAGAGAAGCTGAAGTTTGAACGAGGTTCAAGACCATCACCTGTGACAAAGCAAGCACTCACTGCCTGTCCTGTGGAGACCATGTAAGAACCATGGGTCCAGACAACCTTAGCAGAACTCAAGCTGGGCAGGGGCAGGACATAACAGTAAGCAGTGAAGTTAGAATGCCACTGATGGAGGGGAAGAGGGCTCTCCTGTTGCCTGACCTCAGTCCCATGGCTTTTTTTTTTTTTTAAGGTATTGATATGAAGCTGACACTGGCCTTGAACTCCTGATAACTCTCCTGTTGCAGGTCTGGGGTACTGGGATTAAACCATGATACCCAGACCCACCCACTTCTCACCTCTTTTAAAATCCAGCAGGAACCAGCGGTAACAGAAGTAGAAGTGGGTATAGTCTCCGTTTTGATGCATGAGCTCAAATAGCTCCGAGTCCAAGATCTCATGGTGGAGAAGAAGAGACACTGAGCTGAGCTGGTTCTCTGCCACCCTCCCACTGCCAGGGCTCTTAACCGCTGAGCCATGTCTCCAGCCCCAACTAATTAATTCAGCATTTGTATATATGTGCCTACATGTGCACATATGCACATGGTGAGCACACTGTTGTGTGCTGACCAGGGGACAGCCTCAGGTGTCTTCCACTGGTGCTACCCGCCTATCTCTGTTACTTTTTGGATACAAGGTCTGTCAGTGGCTAGGTTGTCTGGCCAGAGATGCCCAGGGATCTGTCTTCCCCTTCCCACACTAAGATCTTAAGCTACCGTGTGGCTTTAAAAGCAAAACTACTGGAGTCAAACTCAGCTCCTAACACATTTCTCCAGCCCTGCTGACTTACTTTATTTTTGTTTGAGATAGGTTCTCAGTCTGTGCCTAGGCTCACCTTGAGTTCACAGCAATCCTGATCTTGCCTCAGGCTCCCAAGTGGGGTTTCAGGCATGAATTATGATGCTCAGCTACTTTCATTAATACATACATGTGTAAAAAAAAAAAAAAAAAAAAAAAAGGGGGCTGGAGAAATGGCTCAGTGGTTAAGAGCATTGCCTGCTCTTCCAAAGGTCCTGAGTTCAATTCCCAGCAACCACATGGTGGCTCACAACCATCTGTAAAGAGGTCTGGCGCCCTCTTCTGGCCTTCAGGCATACAGACAGATTATTGTATACATAAATAAATAAATATTAAAAAAAATACATACATGTGTGTGTGTTTGTGTGAATTAATTTAATTAATTTTCAGACATCTCATGTAGTCAAGGCTGGCCTCAATTGCTGTGTAGTCAAGCTGGCCTTGACCTCCTTGCCTCACATGCCAAGTGCTGGGCACACGCATGTGCTGGGTAACAATGTTTTTTAAAATGAAGGATATCCAGCTATGGCTGGTGGTGCATGCTAATAATCCCAGCGCTCAAAGAAGCAGAGGCAGGAGGATTGGTGAAATAAAGCCCCTGTAAAGGATGTCCCTAGCCTTCCTGAAGCTGACCTGAAGTCTAGCCACGCCCAGCCCTCAGGCAGCTGTGTCACTCACCTGGATGAGGGAACGCATGTTGGCAAAGTGGGTGTCCATGGCACCTCCATTGGGGAAGTTTTGGCTCATCCTCTTCATGAGGTGGCTAAAGCAGCTGTAGGCCAGCTGGTCTGTGAAGAGATGGGAATGAGGCCCCTGAGACACCAGAACAGACTGGCTAACACCCCCACACCTTCTCGACCTGGTCATCATCCCCCTTCTCCCACACCCCATCGCTTACCGTCATCGAGGATGACCAGGAGAGGCGCCAGGAGGTCACACATACCCTGCACGTAGCCCACATCCAGATGCTCCCACACGTAGCTGAAATGCCAGGGGTGAACACTATGGCTGTGCCCTTCTCTTTCCACAACCCTGAAACACTTACTGAGGTTCTACCCTGTGAGGCAGTGGGAACTACCAATGGCCCCTGTCCCCAAGGCACTTTAGGAAGGGACTTGGTGAGGGAAACAAAGGCCACCATGGTTTGGTATGAAGGACAGGTAGTGAAAACAGGTAAGTGTCTGAAAGACCCTTGCGATAGGGTGGGGTGTGGGGTGCTGCAGGACAGCGCTCTAGACAGAGGATGCAGTGGGGTGTGGGGTGCTGCAGACAGAGCACTCTAGACAGGGTGCAGTGGGGTGTGGGGTGCTGCAGACAGACAGAGGATGCAGTGGGTGCTGCAGGACAGCGCTCTAGACAGAGGATGCAGTGGGGTGTGGGGTGCTGCAGGACAGCGCTCTAGACAGAGGGTGCAGTGGGGTGTGGGGTGCTGCAGACAGAGGATGCAGTGGGTGCTGCAGGACAGTGCTCTAGACAGAGGGTGCAGTGGGGTAGGTGGATATCATGGGGGCAGTGCTGCAGGGACAGTGCTCCAGAGGATGCAGGGAGACCTGATACAATACAATAGGTGAAACAATGGCCCGGCCCGGGTCTTCACATCTCCCACAGCCTGCCCCCAGTGGCACCTGCACATGATGTCTCTGAGCCTCTCGAGGTTGGGGGTCGTGAAGTACCAGTAGTTTCGGTCACATCTCTGCACATCCTTGTCTATGCGGTGCAGATTTAAGGCCACGGTGTCCAGTAATTCTATCTGGAAAAGTGGGTGTCCCTCAGAGGTGAGGCTAGCCAGCTCCTCCAAGCTTGGGGCAGGAGGTGGTGCCCAAAGAAAACCCAACAAGGACCCCATAGCTCTGAGAACAGAGGCCTCTTGGTGATGCTTGGAGAGCCCTTTCGGGAGAGCCACACCACCCACCCTCCCCTTGCAGTCAGTCCCCAGATTTAGCGTGTCAGGATTCCCTAAAACTGTCAGGATCCACCGACAGTTGTGTGAGGGAGCATCAGGGAGCATCCACGTACAGTATAGGCCGCAGCACACACAGCTGCGAGCTCCTCCCCTGCTTCAAGCTCACTGGCAGATGCACGCTGCTCCTGGCCAGGATCATGGGGCTCAGAAGTGTGGGCTGCAGTAGCTGGTTGTTCGGAGGAGCCTTCTTCCCCACCGCCGTCCTCTTCAAAGCCCACACTCTGTGCCTCGTCTAGGCTAGACTGGATGCCTGAGGCCACGGAGTAGTTGCGGGAAGAAGGCAGCCCGGAGTCTGGGGAGTCAAACTCCACAGATTGCTGTTCCGCAGCAGCCATGCTGGGAGTCCCAGCTGCTGGTTCCCGCTCGGGCTTTGGTCTGGAATCTTCGGGGTCCTGGGGTCCTGGGGGCTCTAGATCGTCCACAGAGATGAACACCTGGTGGAATAAGCAGATGGCGGTTCCATCCAACACTCTAGGGTCTTCCCGGATCAGAACAGAGCTGGGAAGGAGAATCTTCTTCATACTCCCTCCTCCTACCCCCACCTCCCAACACTATCCACCCTGGGCACCAAACCTGCTTCTATCCACCCAACCAAAAGGAGAAACGAGAAACAAGGCTTTGGGCAAAAAAGAAGACAGGCTGTGCCTGTGGCAGGCATGCCACAGCCTCCAGGGACTGCTATAGGAAGGGAGCAGAGTCCTCTGTGAAGTGTTTTCTGAGACAGGGTTTCTCTGTGTTGCCCTGGCTGTCCTGGAACTCGCTCTGTAGGCCAAGCTGATCTTGAACTCACAGAGATCCGCCTGCCTCTGCCTCCAGAGTGCTGGGATTAAAGGTGTGCACCACCATCCATGTTTTTTTTTTCCCAAAAGATTCATTTTTTTTTCATTATGTGTCTGTATGTTGGTCTTTGCACCTGAGTTTAGGCACTTACTGAGGCCAGAGACACTAAGAACCCAACTCAGGTTCTACAAAAGCAGTATGTCCCCAACCCTGCAGTATGTGATGTTAGTCAGGGAGCTGTCTCCATCCCCGAGGTCCCAACTCTTGAAAGCCCGCTTGAGCTTATTGTCATTCTACAAAGACCCAAAGTCACAAGGTCACAAAAAGCTTGGGAGAGCTGCCCTAGGGTCTTGACATGGCTGCTAGGACTTGCGGGGTAGGGGAAGAAGCAGCTGCAGGTTTTAGGAAAAGCAAGTTCTTTATTCTTGGTACTGAACGGTGAGCAGATGATACAAGAAACTTCTGTAGTAATACCAAGTCAGGCATGCCAATCTTCACGGTGCAGAGGAAACAATTCCCTGGTGGCCGGAGGCCCATCCGAGGGAAACACCCTCCGCGCTGCCTTTGTCTTCTTTTCTAAT
The DNA here is from genome assembly GCF_014885135.2 of Alexandromys fortis. NCBI lineage: Eukaryota > Metazoa > Chordata > Mammalia > Rodentia > Cricetidae > Alexandromys > Alexandromys fortis. The sequence goes on along the minus strand of NW_026068174.1, from coordinate 8,210,085 downwards.
TGCACAGTGGAGTCAGAGGGATGCTGAATGCTTTCACTCTGGGTAAGAGACCTGGAACACTGGGTAAAGTCATACTTGTGAGACTCGGTAGCCCCACTAGCGCCCTCTCCAAAGCCACACTCTGTGATCACAGCACCATGATAGGCTTGGTGTTAGGTTTATGTACTTGTTATTACTGTGTGTGTGTGGTGCGGGTGGGGCTGCATGTTATTACTGTGTGTGGTGAGTGTGAGAGGTTGGGCTGCATGTTATTACTGTGTGTGTGGTGCGGGTGGGGCTGCATGTTATTACTGTGTGTGGTGAGTGTGAGAGGTTGGGCTGCATGTTATTACTGTGTGTGGTGAGTGTGCGGGTGGGGCTGCATGTTATTACTGTGTGTGTATGATGCGGGTGGGGCTGCATGTTATTACTGTGTGTGTGGTGAGTGTGGGGGTGGGGCTGCATGTTATTACTGTGTGTGTGGTAAGTGTGGGGGTGGGGCTGCATGTGCCACAGTGCACACAAGGCCACAGGACAATTGTATGGAGTCAATATCTCCTTTCGGGGATCAAACTCAGGTCATCAGACTTGTGCAGAAGCACCGACCCTGCTGAGCCATCTCACCCTCTCAGCCTCAGGCTTTTACAAAGTCTGCTCACGAGCAAGGGGTAAAGAACAGTGCATGGGAGAGGGTGTCCATCAGTTTAGACATTTAAAGAAATGTTTATTTTATGTATATGGGTGTTTTGTCCAGGTCTATGTCTGTGCATCACATGTATGCAGTGCCCATGGAGGCCAGAAGAGGGCACCAGATGCTCTGGAACTGGAGTCACAGGTGGTTATGAACAGCCATGTGGGTGCTGGGAACTGAACCCAGGAACTCTGGAAGAGTAGCCAGTGCTCTTAACTGCCACGTCACCTCTCTGGCTGGAGTTATATTCTTGAGTCCTGATCTACCTTATATTTTCTGTTAACATTCATAATTAGTAAAACATCAAGAACAAACTTTATCTAAAGACGCCTTTTCCTTCCTTCCTTCCTTTTTGAAATAGGTACTTAGGCAACCCAGGATAGCACTGACTCTGCTATGTAGCTAAAACTAGCCTTCACTTTCTGATCCAACTACTTCTGCGTCTAGAGTCCTGAGATCTCATATGTGTGACAGCAAGCCTGGCCTTTACATAGTAAAAAGTGATGGGTTTCACCATGGCATCTACACACTTATGTGTCATAGTTTAGAAAAAGACAGTTTTAAAAGGGGGGAAAAGCCACAGAATGATGGCTGGAGAGACGCTCAGTGGTTAAGAGCACTGGCTGCTCTCCAGAGGATTTGGGTGGATTCCCAGTACCCACAAGGTGGTTCTTGATCATCTGTAACTCCAGTTCCAGGGAATCTGATGCCCTCTTCTGTCCTCCACAGACACCAGAAACACATGTGGTGCATAGACATATGTGCAGGTAAAACACTCATACTCATAAAAATAAGTAAAATTTAAAACCAGAGCCACTTATAGGCTGGGCATTGTACACAACTTTAATCCCAACACTTGGGAGGCGAAGGCAGGTGGATCTCTATGCATTCAAGGCTACCGTGGTCTTTCAACAGTGAGTTCCAGAACTCCAAAGTGAGGCCCTGACTCAATAATAAATAAATACTTGAATATACAGGCAGAACATGCCTGTAATCCCAGCTAAGGAGGCTGAGGTAGGAGGACAGCTAAGGCCAGTCGAGATAGAAGGGGCTGGGGAGAGGAAAGAAGAAAGGAAGGAAAAGAAAAAGGAAAAAGAAATTCAGATCTGGGTGGGGCGGCAGCAGCGGGCTGTAGTACTGTCTGCTGTTCTTAGGGCAGAAAGGGAAGGAAGGGAAGCCATAGAAAGAGCATTCCACGAGCATTGCCACCTCTGCAGTTACTCCTATAGGGCGACAGAAAACTGCAGAGAAAGGACCCTGCCAGTGCACAGCAATGGCTCTCTAAGTGCTCCTCTGTTCTTCGGCCAATAATATTCCATAAAGCCTCTTCAATCAGAGGCATGGGATGGAGAAGTCTGGAAACAGAGGCCAGATACGGGATGCTCTAGCTCCGAGACGCTGATCTCACCAGGAGCAGATGCAGTACCAGAACTCGTGGGAACCCACAACTACTTTCTCTACAAGGAGGGAGAAGCTTCCCCAAATTCCAGGAGACCCACTTCCCCCTACTGTTCAAAAGCAGCACAAAGCAATGGCTTGTTTATTGGTGTGAAAGTACCAGAAGTTGCCCGTTCTTTAGTCGAAATTTTGAGGCATTGACACCTGAAGTCTTTGCCCAGGACCCAACTGCCAGTACTGGAAGATGGCCCCATGCGCAGGACCCTTGTGCCTGAGAGATTCGTGGGCCCCCCTAGCCCTCCCCACCAAGCCCTTCCCTCAGTCTGGCTCACATCATTGCTGATGGTGGAATCTCGGTGCACCAGGCGCTGCACGTGGCTGTCGATGCTGCTGCCCGAGGAGAACTTAGTGAGAGTGGCTGGATGAGCCTCCCGCTCCCGCTGCCTCACCACCACCTCGCAGGCCTTCCACTCTGCCAGCACCTGCTGGTACCTCGCTGCCACAGCTGCATCCACCTGTGCTCAGATGACACCATGACCATGAGGGGAGGGTGCCCAAAGGGCTCCTCCTCAGGGCTGGGCAAGCACTGGAACTCAGTTTAGAGGGGCCGCAGGAGGTGAGATGGCTGGACTGGAGCAGGCCCTCAGGTGAGGGCCAGGGGGCTGCTCCGCTACCATCTTCCCCTGCTGTTTCTAGCTAGCAGGGGCTGAGACTTCCGAGGCTCCCCCTCTGGGGTCATTTGCCCAGCTGCTAGTTCTTTGGCTCCGTCGGAGCAGGCTCCCTTACCTGCTCCATCTCCTTCTTGCTCATGCCAAATCTGTAGTGGCCAAGCAGGAAGGGCCAGACGTCTTTGCGAATCTCATGCTCCACACCACCATAGTACACCTGCCGCAGGAGCTCCAGCTCCTTGTAGTTCTGAAGAAGCCAGAGGTAAAGACTATGCAGCCTCCAGTTACTGTGGCCCAGCAGCCAAGCCACATCCCTGGGAGAGCTGGGCCTGGCCTTTAGCGGCTTTACTGAGCCCAGGCGCACCCTGCTTGGGGCAGCCATGTTCTCTTGTTCTGTGATTATAGCTTTAAGAGATCCATACCATGTTTTACCCCAAATGACCATTCAGTTTGGAGCAGGCAGCTACAGGTAACTGTTGCCTCCCAAGACCCCGCCCCATGCCTCTGCCCTTGGAAGCCCGGTTTGCACCTTTTTGTCCTTCTGATACTTGCTCCATACATCCTTGGTAAGGCCACCTGAGGCCCCAGGGGGCCTGTCTGGTGGGATAATGTTGTGATGCACCAGTGCTGACAGGTGGGTCCTCACTGTGGACAGGTGGCGACAGTAGGCTAGCCCTACAACGGTCAAGAAGGAGGCTGTGACTGAGTTGCTTCCCCACCCCCAGCCCCTCAGAGCCCCACCTCGCCACACACTCACAGCCATAGAAGGCCCGGGACACAATCTGCCTCTTCATGCTCTCACACAGCAGCCTGAGGGGCAACCTGTGGAAACATCCTGCTCAGAGGGGGCTGACGGTGTGTGCTGAGAGTGGGGTGTATAGCTTGGCAGTACAAGACTGGCCCCACCCTGCCGGCCATCCTTCATGTTGCTATTGGGGGTCCCGACTTGAACTTTGCTCCAGTGACTCTTTGTTTCTTTTTCTTTCCAAGACAGGATTTCTCTGTGTAGCCCTGGCTGTCCTAGAACTCGCTCTGTAGACCAGGCTGACCTCCAACTCACAGAGATCCACCTGCCTCTGCCTCCTGAATTCTGGGATTAAAAGGTGTGTGCCACCACCACTCAGCACTCCAGTGAATCTTGATATCCTTATGTGTAAATGGAGACACTTCAGGGACCCCAGAAATGGCAGTTTAAAAGTGAATTACAGGTGAAGGGGAATATTCAGGCAATGGTCCCAAAGTGTTCCCATGTTGCTTCATACAGGGTAGGACTACATGTTCCCAGACACACAGCCTGACAGTGGGATGATGTCCAGAACAGGAAGGTGACCGGAGTATGGTACAACCCTGGACAGTCACATGGTCCTCCCCTGCTTTAGGAAGGAGGTGGTATCACCCCATTTTGCAGGGGAGAAAACAGAGGTTTAGAAACACAGAAGTGACCTGGCAGTGGTGGTCCGCGTCTTTAATCCCAGCACTTAGAAGGCAGAGGCAGGTGGATTTCTGAGTTCAAGGCCAGCCTGGTTTACATAGTGAGTTCCAGGACAGTCAGAGCTACAGTGTGAAACCCTGTTTCAAACAAAACAAAAAGGAAAGACAGAGGCTCACAGAGACTCAGCAACTTGCTGATGTCATGTAGGTAACATAAATAAGATCCGAATCCAGGTCTGTCCAATTTAAAGCGGCCACCCTGACATGCCAGGAGGAGCTTGTAAGGCCGGGGATCCACGTGGCTATGCACTAACAGGAGGCTACTTCCCGTCCTTCCCACTCACCTGTCAGGAACACAGCTGCAATGACTGTGGGGGGTTGCGTATGGGGAGCTACCGGAGGAGCAGGAAAGGCAGAAGGAGCCCTGGCTACACAGGGGCTCTAGGTGCCAGGCCGTCAGGCTGGGTCCAAAACCCTGCATCTCAATCATGTCACCAGCATCTGAGGGCAGGAAGGGGCCAAGGTCAATGCCTGGTAGGCTTCCCCCCCAAGTGCCCTTGCAGCATGCCCACCTCTGCCCAGAGCTGCAGACAAAAATCACCCATTGGTGGAAATTCATAAGGTGGTGCCTGCCTGGTTGAGAACCCAGGGATGGAGACAGTGGGAGGGTGCGGGTGCCTGACACTGTCCAGCTTCCCCTAGCCTGGAGAAGGCAGAAGTGGCTTTTTCCATGTAATAGAATACTTGAACTGAGTTGTGGGTGATCTGTGTACCCACCTCCACCAATACCAGAGGACACATACTTTCCCAGAGTAAAGGCAAGAAGAGCAAAGGCCTCCACTAGAGAAACACTGCCAGTTAGCCCTGGCCTTTCAAGGCCCAGCCTGCTTCTCTCTCAGACACTCAGGAATGTATCTAGAAGCCTCAGTATCAATGACCAAAATCCCTGAGGGGACCTCAAAGCTATCTGTCTCACTACCCTGAACCATCTCAGATCTAGTGGCCAGTGGCTAAGTAGGAACAGTGCTTCCTGCCCAAACCAGACCCCCTGAGGCCTGCTCTGAGGGCACTCAGCTCTTGTGTGAGCTGGAATGGAGGGGAACTTCCCAGGGCTGGCAGGATGGAAGTAGTGTCTGGGCACATGACCCCAAAGGGCCGACACACCAGTCACAGCTGACCATGTGCAGCGTCATAGACAGAACCGTGGGCATGTCTGTATGTCTGTAGATGGCGCTGTCTCTGCCATCCCAGGTGATCTAAATTAGAACTGAGTCAAGACTCTTGAGAGTTTTTAGGGCCAGCGTCGGGTAGAAAACTGTTCAGGATGAATATCCGCCAGGAGCCTCAGAGATGAAGCGCAGTGAAGGTGGGAAGAGAGAGACTGGTGTCACCTCGAGGGAGGGAGGTGCAGGGAGAGTGAGGGGTAAGGAGCTCTGTGTGCTGAGGTCTTTCAGCAAAGGTTCTCTAGGTAAACTTGGCAAGAGACCCTGACTCCCCAGTCTGCAGGCCCAGGCCTTATGATTTTGGATAGCCAGACTCCAGCTCTGGGTGTGCCTTGGTGGAGAGGGCTGAGCGGATTTCCCTCCAGTCCCCTCAAGGGCTGCCCTGCCTTGTCCCCCCAGACCCACAGGTAGGATTGTGTCAGTGTCTGGCCCTTCAGCTCCACCAGGAGGTAAATTAAGGGAATATACTTGGTAGGGGGCTGCGGCTCTGGGAGTGAGGGGTCGCAAGCCATGCTGAAGACTTGGGGAAGAGCGGGGAAGGATGGAGCAGGTAGTGGGGCTGGGCACCTAGCTCATCTGCAGCAGGCAGGAAGTCAGTTGCAGGAGGAACCGGGGTGAGGGGTAGAGGTGGGTGGGCGGGGAGGAATCAGCTCAGCCAGGCAGGCAGCAGGCAGCAGGCAGGGATGGCAACAGGCACAGAGGGTGGAGGATGGGCACAGAGGGAAACAAGCTCATGCCCAGAAAGCTGGGCCCAACCAAGGCACATCTCCTGGGTCAATGCTCTTCACCTTAATTCTCCAGGAAGGAGCTGAACCAGCCAGCTTTGCACACGCTACATGTACTGACAACCCAGTGCAGACAGCTGGAGCTCTGGGGTGACGGGTGAGGGGCTGGTGAGGCAGCAGGCTGGACAGGGGTCTGCTGGGTCAGCTTTGACTCTGCCCTCTCCTCTGAGCATGAGGAAAGTATAAAGCAAACACTCAAGGTGGGCGAACCCCACAGCCCCTAGGACTCCGAGTGAAAGGTGCCTGGCCTGGAGCAGAATTAGAGTGAACAGCATCTCTGCTCAGTAGGGGGCAGTGGGAAACGGAGGGGGGAGGGAAGAGACCTGGCCGCCCCGCCACTTGAATCACATGCACAAGTCAAGCATGTTGCAGGCCTGAAAAAGCAATGGCTGCAGAACTCAACAGTGTTGTCATTATGGACTGGAGTGCAGAGGGGAGCTCCCATCCTCCATCCCTACTCCTCACTTCCCTAGATCTTCTTCTCATACCTATGCCCTTCCCCCAATTACTGGGAGCACAGGGGATAGACTGTGGGTTCATCTAGTCCCTCAATTCTACAAAAGGATACCCAGATGACTTCCAAGGCCTCTGAACTCCATGATCTTGGAAATTTGATCTTAGACGCTTCAGTCCTAATACTAGTCAGTGGGCTTTGTTTTTCTTCTGAGATCTCAAGTTGCCTGGGTTAGCTTCAAACTCATGTAGCTAAGGCTGATCTTAACCTCCTAGGCCCTCCTCCCCTACCCACAAAGTGCTGCGATTACAGGTGCGCATGCCGATCCACCCAGAAGTCAGTGGCCTTTCTACTGCCAAGAAGTTGGTCTGCAGGGCAGTGAGTTCAACAGTCCCACACTACTCAAGGCCAGTTAACCTGTAAACAAGCTGTGTTGTTCAAGTCCATGGCACAAAGAGCCAAGTGGCAAGTGTGTGTTAGTAACCTAAAGAGTTGGGTATTCCACGGCCTACAGGACTGGGAAGGAAGGCAGACCTGTGGCAGGAAGAAGAGCAGCTGGCATGACTGGCTGAGGGGTGCTGGGTGTGTTCTGAGCCATGGGCCTGGCTGGCAGGAATAGGAGTCATTATTACTGGTTGAGTGACTTGGCTGTGCCCCTTAGCAGAACTCTGTAGAAGTGTAAGGAGAGAATTAGAAGGAACAGCATCTCTGTAAGGGGTGTAATATATTAGGCTCCCTCTGTAAGAGCGAGAACCAATTAACTTTGTGGCACAAACGCGGTGGGGACTGGGGAACTCCCTAGCATCCAAGGGCTAGCCTAGTCTCTGCTTCTCTGTCCAGCCTTCCCTGGAGCCCTCTCTAGCCCTCATAGGACCCTGATTGATGGTTCTCCAAAGAGTGGGGCTCCTCACCAAGACAGCGGTCTTAAAAAAGAATTTGGTGGGCAGATAAATGCTGGGACAATACTGTGCTGTGCTGTTTCTAGGGAAGGAGATCCCTGCCACCATGAATGTTGGGGTCCAGAGTACAGGACACGCAGGTAACATCACTGACATGATACCTAGCACCAGTGAGAAAACTGAGCCTGGAGATGCTGAGATACTTGTTCAAACCCATACAGTGAACCAGGGGCATGTGGGGCAGGGAGCCTGGACCTGGACCCCCGTGCTAAGTATGTCTAGCTTCATGCTCAAGTAGCAGGTCTTCATGCTAAAGCACTGTAGCCCTCATGCATGCTGGGAAGGCCAGTCCTTGGGGGTCTCTTCTCACGATGACCCTCACCCCTCACCTGTCCTGTCCAGCTCCTACCTTTACTCTGTCTTGCTAAGTCAGAGTTAGAAGCATAGAAGTAGCTGGCCTCTCCTGTCAGCAGGAGAGAAAGACAGACCACCATCTGGTGTCTGCAGGGCGTGACTGGCAGGAACAGGGAGCGGCTCTGAGAGCCATTCAGGCCCCCAAGCGGGTCTTCAGAGAGCCTGCCCTCCTCCCCAGTGCTTTCTCAGGATAAAGCAGCTCTCCTCAACCGAACCATTTGCTCTGCAGTCCCCTCTTCTTGCCAGTACCTATCTGGCCTGCCTGTGTCCTCACTGATCTGCCTTGTGACAAGGAAATGGCTCTGCGTGCAAGTCCCCCTAATGCCAACACTGCTGTGTGAGCCCCTGCAGTGGGTGGCAAGTGGGCCCAAGGGGGTCAGGGTAGAGGACGAGGTGAGTCAGGGTGGGGAGGGATAAAAACCTTTCATCAGATTGGGAGCTGTGAGGTTCCGCGAGCAGATCATTGAGAGCATCGCGTGTAGTTTATCCTCCTCTTCCTCATCATCGTCCACCGAGGCCGCACGGCTGGCCGCTAGGTGGTGGTAGTTAATAGTGACTGCTCAAAGAGAATAGCGAGAGAGGCAGAGGCATGAGGACCCTAGTCCTGGGCAGGAGAGACCATCGGCCCTCCTGGAGGTGAAAGGTGTGGAGAACCTGCAGGGCCTTGAGGAGGGAGGGGGTGGGGGTGGGGTGGTCTAAGAACCTTCTGCTGGTTATCAGGAGAGGACGAGAGGCTCAGGGCTAAGAGGTGGCTACAGAGCTCCACTGTTTGTAGGGGTCCTCTCTAGGAAGAACAGAAGAAAGGTGTGTATGTGTGTGCATGCATGTGTGCATGTGTGTGTGTGTGTGTGTGCTCGCTCGCGCACGCACGCTTGTGTGAGTGCACCTAGAAGATCACCAGTCCTGACTAAGGTTGGCTAGGACTCTGGCCAGATGGATCCCAATCTTTCTTTAGCTGCTGTCATGGTCAGGCTGAACTTGACTTAGAGACAACTGCAAGCCCCTCATTTAGAGCATAAATTCAACCTTATTCTTCCAGGTCCCCTCAGAGCCATCCTTGAGGAGTGGGCGTCACTCAGCTGAGTTTCAGCTCCTGCTGCCTAGCTCACCCTCTAGGGAGGAAAGAGGGCCTTACAGTGGTGTGACCACAATGGAACGTGTCACGACTGAAGGAGGGAAACAGGCTGCAAACCAAAACCAAGCCAAGCCTGAGGTGAAATGCCAGGCCACAGCACCGTGGCTGTAACTCGCTGTCTCTTGTCTGGCACGTCTGGGAGGAATAGAGGCCCCCAAGCCCAGGTCCTCCAAGACTGTTGGGCCATTACAGCGATCTGCATGAAGCCTGAGTCATCTGCCCATCAACAAAGACGTGTGACTATGGACAACTTTTTGGCACAAGTTAGGAAATGCAGGGAGGGGTAGGTGGTCTGGGTGGCAACAATCCACTGTGGACTGACAGAGTCCCTGCCCTCATCTTCAAGACATGCAAGTCTGATACAGAGAAATGCACAGGTGGTGGAGTCACCGAGCAGAAAGAGCACCGATGTGGAGGTACTTCGCCATAGACGCCCCAAGGCCCAGGTGCACTGTGGGGCCCTCAGAGCCCAGCCACCTCAGATTCCAGCCCTCAACATCCGCATTCTAGGCTTCACCCTCTCCAGATGCAGCCCCTGCTTCTGCATCAGGAGTTGGCTTGAGGGCTTTGGCTCTGGAAGTGAACTTGCACTGTACCCAGGCTGCTTTGTTGAGGCTAGGTGGTGGGGCTGAAGAGGGCTGGAGACTTTCCCACCTTCTATTAATATTTCTAGTCTTTCTGCATCATGGCATGAAATATGACTAAGGAACTTGTATGGTGATGCCTGGGTCTGCTGAGCTGAGAGCCTCAGGGTGACTTGGGGGAAGACAGCTAGGCACAAGACGGGGATGATCTGCAAGTTAAAGTGATGAAGCCCTTGTCTTAACCTGCCTGACCCAAATGACACAGTGCTTCCACACACCCTGAGCATTCGTCACAGGGAACGTGGGGACACTCACTGTGCTCGTGCCTGTGCCCAGGGTAGATGATCCGGAACACATATTCTGTGGCCCGTCCTACACCGAGCTCCTCCATGTCGACCGACCGTATGCTACTGCGTTTCCGTAGCTTGGGGAAAACCTTGCCCTGTGGAGGGAGCTGGGGTCAGCTTGTCCAGTGCACAATCCCACCCAAGGTCCCACCCAAAGCTGTTCCTGAGAACTGTGTGCTGGAAAGGAAGAGAGGAGGCCTTCCTTCACCCAGCCCTGCACCCAGAGCCTCCCCTGCCAAGGTACCTTTCCCTGCTGGGTCCACAGCGGGGGCTCAAGCTGTCCACGAGGCAGCAGCCCATTCTCCAGACATGACAGAAAGGACAGCAGGTGTCCTCCCTGTGGGAAGTGCAGTGGCGGCCTCTGGATGCCATCCTGGCTCACCAGCACAAGCGTGCCACCGCTCTCTGGTGGGGGTGAATGCCCGCAAGTGAGGCTGGGGCCCTTCTTGAGACCTCCCGACCCCATCACCCTGGCCCAACTGGTGAGTTTTCCCAGGCTAGGAAGGAGGGTAGACAGGCTAGAACATGCCTTGGGTGCTTCCCTCATAGGAACAGCAGAGGCAGCCAGAGGGTTCAGGGGATAAAGATGCCTACTGCAAACCTAACAATCTGAGCTTCATTCCCATCCCTGGGACCCACATGAGAGAGGTGACTCCTGCAAACTGTCCCCAGGTCTCCATGTGTGTTTTGGTGCAGGTGTGAATGTATGTACTTACACACATACATACACTAAATAATGTCCAAAAAAACAAAAACAAAAACAAAACAAAACAAAAAACAAACAATTGAGGCCAGAGAGTTTGGTTTAGTGGTTTGTTGCTTTTGCAGAGGACCCAGGTTCAGTTCCTAGCACCCATATGGTTGCTCATAACTATCTGTATTTTAGTTCTGGGGCCCCAATGCCCTCTTTTGGCCTCCATAGGCACTAGGCACACATATGATGCATATATATATGTATATATATACACACACACATGTAGGTGAAGCATCCATACACATAAGTTTTTTTTAATAATTTAAAAATTAGAAAAATGAGGAGAGTGGGAGGGCTGGGAGTGTGCTCAGTGGTAGGACACATGCTTAGCCAGATAGTGCCCTGAATTTGATTCCCAACACCGCAAAACAAGGACACTGGGAAAGACACAGTACGTCTGACAGACCCAATGCACAGTGCACAGCAAGGAAGCACCTGCCCTCCCTCCCCTCTCGGCCTCGGTCGAGCAGACTCACTTTGCTGGTGGCAGTGGATGCAGACGATCTGACTGAAGGGCACCACCAGGGCATAGTCCCAGTACACACTGAAAAGGAATCATAGGTGTTACTATGCTCTCAGACTCGCCTCTGTCACCCCCTGGAACTGTGTTAGACAGGCCAGCGCTGTCCCTCTAAGACAGAGCCTGGGATTCTTTGCCATGCAGCACCCGGCTTGTGCCAACCCCTCCACGGCCAGGAGTGGCTCAGTCTCAAAGGGCTTGGGAATCACTCAGGCAGCCTCTCCCTGTAACTCTTGGCACTGAATGAGGAGTAAGGCTTGGCCCTTGGAGCCTTCTTTGTTTCGCCATCCCCTCCCTGGAGCCACGCTTCCGTTCCTTTCCCTGCTTCCTGAGAGCATGTATAAAAAAACCTCTACCTCTTTTCTAGCTCCGAGTCCCCAAGAGTCCCGTTCATGAGTTGGTTGGGAGTCCACTTCAGGGTCAGGTTCTCTGCAGACTGGTGCAGGGAGAGGTAGCCAGGGACCGCCTCCATGTCCTCCTTCTATAGGGAAGAGATACACCAGAAAACAGACAACATGGGCCGGAGAGTCTCACCGGATGGCCCATGAGAATGAGCCCAAGAGGGAACACATCAGGCCAGCAATGGAGTCCTGGGGCTGAAGGCTGGGCAAAGCAAGGATGAACAGAAGCTATATTTAAATGTCTCTTCTCAGTTGGCTTAGTGCCATTGGCTCTGTCCTGTCAGCCTGAGTGCCAGGTGTGCCACTGGCCAGCCACACCCATGCTGGGCATTCACTCTGCCTGCTGGCTGCCATCCTAGGCCTGGACAGCCTGGGTTTCAGCTAGCCAGAACAGATGTCATTCCTGTCTCCTGCCAACTCCAAGCTGGGCATGAGTCATATGACAACACAGGATGGGTATGATGGCATCCCCTTCTCTCTGGTCAAGTTCTGTAGCAAAGAAACTGGTTCTGGACCTGCTAAAGAGGGCAGTGAGGGAGGACTGGAGGCACAAAGCATTCCTACCGGCTGCACCAATACGTTGTTCTTGCCGTAGAGCAGCCGAGTTCTCGAGTTCTGGTGCAGGGACTCCACGTACTCTCGGGCGCAGGCAGCTAGCCGGTCTTCAGAAGCACCGCCACTAGAGTGGCGCTTCCGGATCTGCCAGGAAAAGACACGGCTCAGGGCCCACCCTGGCAAGGCGGTCTTAGGGCTGAAGAATCTTCAGGCTCCCATGCACTATGGCCCTCTCTAGCTGACTCTTTGCTACCCTTTACTCTCTAATCAACAGTAGGCATGGGCTACTGGCATTTATGCAAGTCCTAGCATAGGCAGAAAGTTCTCTTAGGTGGCTGCTACCGGGGGGCTCCTAGGTATAGTCTGAGGAAGTGAACACAGAGGTGGGGAGAAGGATACTAACCCCCAGGGCAGGGCGCTTTGCTGGGGAGTCCTGGCGATTAGCGGGACCCCGGATACGATGCCTCTGGACTAGCTCATCAGCAGAGGGGTCAGTCCAGTAGTGATCAGCTGTCTTGAGCTTTGTGTATTCCAAGGCACAGGGTCCCACTATGGAGACAGTGGTGGTTAATCAGCTGGGGTTCTTTCATTACCCACTCCTCACCCCATTGACCAACACAGGCCTCTAAGTCTTCAAGCTCACCTAGGAGACAGGCCAGGACTGGGCCAAACACGGGGTCTGCCAGTAATGCTTCCTTCTCATAGTACTTGCTGCCAAGAGGAGACAGAGACAGGTGAGTACCAGGGCTCCTGGACCCAGGCAGCAGAAGCATGCCCAGGGATCAGATTCACGTCAGTCACCGAAGGATGAGTCAATAGCTTGAAGTGTTGTAGGGTTCTTGGTGAGGTCTAAATTCTTGGGGTGCCAAAAGAGGGCAGGAGGCATGCTTCCAGACTGCTGCGGGCTATTAAGAATGTAGAGGGATGAGGCTGAGGTGGACCGAGGAAAGGACCAGTGCGGGGGAGGTAGGCAGTCACCTGCAGTTTTCGGCCAGGTACTGTACAACCCTGTCCAGAACTTTCTCCATGAGTGCTGTGCGTACCCATATGTGTTTCAAGGCCTGTGGGCTGAGAGCTGGGGCCTTCCCGCTGGTTGAGCCCTGTTTCCGAAGGGCTTCTTGGCTGCCTCCTGAGGGTTTCCTGCAAAGAGAAGAGGCGAAGGTTTCAGAAGCACAGGCCCCAGCGTGGTTGCTCTGAAGTGACAACAGGAGTTCAGCGTGCGTGGGCTGAGACAGGGAGCTGGAGTGGGGAGAGGGTATGGAATCTGCAAAGGGCCAACCCCCACTCTCAGGCTGGCCCCTCGGCCAAGTACCTGTATAAGACAGAGACCAGGAAGCCTCCCTTTAGGCAGGCTGTCTGGAAAACAGTAAATGCCAAGGATAGAGTAGAAAGGATGTTGGGAGGGGCCGGCTCAGGCCTCACCTGCCCTCTGCTTGTTGCTGCAGCTCCTGCACCTTGTGGCAAATCTCTGCAGCCACGGGGCATGTCTTCCCTACTTTGGTGAATAGGGCTGCCATCTTGTCACTGCGCAGGAAGCCAGCGGCGCGGCGTCTTAGCTGATGCAGGAGGCAAGCCTCCACGGCACCTGGGCCACAAAGTCAAACAGTATCTGAACCTGGGTTATAGGTTACCCTACCTGACCTTCTCTACTCTCCCAGAAGCCTCTCAGCCAGCAGAGGCAGAACTCAGTAGTTTATCACTGAGGGAAGCCCAAACATCATGCCAACCTCCTTGTTCACACTGTGCCTCTTGAATTCCTTCTGGCAAACTTGGATAAAGTGTTAACCCATCTGAGGAAGGAGAAATCCCTTTTGCCTTGGAACCACAGTATGCCTGTAGAGAGGCAGGGGCTGGGGCAAGCTTTGAATTGTGCTGGAAGTAGGGGTAGGGTAGGACAAAGAAATATATCTTGATGTCCCTCCAACACTTTCCATCCTGTCCTTCTGCCCCTAAGCCCATGGTGGACTTGCAAAGCTGTCACGTGCCAAGCTGCTCCTCTCTCTTGCCTGGTGCACACATGCCTTCGGTATGCAGTGCCATCCCAGTGGGCTGTCAGGAGCAAAGCTGCTCACTGGAGCAGACATGAATGTCTCCGCCTGACCACAAGGACAGAGACGGCACCTACAGGAAGAGGATGCAGAACACACGCGGCCCAGCAGACCTTCCTGAGAGCATGGTGACGTGGTTGCTAAGGAACAAGGCTCTGAGGAAGCTGAAATATTGATGAAGCTCTGCTCTCCCAGAAGCCTCTTGATTATTTATGAGCACAGCAGCTGAGAGTAAGAGATTTTTCTCCCTTCAGCACTTGAAGGACTCCCCTTAATTCATTCATGTTTTCAGGGGCCATGCTTAATCTCTCCCTCTGGATCCTGCTTACTACTGAGACCCCACAGGAAGGAAAGAAGGCTTGGCAGGGAAAAGTAAAGAGCTGGCCTTGGCATGTACAGATTCTAAAAACAGTGGCGCACATGTGTGGTAGACAGTGCCTGGCCATTACTGAAGCCAAACTAAGCAGTACTGGGGACAGAGAGGTAGACAGCCTAGGGTCTAAGACTGGCATAGTGACCCCATGCTTCTGGGAAACCTGGTAACTGACTTCATGCTCTAAGCCCCCGCTTTGTCACCTGTGCAATGGGGTAGACTTCTTAGGACTGGCGTGATGACATGAGATGTCATGTGAAACCCCCCCCTTACCCACGATCTGACTATGGGGAGGCACAAGCCCATGTCTGTTCCTGACTCCTCACCCTCCCTGTTCAAAGGTTGTTCGATAGCCAGTAAGAGCCAGGGTGGTAGGACCTGGATGCATGTGAGGACCACGGGTTGCCCCATAGGTGGGTAAAAGTGATGTTTTCTTTGATGGGGAAACTGGGGCTCTGTCAAGGTTTTCTTTTCAGTTATTTAGCTTGAGCATGTACACCTGTGTTGAAGCCCTAAGCGGAAGATGGATACCCTCCTCCATCACTCTTCACCTATTCCTCTGGGACACAGTTTCTCCCTGAACTCAAGGCTTATGTTTTCTAGAAGTGCTGGTTTGAATGAAAATGGCCCCCATAGACTCACAGGGCGTGGCACTATTAGGAGGTGTGGTCTTGATGGAGGAAGTGTGTCGCTGGGGGCAGGCTTTGAGGTTTCAGATGCTCAAGCCAGGCCAGTGTCCCTCTCTCTTCCTGCTGTTTTTCAGCTAATTCTCTAGCACCATGTCTACCTGCATGCCATGCCATGCTTCCCGACATGACAATAGACGAAACCTCTGAACTGTAAGCCAGCCCTCAATTAAATGTTTTCCTTTATAAGAGTTGCCATGGCCATAGTGTATCTTCACAGCAACAGAAACCTTAACTAAGACACTAGACTAGGCTGAAAGCTGTCCTCCTGCCTCCACTGTCTTAGAGACGGGCCACAAGCACACTCGGAACGCCTGGCTAGTTACATCGGTGCTGGGATCCACACTTTGCTCCTCCTGCCTGCACATCAAGTGCTCCTATCTGTCGGAGCCATCTATCCTGCCCCAAGATTGATTTGGTTTGTTTTTTGTTTGTTTGTTTGTTTGTTTTTGGAGACGGGATTTTTCTGTAGCTTTTGGAGCCTGTCCTGGAACTCACTCTGTGGATCAGACTGGTCTCACAGAGATCTGCCTGCCTCTGCCTCCCAAGTGCTGGATTAAAGGTATGCGCCACCACTGCCTGGCTCCCAAGATTGTTTTGATTAGCACAATCAGGACCTAAAACTTGGACTCAGGAAATAACTACTAATTTATTTTAAAGGCAAAGTCTCATGAAGCCCATATTTTTCTCAAATTTGCTAAGGTAGCAGAGTCTGGCTTTGAACTCTGAGATCTTCCTGCCTCCACTGCCCAAGTGCTGGGATTCCAGGCACGCACCATGTGTGGCAAATAATTACTTCTCACATAGATATTTTCCACCTGTTTTTCTATCTTCATTTAAGCAGCTAATAGGCAGTTACTGTTTTCCTATAAAGGATTTTTGTTTGTCTTTCTCTTGGACTGAAGTCAAGAAGGGAGGGGGCCCTGCGGGCTTCTGCTGGCTCAGTGACAATACCCCAGTGGTCGGAAATGGGCAGACTTCTTGCTCCAGCCTTGGAGGCTTTTGTTTTAGAAGCACATCTTTTCTTTCCCAGGGTGGTCCAACATCTGTGCACATGTGTATGGAGACTTGGTGTCACTTAAGTATCAAGCATACAGGAAATCTCTGGCTTAAGTGTTCACGTGCTCCACCTCACGGCTAACCCTGCTCTCTGGGATCGTGTGTGGCCCTGAGGTGTCCAAGTGAGTGTTCCCAGCCTCAGTCTTTCAATCTAGGGCTGCTGCAGCTACAGATCTGTGTTTGTGGGAGGCTAGTCACCACTTCCTGATGTTGAATATGCCACAGTGGCAGCAGATAACACCAGTCCTGCAGGGAGTCATGTGCCCCAGTGATGCTACTAATTGTGAGGATAATGAGTTATTAGCCTTCCCACCTTCCCCAAGCCACTGCAAACACAGCCAGGCTGGGAGCTGGGGAGTGGCCACCCCATTTGGCATCGCCCGCCCTGCCAGCAGCCTTTCAGCACAGGAACAAGTTCTCCTGAGAGCCAGCAGAAGCAGAGCTCAGCAATTAGCACAAGGAGGGATTGCTGAGGAAAGCCCAAACAGAACGCCCATCGCCTGGTTCGCACCGTGGCTCCTGAATTCCTTCTGGGAAACTCAGGCAAACTGCCAAGCCATATCTGGGGAAGGAGGAATCCCTCTCACCCTGACAGTCTTCAGGGACCTGTGAGGCCAGGTGTTCTTGGCCTAGTTCCATACGCTCCCTCACCAATGATTGCCGAAACTAGAGAATCCTTCCCCATTCCCACAGCAGAGATGAAAACGTGACTGTGTGCAGCATGAAGGCAAAATAATAGTGATTAAAACAGAGAACTATTGCCTGGAGGGGCTTGTGGAGAGGCTTCTTGGGCTCCAAAAATGCATTGAAATTATGTATAATTTGAATGTAAATTTCTGGTTTGTCTTACAATGCTTAAGTGCCCCTATGCCCCGGGTATGGAATCAATGACTTTCAGCTTCTAAAAGAGGGTCCAGACACCAAAAGGATTAAGAATCTTTGCTCTGGTTCTTAAGTTTATTTATTTGTTTATTTAGTCCAGCAAGGTGACAGTCTTTAATCTCAGCATTCAAGAGCCCAGGGCAGGCAAAATCTCTGATTCAAGGCCAACCTGGTCTACATAGTGAGTTCCATGGTCAGCCAGGGCTAAGTAGTAAGACCCTATCTCTAAAAAAGAAAATAAAAGAAAACAAAACCTATTTCTTTTATACTTATTTAATGTGTCGGAGAACAACTTGCACTAGTCACAATCCGACTAGGGAGCGCATATATTTACCTGCTGAGTCATTCTGCTGGCCCCACACTCTGAGACTTTTGAGTTGGGTAGAAAGTCAAACTAGATTCTACCTTGTTCTGAATTTGCTCCCCAGGGAAGGCCTTTTACAGACAGACTGAGTAGGACACTGTGGAGCCCCATCCCCCTGGGTCAAAGATGTGTGACCTCATGCCCAAATACATCAGGCAACTCCAGGTCCTCACTGCCTGAAACCTGCCCCTGATGTAGGGGTTATACAGATCATCACAGGACTAAAGTACTAAGTAAGCTACAAGGCGGTCCCCCTGCAAAGTGAGCTGTCTGAGTTCTGGGCATTCAGCCAGGGAGGCTTCAGGGCACTTTGTCTCAGGGAATCCTAGCACCATGTGGATATACCATAAGATGACAGCCCTGGCATCTTTTGGCTCATTTCATTTGAGAAACGCATGTACTAGTCAATAAATCCCAAGATATAAAGGCTTGGACAAATAAATTAAAACAAAAATAGAAAATAAAAAACAAAAAAATCTAAGGGGGGGCATACAAAATTACAAAATAAAAGGACACAGAGTTAGAGAGGGAGCTGCGACTTGACAGGCATGACCCTCTCACTAGCTTCATCTCTGGCGGCTTTTAGAGTCTGGTCAGATGATCCCAGAGAGCCTTCTCAATTGTCATCCATCCTGTCACACTGAGGAAAGCTTGGAGAGAGCAGAAGTACAACTAAATTTAACTCTAGCGTCTTGCTGCAAACACTCACTAAACGCTGATACTGTCCTAAGGAAAGCTAAGGACCAACAGGCTGGACCAATCTGAGAAGTTCCTCAGGTCCTTAAAAGTTATGGAGCTTAGAAAATGCTCCCTGGAGCTGGACAGCATAGTGCTAATGGAGCCTACTGGTCTTGGTCTCAACTGCCACATACCCATTTAACCATTGCAAGTGGCCATTTACAGAGTGGAAACATTGAGTCAGATCTGGTGGCACCAGCCTGTAATCCTGCTGCCCAGGAGACTAGGGCAGGAGGGTAGAAAGTTTGCCCTGCCCGGAATGCAGAATGGAGACCTGCTGGGTTGGGTGGGAGGGTGACTACAAAGATGAAGGGATGCTGGGAGACAGCACTTGCTAGGGCAGCAGCAGGGAACCTGAACTTGGCAGGAGCCAGGGGGACGACACTAAGCGATGCGACTAGCCTGACTATCTCAGGAGCTCACAAAAATGACAGAAACCATGTCAGTGGCTGGGAAAGAGGCCTCACACACACGAAGGACGCCAGGAAGGCCTACCAGTCCACGTCATGTCTCAGGTGCAGACACAGCCGCAGTCACAGCTCTGCTCAGCAGGTGAAAGTCCTGGCATCTGTGGGATGTACTAAACGGCTCTCAGTGGCTAGTGCGCTTGGGCTAGGGAGGGGCGGGGGTAGCACTCACAGTTACACAGCATGGCAGGACGCGGCCTAAGGACCAGGAGGAGTTGAGGATGGGAAGGCGAGTTTGGCGAGTAGCTGGCACACCACCTTTGGCTCAGTTTCACCTTTCTCCCTAATGCCATCTGCACAGTGGGAGAGTTGGGTTGTAGTTGCCATGAGAACCCGAGGGAGGAAAAGTGTGGGTAGAGCAGTCATCCACAGGTGGTTCAATTTGGTCCTGGGGCTGTGGCAGCAACACTTAGGGCAAAGTTTTAGGGCTACTCGTTCAGGCCTGTGAACAGTGCGGGACAGGTGGAGCTGCCTGGCTGGAAGGGGAGGGAGGAGAGAGGGGAGGCTCTTCGTAGCGGAACTTTGGAGCTGCCAGAAGTTAGAGTTTTGCCGCCCATGAAATAGGAGGAGGAGAAAGGCTTCCCCCCCAGGCACCATGGGCCTCTCTTCTCCTTACTTTCTGTATCTCTGACTTCCTACTTCTACCTCAGGTTTGGTAATGGCTGCCTGCACTCACAGTGAATATTCCCACTGTATTTGGGACACATTTTCTCTCACCTCGCAAGGTGGTACTGACTTTACTTCAGCCCTGGGTGCTTTCAGCTTTGCTCAACTCCCCAAAGAAGAAAGCAACATTCCCCTACGGACTCTGGTGTGAAGGAGAAAGGACTGGTCTCGTTCTGGAACTACGGGAGGGAAATCAGCCACAAGGTCATTTTCTCTGACCTGCAGGGATACTGTAGCTTCTGGGTGAAGTAGATGAGAGACAGCCTCTTCCTCCATGCACAAAGGCTGGCGAGAGACCCATCATCTCCCGGTCAGACGACTTTAGCTGTGACCCTACAAAGGCAACTTCTCTAAAGTGTCCCGATCCAAATTCCTCCTGATTCCACTCCTGGGTACCATCCCTGCCCCGGGGCACACCAACCAACCTCGGTGCAACACAGACTTTGGACCAGGACAGATGTGGGTTCAAACACTGAGCTGCACATGTCAGCTAATCCTTCTCTTTAGAAAATCAATTGGTTGAGGGACGTTTCAAGCATGCACAAAAGTCAGGAGGATGGAATAACAATCCCCCATATACCCATTGCCCATTTAATAATTAACAGGCCACAGCCAAATTTTGCTTTGGCTAAACCATAAGCAAACAATTTTTTCCTATCTCTGGATTATTTAAGGTAACTTCTAGACTCTTGACCCATGTACATATGCCTTTATTTAGCCTACAATAATAAACACTTTTTCTCTTTCTTTTTGGAGCCAATGTTACCCCGCTAGCCTAGAACTTACGTTGACTGGGATGGCCTCAAACTTGCAGCAGTCCCTGCTTCTACTGTCCCCAGCCAGGTGCTAGGGTCATAGGCGTGCACCATAATGTTCAGCCCTAATAACGATTACTTAATATGACCCAAATCCCTGAGTTCCCAGATTTCAGATTTCCTCAACTGTCTAGATGTCTCAGGTTGCCAGAAACATGGATTTCTAGAGGGACTCCTAGGGTATGTCTGAGGAGGGTTTCCAGAGACGGTTCAAGAATAAGGTGCCCCTGGACACCATGTTACATGCGTTACCTGCGTGGCTCTTTTTTGTTTTTTATCTCGAGTTTAACCACTGAGCTAACCACCCACCTCTAGCCCCGAGTAGCTATTCCAGTGCTCAAATCTACCTTCTGCAGGTTGGCTCAGAGATGAAACCGAGTAACTATGGGTTAGACACAACCAGCATGCAAACCTTGGTCTGTCTGACTCCAGAGACAGCAATGGACCAAACCACGTAGGTGTCCTTGGCTATGCCCTAGCATAGGGGGAGGGAAACCAGTTGCTCTGGACATCTGCCTTCCTACCTGACCATAGCTGAAAAGCTACCTGACTTGTTCGTTTCTGGATGGAAAGCAAAAGTTAGATAGTCTGAGAATAAGCTAGTCACTGGATGGAAGAGGGAAGGAGTTCCTTTTGCTGAAAAGAGCCAGGCTAGCAACTGCCTGGAGTCTGAGTCACTGTGCAGAAACAGCTCTGGCTGCAATCTCCCAGGTGGGATGCAACCTCCTGCAGCACCTGCTGCTCTCCCAGCTTATTAGTATCTGTCTGCCGTTCCCTGAAGAAGCTCACTGCAGGGGAGACCTAACTGGCTAATGAAAACTGCTTAGCAACAGGGAGCTGGTTAATAAAGCCCCACGTTATTCCCAGTTCCAGGCTCTACCCCCACCTCCCACTACAGCTTAGCTTCAGCCTCAAGCAACCCTGAGGTTGGCCCAAGAAAGCTGAGGAGACAGGGCTGGCCCAGGCCCCACCCATAATACCTAGCAGCTGGTGATGGTGTGAGAAGACACACTGAGTCTGAGAACTGCTCTTCAAAGCCAGACTCCTCTCTCAGTCGTGTAAGGTTAAGATCCACAGGGCTGAGGGGATAGCTCTGTGGTAGGTGCTTGTCTAGCCTGCCTCAGTATCTGGGTTCAATCCCCTGTCTCTGTGAGTCCAAGGTTAGCCTGGTCTATATAGTGAGTTTCAGGCCAGCCAGGGATACGCAGTGAGGCCTTGCCCCACAATCCCAGTAACCAACTAGAAGAGAGGAAGTAGAAAGATACTGTAGGGGAGGTCAGGCTCAGAGAAACATAGCTTCATGGGTCGATGCCTCAATTACCCTAAATCTCTCAATGGCAAGAGAACAAGTATTCATAGGCACATGTGTTATTACTTCAGATGCAAGGTTCAAGGGCATACCTGAGATAATTTGCTGCTGAATGCTGACTCAGAGAGCTCTGTCTATGGTTCATGCTAAAAGCACCTTCCTCCCACCATGGAGGAGGTGGCAGGATATACCAGTCCAAGGGGGTCGAGACTGGGAGGTGGAAGAATATTCACAAAGCTACAGAAAAAAATATTCAGCATTAATCTGATTCAACTAGAGACTGGAGCCAGAACCTCAGGCATGCTGAGCAAGTATTCTCCATGGAGCCCGGCAGTGAGTCTGTTAAAAGGGGTCTCCTGGAGCTGGCCTCGGACACTGCATCAATGGGGGGGACCTTGAATTCTTAAACTTTTTTCATTTTTTTCTTTAAAATGTCTTAAAACATTTATTCAGTGGGTGTGTTTGTGTGTGGACACACAGTGCACTCACTTTCCACCATGTGGGGCCAGGAGGTCATTTCTTTCTTTCTACCATGTGGGTTGTTCTAGGGATAAAACTCAGGTCACAGGGTTTGACAACAAGCAGTTTTACCCACTAAGCCATCTTTCATCCAGAACTTAAACTCTTCCACCCCTCCCCCCACCCCGAGACATGGTGGTTTCTTTGTGTAGTCCTGGCTGTCCTGGAACTAGCTCTGTAGACCAGGCTGGCCTTGAACTCACAGAGATCCTCCTACCTCTGCCTCTGGAGTGCTGAGGTTAAAAGGGTGCACCACCACCAGCTCAGAATTATTTGATTTTAAAAGCTGTTGTTTGAGCTACTGTCTTGAGTTTCGTAAACAGTCACTAAGTGAGATGGGTGTGGTGGTCCATGCCTTTCATCCCAGCACTTGGGAGGTAGAGGCAGGAAGAGAACCCCTCAGAATTTGAGGCCAGCTCGGTCTTCATTGTGAGTTTCATGACAGTTAGGGCTACATAGCGAGGCCTACCTCAAAAAATAAGAGCAACAACAACCCCCTCACACATATGCATGCATGAATGCACAAATAAACACACACATACACACACACCAAGAGAGGAAGGAGTTGGTTCCATCCAGGGACTGCTGGCCAGCCAACCTAGCTTTATCAGGGAAGAGACCCTGTCCCCACAAAGAAGGTGGATGTCCTGAGGACAACATCTGAGGTTGACCTCTGGCCTCCACACATACCCACACCTATAAACAACCACACACACACCACAAACATGCTAACATACTCACCAACACACACAAGATCCCAGAATTGCAAGAGGCTGTGAGAAGCCTGGGCCTGAATTCCTCTGGCAACTCAGTCAGGGCTGACACTCTTCATGTGTAGAAAGTGCCCTAAGTGCCATCTGGGTCACTTCAGTCCCTGACACTGCCTGCTGCCTCACATCTGGGTGGCTTCACTCGCAAGCTTTTTGTCTGATCCTGTAGCCTTTATGTTTGCACCAGTGACTCTTGGAAGTTTTGGAAGACCAGCAGAACACGCCCCTCCTCCTGGACCCAGTTTAAAACCCTGGAAACCTGAAGGCTTTGTCTACTACAATAATCAAAAATGGTTCAAAGCAAAACCATTCTCTCAGAGTGTGATCTTCTGGCCTGATGAAAGAGCTCAGAGCCTTAGACAGGAGGCCCAGAGCTCCCAGGGGGCTGGGAATCCCAGGCCAGCTGCAGGAGAGCTGCCAGGTGCTTCTCACCTCGACAGCTGAATGTGGGATACTTAACGCTTTTCTGCTGCTGGCCTCCCTCCAGCCTCCTTCCTTCATTCTCCCTCGCTACCCACACGGTGCACCCATGCACAAGCTGTTCTCACTATGTGTTAGCTTTCTACACTGTGTGCATTGACAAAGCCTAGCACTAAGCCAGAATTCTAATATGCTTCTAGGCTAATAATCCTGACACTGGAGACCTTCTATTTCTTTTCCCAGGTCTTGGGTTCTATGATGAAGCAGCAGCAAATTCAGACCCAGCCTTGATACTGAAAAGAGAAGAAAACCCATTTTCTGCTCTTGCAAGCCTAAGTACATTAACAGACGTAAACTCGATCCCCACGAAGATTTGAGGTAGACACCACTGCTCTAGTTTTAAAGGAGCTTACTGGAGGTAACACTAGTCCAAGGTGGGCCTGGCAGGGCAGCACATGCTTACGGTACAGTAATTGAGAGGCTGAGGTGGAAGGTCAAGAGACTCAGTGTGTTTAAGGTTAGCCAAGGATAGACAGAGGAAGAGAGGGAAAAGAGGGAAGAACGAAAAGAGAGAGAGAGAGAACACACCGCTTGTCTATGATGGCTTTAGTATTGGAGCAGTCGTTTTCACAGCCCTGTGTCACAGCCTCTGCTCACTGACTTCCTTCCCAGTCACCCTCTGTAACTAGTTTATTCTTCTCCACAGAACTTGTTGTTATGTATTATCAAATCTTTCCACACATTTTTTTCCTGTCTTTCTCTCTCTCAGCAGAATGTATGGTCCTGGGGCAGAGACTGTCTATCTTGCTCTTGCCATTCTGCTGCTCAGACAGTATTTTCTGGAGTGTTGCTGCACTTATGGGAAGGTCAGCCTTGTCTCACTGCAGCCAAAAGCAGGGCCAGGAAGAAGGCTCAGAGGTGTTTAAGGCTAAGCCTGACGACTTGTGGGTCCCCAGGACCCACACAGTGGGAGGAGATCAGACTCCCAGCAACTGTCCTCTGAACTCCATAGGTGTGCCGCAGTGCACATGTGTACATGCATAGACCACATGGAATAAATATGATGTAATGACAACAATAACAATAATAAAAAATAAAGCATCTCTTCTGAGTATGAGCTAAGACATGCTAGGCTCTGGTACCCTCCTCTCCTTTAGAGGGTGTTAGAGGATGGCCAAATTTCTGGAAATCAAAGAAAACTCTATGTAGATATAAGCTTTTTCATACGAAGAGAAATATCTATTTCACGTTACAGATGCTTCCCCACCATGCAACTCTGTTCTAGAGCCAGAAGCTCTGGCTGTTCCTCCTTGCCTATGTTCATGCTCTTTTGACTCTAACCAAGTGCATAGGGAATTGGGACAATGGAGCAACCAGAAAAATGTGGCAGCCAAAAAGCATCCCCAAAGAACTAATCTTTCCCCAGAGTGAAAAAGGACGGATAATATAGGTGGGTTTCAAACACCAAAGCATTTGGGGCAAGGATCCCCCCGCCCCCCATAGAGTTTCTCCGTAGCTTTGGGGCCTGTTCTGGAACTAGCTCTTGTAGACCAGGCTAGCCTTGAACTCGCAGAGATCTGCCTGCCCCTGCCTCCCAAGTGTTGGAATTATTGGTGTACGCCACCACCACCCGACTCAGGATTATTATTATTATTTTTTTTTTTGCTTTTGTTTTTTGAGACAGGGTTACTCTGTGTACCCCTGGGTGTCCTAAACCTCGCTCTGTAGACTAGAGCTGGTCTTGAACTCACAGAGATCCACCTGCTTTGGCCTCTCAAGGGCTAGGATTAAAGGAGGCTTGTGCCACCCTGGATTCTTAGCTACTGAGTCATCTCTTTCTACGGTTTTTGTTTGTTTGTTTGGTTTTTTTTTTTTTTTTTTTTTTTGAGGCAAGGTCTCTCACTAAATTTCCCAGGCTGGCCTTGGATACTCCAGAGGTAAGACAAGCCCTGAACTGGTGAACTGGTTAGTCTTCCTGTTTGAGCCTCTTAAATAGCTAGGAGCACGGGCTTGAGACACCATGTATGATGTGGTTGTGAATGTTTGTTTTTGTTTTTTTCTGAGACAGGGTTTCTCTGTAGCTTTGGAGCCTGTCCTGGAACTAGCTCTTGTAGACCAGGCTGGCCTCGAACTCACAGAGATCCGCCTGCCTCTGCCTCCCGAGTGCTGGGATTAAAGGCACACGCCACCACCACCCGGCTTGGTTGTGAATGTTTTAACACACTTCCAGGTGTGACTAAAATTTGGGAACTATTGTCGTAAGGTACTAAAATAAACAGTTTCTTGTAACCTGAAGGCTCTGATTCACTAGATCTGGGATGGAGGTCAAACAGACTTCAGAAGTGTTCGGGGTGACTGGGACTCACACTCATATTCGAGAGGTAATAAACCAGAGGACTCATCTTTTCCAGGTCCCAGGGCCATATGCTCAGTCCTGAGCCTGGGACCCACCACTGTAAAGTGTTGACTCACCACACAGAGCAATGATGTGGCTGCTATCTTCATGCACAAACTTCCTGGTGACAGCCTCCTCCATGATTTGCTTCACCTGCAAATAAATGGGCATCTTCATTACTTTAATGTATTTATTTTTGCTGGGCTACTGAGTAAACCCAGGGCAAACACTCTATCCCTGAACTACACCTTCAGGCTAGCATTATTATTTTTAATTTCCTCCTTAGCAAAGGACTCCTGGGGTTTGAGGGTATGTCTCAGTGGCTAAGCCTGTTTTGGACAGACAAGGTTCCAGATTCAATTCTTAGCACCAAAAGGGAAAACAGCAACAAAACAAGTCTCTAGGAAGGTAAATAGCTTGGTTGTGACCTCGTGGCCTAGGTTTTGAGGTGTTTGCAGAGATGACAAAGATGGGAAGGGTGGAGAAACAAATGTTCCTTAGCATAGCCTGCCCCAAGCTTTTTGAGAGGAAACTAAGAGATGTCAAATCCACTAAGCAATCAGTGTGGAGAACCCAGTTTAGACACAAGGATGGGAGACTATTTGCTCATCCACACTGAGCTGGAGAAGGGCTTCTAGGTAGACATACAGACTGCAGATGAACAACTTGCCCCTCCTTTTCTGAGGTCAGGAGTTAGTCCATCAATGGCTCATCAACTCTCATTCATTCTAGCTAGGTTTTAGAACTCTGATGCTTTAGGGTTTGAGTTTGTAGGTAACTTGGGCTAACCTGAAGCTGGCCTGAGCTACAGCATGAGCCCTTGTCTCTACTCCCAACCCCCAAAAGGCACTTATAGGATGGGGATGTAGCTCTATGGTAGTGCTTGCTTGTCATTCAAGGTCTCCAGGTTTAATCTCTAGGACCACAAAAGGTGTTCTTATTGTTTATTATTATTCATTAAACATAAAAAGCTTATATGATAATCTCATAGGCTGGGTGAGTTCTTACACACTGCATACTTTTAGAGTAGCAAACAGAACAAGTGCCAGATGGGGTGGCACATGCCTGAAATGTCAACCGTTGGGAGATGAAGACAAAGAGGATCAAGAGTTCGAGGCCCAGGTTGGCTAGATGGCTCATCAGGTAAAAGTTCTTCCTGAGCAAACCTCAGGGAGGCCTGAGTTCAAGTCCCAGAATCCATGTAAAAGTGGAAAGAGAGAATAGACTCTACAAATTGTTCTCTGACCCACACAAGTACACCATGGCATGCGTGTACCCGTACTCACACACACACCATGTGTAAAACACACACACTGTGGCATGCGTGTACCCATACTCACACACATATCATGTGCAAAAAACACACATACACTGTGGCATGCGTGTACCCATACTCACACACATATCATGTGCAAAACACACACACACACTGTGGCATGTGTGTACCCATACTCACACACACATCATGCGCAAAACACACAAACATACACACACTGGCATGTGTGTACCACACCATGTGCAAAACACACACTGTGGCATGTGTGTACCCATACTCACACACACATGTGCAAGACACACACACACAGTGGCATGCATGTACCCATATTCACACACACAACATACGTGAGACACACACACATTGTGGCATGTGTACACACACACACACACACACACATACACAGGCAGTAAAGTTGAAAGAAGAGTTCAAGGCCAAGGTCAACCTGAGCTACACAGTAACTCCAAGGCTAGTCTGGGCTAGGATACCTTGTCTTAAGCAACAAAATAAACAACATATAACTTGTGTGCTGGAGCACCTTGCTTTATCATCCCCCACCCCAGTCACCACCTCTTCCTAGGAATACTCAAATACCCACTATCTTTTTTTCTTTTCCTCTTTTTAATTTCATTATTATTATTATTATTATTATTTTGGTTTTTTTTTTTGAGACAGCATTTCTTTTGTGTAGCCTTGGCTCTGTAGACCAGGCTAGCCTTGAACTCACAGAAATCCACTTGCCTCTACTTCCCAAGTGCTACAACTAAAGGCGTGTGCCACCACCAGCTAGCTTCTTTTATTTGAAATTTTAATTATTATTCTTTGTGTGTGTGGGGGGTAACTGAACCCAGGGCCTTGTGCATGCTGGGGTAAGCAGCAGAACTGAGCTTCTGTTGTTTGGAGACAGGATTTCACAATGTAGCCCTTGGCTGGCCAGGAACTCACTATAGAGACAAGGCTAGCCATGACTCAAAGACATCTGTCTGCTTCTGCCTCTGTGCTGGGATCAAGGCATGAGCCACCTAGCCCAGCCTCAAACCTCTTCTTTTTTGAGACAGGATCTTACTAAATTCCCTATGATAGCCTGGAATTTACTCTTGTAACCCATGCATGCTTTGAACTTTTATTCCCACTGCCTTTGTCCTGCTGGGATTACAGGGATGTGACACCAGGCCCAATCTCTGAGTTCTTATCTTAGTTTTGCAAGTTTTATACTAAAAAGAAAAAAAAAGGTAACGAAATAACAGAAAGTAGTGTTTTGTGATTTGTTTCTTTTGCTTGAGTGAACGATCGTGAGATTCGTTTCTGTCGTGTACTGCTATAGACTGTTCACTTCCAATTGTGTGAAAATACCACAGTTGACTGGCATTTGGGTATTTTCCAGCTTGGAGTTGTTATGAATCATATGAACACCTGGACATATCTTCTGGTGAACATATGTGCTGGCTATTTAAAATTTATATTTCTAGGCAAGGAATTTTGGATGCATGTATTCTGCTTTACCAGATACTGCCAAAACGTTCTCCAAAGTGGCTGTAGCAATTTACACTCCCATCATCAGCATGAGGTTCTAGTTGCACTTACGCCAGATTCCATGGGGAATCTGCCAGGAGTCAAAGAGCCACCACTGGGAATCAGAGATGGGTTCCCTCAACCACAGCATAAAGAAGATATAAAAAATATAAACGCACAGGAAAAGTAAGTCATAGCAGAGACAGTCCTTATCTTTTTAAGAACTTATTTATCTTTATGGGTATGGGTATTTTGCCTGCATGTATGTCTGTGCACCACGTTTATGTGGTACCTGCAGGGGCTAGAAAAGGACATCAGTTCCTCCGGAACTGGAGCTAACAGTTGTTAGCTGCCATGCTACTTCTGGGACTCAAACTCGGAAGAACAGACAGTGCTCTTAACCACAGAGCAAGCTCTCCAACTCTGTTTTTCATTATGTAGACCAGACTGGTCTCAAACTCACTATATAGCCTAGCCTTGACTCAAACTTCCTGCAATTCTTCTGCTGCGGCTCCATGAGTGCTGGAGTCTTAGGCATATATGCTCCCATGTTCAGCATTAGTCCCTGCCTGTCATCCTTTGGACAGGATGCAGCATCCTGATGGTGCCCTGGCTCCCAAAGGGTTCTGTTTGTTTTATTTATTTACTTATTATTTATTTTGAGATAGGATCTCACTGTGTAGCCCTGACTGGGCCTGGGTATCATAGAGTTCCATCTGCCCTGAGTGCCAGGATTAAAGGTATACACCACCATGCCAGGCCAAGGTCCTCTCTGAACACGCACGGTATTACATGGAAGGTGGCAGAACACCTAAGGCCTAAGGAGGAAGAAGGACCTGGAGGTTCGTTCCTGCTGGAACTGCTCTTAGTTAGTGGTGAGGTAAATGGGGATCAGATTGGATGATTCTTGCATTCCAAGCTGTTACAAGCTTTCTCGATTACTTCCCAGGATGGTCTTTGCAGGAACTCAACAACTAAAGAGCTACAGGTATCTGAAGCAACTGGAGGGACATATATTGGGTTATGAGAACCAACTGATGCTTTTAGGATTGGTTCAGAGGTCCTCTGTGAAAACAAGCTTGCCTATAGTTCTCAGCTGTCTCTTCTTGTAGGAGAGGAAAAGAGTATGGTTGTCTGTAAACCAAGCACTAAAGGGGGAGATGGTGGAGTCCAGAGAGCCGCAGACTTTGCCAGGAAGATACAATACATTCTTGCAGCACACATTGTTTTCAAAGCAATCAATCGTTCTTGAAACACTGGGAAGAAAATCATGTTCTCAAAAGCATTTTCCAACATACCTAATCAGTTCTCAAATCTGGGTCTCAAATAATTCTAGTTCTGTACTCTCACCCTCCCTCAGCTCTGTCTTTAGACTCCCTTCTTCCTGGGGATAATCACTGAAATTTCTCTTTGGGGACAAGGCTGGAGCCTAAGACTATTTAAAAAAAGCCCTGGCCTAAGAAACCCTCACTTGGCCACTTGGCAGCAAAAGCACAATGAAGTTGTTCGTACAAGATAATGGTTAATGCAGAATGAGAGCCCCAAATCTTCTCAAATCCTGAAACGCTAAGGGTGAATGAAACAGTACGGTGCATTCATATATCGCGATAAACAGTGTTATCCTATTTTAAAAAGCGATGAGGAAACCAAGACTTGAAAGAGTTTAAATAACTTTACCCGAGTTCACAAAAAACAAAGACTGAACTATTGAAGACTCCCACCAGATCTCAATTTCCAAGATCAGCAGATATATTTACCAAATAGAGTGCCCACAAGTGTGCCAGGCCCTGGATACAAAACAGTGAACAAACAGACAGGTTTCTTCCCCTCGTGCAGCTCACACCTGGCAGATGTAGCTCCAGAGGCAGGCTGGGGAAGGCCTCATTCATTTCATCCACACTGCAGGCTCTCTCACAAGCTGGTGAGTCATTCATATGGGCAACCCTCCTCCCCCACCCCCGAAATTGAAATGAGCTTTAAGCAGGGTCAAGGTAAAGGGGATTAGTAGAGAGATTCTTGTTTCTGAAGGATTTCCCTCAAAAGAGAAAAAACAATCTGAGACTTAAAAATCATTCTTAAAAATACCCGGGTTCCTGGGTAAGGAGGTGGGCGTGGAGGGAGAAGCAGTGAAGTGTGCGACAAACCCTCAGCCAGCCACGACTCGCTTGCAAGAAGAATACACGAGGGCTGTGTAGGCTACCAGAGAGCGAAGCCCCTAGATCTCGGATTCGAAGCCGCCGGAGGCCCTCGGGGACCCCGCCCCCTCCCCGAGCAGTCCCGGCAATGAATGGGCAACTCGGGTTCTCCGGCAATCGCCGCCACCCCTCCCCCGACCGCGGTCCCCCCGCGCTGCTGCCGTCACAGGGCGGGAGCCGGAGGACCGCCGAAGCAAACAAGCCCCAGGGCGCCTGCTTGACCCAGGACGAGGGCGCTGCCCCGGGCGCGGAGAGGGGCGGAAGGCACAGACTGCACAGGACCCCGCCCCCGCCCGGTGCGCAGGCGGCCGTGCGCGTGGGAACCGTGACCCTCCGCTCCTGGGGCACTGCAGGAGGGGCGCGAGCCCCCGAGTCCTGACCCCCGACCGTACCTCCTTTTTCACGTTCCATAGCAGCTTTTCTTTGACTGCGTCCTCGGCGCTGCCCATGGTGCGGCAGGTGGCGGGCAGGCGCTGCCCAGCGGCCCCCCGATCCCCCGCGTGCCCTCGCCGCCTCCGCGCCTCCCGGCTCAGCGCCCCACGCGTGAGGCGGAGCCCCCGCCAGCCGCGCTCCCCGCCTGCCGCCGCCGCAGCCACTGCCCGGTGCTCAGCTCCGCAGCCATCTTCCGAGCCCCGCAGACGTCAGGCAGCAGGCCCGGCCCCTTCCCACAGCCGGCAGGGAGGGGGTGTGTGCGCCGCGACGGGAGGGGGGGGTCAGGGCGGGTGCGGACGCCTGGGGGCGTCGGGCCCGGGCGCGCGCCGCAGGGACGGTTGTCATGGCAACGGGCAGGCTCCCGCCCCGAGGGCGCGAACCCGCATTGTGAGCGCTGGGAGCCAGCTCCTCTCCAGACGCTGCGGAGCGGGCGGACTTCTGGAAAGGTGCTTGTGCCTGGGCTGGCCGCAACCTCAGCGCACCGCTCCCGACTTCTGGCCACTCGGAGAGGACCTAGGAGGCCGGAGTTCCCGGCTCTGCGTCTCTGGGGTTCGAATCTGGTCCCACCACCCCTCCGAATGCAGTGCTCTGTCAGTCGCTCTCAGTTGCAAAGCTTGTGGGAGAAAAGCAAGAACCCAGCCGCGAGCTACGAAGATCCCGAGCACAAGAGGAAGCCCTCACCCTCCTCAGGGTCTTCACGTCCCGTTTGGCTCATCTTGCAGATTTGTGGAAAGAGGGGGGGGGCAGGAGTTGGAGTAAGAGACAAGCTAGAATGGAGCCGGTGAGGGTGAGACGAAACCCTTCTAAGTGATTCGCTTGGGAAATTAGAGTAATAGAGGAAAGAAAAGGTTACTCAGTGACACTATATCCCTTTATAAAAATCAGTGGGACCGAAGAGATCAGTGTGCAAAATATACGTGACAGGACGCCTTTATTTCTTTCTTCCACGTAATGCAACTTTAGCGTGAAAAAATTGAAAGATGGTCGCAATACAGGTCCGGTGTATCAAGAGCCGGAGCCGGGAGTCTGCGGCGTCTGGCGTCTTTCAGCTCATCAGCGGATTGCAGCGTGGGAAAAGTTACCACGATGTATTTTCGGGGACTCAGGCACCCAGCGCTCACAGGCTAGCGGGACAAACCTCGCGAGAAGGCGCGGGAGTCTGGCCAACACTGAGGTCGGCCCCCGGGGCCGGAAACGCGCGGGTCCTGCCGGAAGTAGTGCTTACTCGGTGCACGTGGGCCGCAGAATGGCGGCTCACCGTTCGGGCCCGCTGAAGCACCAGAATAAACCTCATAAAGGCTGGCGGCACCACGGCGGTGCGTCCGCACAACGGGACAGTAAAGGTGAGTGGACAGAGGAGGAAGAAGGGCTGCTTAGCCGATAGCCGTGCCGACACCGAGACTAGACTTGGGACTCTTGCCAAAGGCTCTTTCTAAGGAGCGCAGAAAGGTTCCTGCTCGTTAATCAATGGTGCGGAGCAGTCACTTTTGATCTGCCTTCCAGGCCGTGTAGGACCGAAAATCTTGTCCAAGAAGCTGAAGAAGCAGCCCAGCCGAGTAGACCAGAGGCATCGCGCCAGCCAGCTCCGAAAGCAGAAAAGGGAGGCGGTGAGAGGAGTGGGGGTTGGGAAACGGTGCGGCTTCTGAATGGTTTTCAATGGGTGATACCTCAAACTAGAAACTGTGACCGGAACTGAGCTGAAAGTGGAGAATAAACGCAGGGTACTTTCGGGCCATGTTCTTTTTAGTCCGAGGCCCTGCCAAACTCCTTGACAAAACATACACGTGGCTTTTAGCAATAGATTGCTTGAGTAGTAATGGCGCATGCCTTTAGTCTCAGCACTTGGGAGGCAGAAGCAGGCGGATCTCTGTGAGTTCGAGGCCAGCCTGGTCTACAAGAGCGAGTTCCAGGACAGGCTACAAAGCTACAGAGAAACCCTGTCTATAAAATAAAAATGAGAGAGAGAGAGAGAGAGAGAGAGAGAGAGAG
>NW_026068174.1:8144998-8176810 GCF_014885135.2 Alexandromys fortis | reverse complement strand
TTTTTTTTTTTTTTTTTTTTTTTTTTTTTTTGCTTTGTTTTCCCCGACAGATCCACCTGCCTCTGCCTCCGGAGTGCTGGGATAAAAGGCGCGCACCACCACTGCCAGGCTATGTTTTCCTTAACAAATGGTCTCACTCTGTAGCCCTAGCTGGCC
Source organism: Alexandromys fortis (assembly GCF_014885135.2). Classification (NCBI taxonomy): domain Eukaryota; kingdom Metazoa; phylum Chordata; class Mammalia; order Rodentia; family Cricetidae; genus Alexandromys; species Alexandromys fortis. Next base: position 8,176,654 of record NW_026068174.1, on the reverse strand, counting down.
TAGAACTTTCTTAAGTATGTCGACCGGCCCCCAACTCACAGAGATCCCCCTGCCCTTGCCTCCTGAGTGCTCAGTTGGAAGGCCTGAGCCATCACACCCTATTCTGAAAATTTCTAATGTTTTACGTTAAAGTTCCCTTGCTACTTTTACACACCAGCGAAGAGGTTGGGAGTTGTGCTTTGGTGTGGCAGCATCTGTGTTTTTGAAGATGTCATAGGGAACCGAATGATTGGTGAAGTCTCTGAACCTCTGTGTTGCTAGGTTCTGGCAGAGAAGAGGCAGCTGGGCAGCAAGGATGGCCCTCCTCATCAGGTGCTCGTGGTGCCTCTGCACAGCAGGATTTCCCTTCCAGAGGCATTTAGACTGCTTCAGAATGAAGACTTGGGAACAGTGTACTTGAATGAATGGGGAAACACCCATACCTTTATGCTTCTAAGCCCTGTTTTGAAACATCGGTGGTTTTTCACATATGCAAGACCAGGTTAGAATATCCAATATTTTTCTGTCATTATGTTATAAGTAGTTCTATTTCTTAAGTATAATGTGCTAACTACCTCTTCTTACCGTATCTGCTGTTTTCAGGAGATCTGCATACTGTATTAGACATGGCTAAAGTTGCTGACACCATCCTGTTTCTCCTGGATCCACTAGAAGGCTGGGACAGCACTGGGGATTACTGTCTGTCTTGCCTCTTTGCTCAGGGCCTTCCCACCTATAGTAAGTGTATTGGAGTATTGGGAGACCAGCAAAGAAAGTTAAAATTTTTTTTTTTTTTTTTTTTGGTGCAACTCTGATCTGCGCACAGTGTTTGGCATTTGATTTATTACTATAACCAATGCGTTGTAGTCTGCTTTTCTGGAATGTGTGTCCAAATTAAACATTATTTTTTTCAATTACTTTTCTCTCTGTGAAACAACAGCTCTGGAACTCTCTTTGTAGACCAGGCTGGCTTAACTCCCCTGCTTCTGCCTCCCCAGTCCCCAGTAATTCTATTAGAGGCTTGCACCAACACTGCCTGGCTTAAAGAGAATTTTTACCCTTGTGCTGCCCGGGGAAAGAACAGAAAGATGGACTTAATTGTGTGGTCGTTGGTTGGGATGTTGTTGTGATCTGGAAATGAATTTTTCCATGGTGAAACAGTAAGGCACTAAGCTCTTTCTTCCTCTCCTTCCAGCACTAGCTGTCCAGGGGCTTTCTGGCCTCCCACCAAAGAAACAAGTAGATGCCAGAAAAAAGCTAAGTAGAACAGTGGAGAAACGCTTTCCTGATGACAAGCTCCTGTTGCTGGACACCCAACAGGAGGCAGGACTACTGCTTAGACAGTTGGCTAACCAAAAGCAGCGGCATCTTGCTTTTCGAGATCGGCGAGCTTACTTGTTTGCCCATGTTGCTGACTTCGTGCCTAGTGAGGAGAGTAACTTAGTGGGCACCTTGAAAATCTCAGGCTATGTTCGTGGGAGGACTCTGAATGTAAATAGTTTGCTGCATATTGTTGGACATGGTGATTTCCAAATGAATCAGATAGATGGACCTGTGGACCCTTTTCCTTTAAATCCTAGAGTGATTAAATCCCAGAAGAAACCAAGTGTGCTAATGGAGGTAAGATTGATAAGGGTTTTCACTTTGGGAATCAAATCTAGGCCTTGGCAGGTACTCTTCTACTTGGCAACATTCCTTGCCCAAGATTGTTGGTTTTATTTTATTTTATTTTTTTGATTTTTCGAAACAAGGTTTCTCTAGCTTTTAGAGCCTGTCCTGGAACTAGCTCTTGTAGTCCGTGCTGTCCTCGAACTCACAGAGATCCGCCTGCCTCTGCCTCCTGATTGCTGGGATTAAAGGCGTGTACCACCACTGCCCCGCAAGTTTTACCTTTTTTTTTTTTTTTATTTTTTTTTTAAGAATTATTTTTGTATGCTGGAGAGAGGGCATATTACTCGTGTGAAGGACAGGAGACAACTTGCCAGGGTTTGGATCTCTCCTCTTACCTTTTGGGCCCAGAGGATTAGACTCAGGTCATTGGGTTTGGCACTCTGGACTGTTTTGTTTTTTGTTTTTCAAGTCAGGGTTTCTCTGTGTATCTCTGGCTGCCCTGGAAATTGGTCGATAGATCAGACTGGCCTCGAACTCATAGAGATCCACCTGTCTCTGCCTTCCAAGTGCTGGGATCAAAGGTATAAAGGTATGTGTCACCACTGCCTGGCTTCTGTTTTTTTTTAGAATGTATATTGGTGTGTAAGTTGGCATAGGATGGAAAATTTAATTTCCAGAGAGGCTAGTTTTCACACTTAGGCAAGTGAGGAGTCTGCTAGTTTGAAATGTAAGGCAGTGGACAATTAGACATAGGTTAATCAATTGTGTTTACCCAGTACTTCCTAGGTATTCTGCACAGTTGACTGTGCCTTTGTGGCAGATGTGGCCTCTTAGAATTTATTTGAATTAGAGAAAAAAACTAACACTTGTGAATTTAAAAATTACAGTAGCATATAGTTAAGGTGTAGGCCTGCTGTGGAAATTGAGAATACATTAGCAAGTTACACAGGAGAGATCAGACTCAACCAAGTATTTGGAAGTATGAATGACTTACGAGTTCCACACAGGTTAAGGAATATCTTGGGGACTATGAACCTAGATATAGTGACAAAGTAGAGGATTTTTTTAAAGACTGGTCCTCACTAGCAGTGGCTGGCCTGGAACATAATTACTGTATAGAACAGGCTGGTCTCAAACTTTGCAGAGATTTGCCTGCCTATGTCAATTGAGATAAAAGGTGTGCACCACCATGAAGGGTTTGTTTGTTTGAATTCTGAAGAGAGCAGTTTTGCTTGAAAGGGAATATAATAAGTAGGTAGGAAAGTGTCAGAATTTCTTTTAGAAACAAACTGAAAAGTTAAGCTGGGGATCAGAGTTGAAATACTAGGAGATCACCATTTGGAAATTTGGTATGTTTTGATTTTTTATTTAATTTGTGGATCTTTCTGGTTACAGTTAGACTTACCGGACTTGGTTAATGTCTGACAGGCAGTTCCCTGCTTTTGGGTTTTAGATTTGTGCTACAGATACTGCAGTCGACATGGAAGAAGACCTTAAAGTTCTGATGAAGGCAGATCCTGATAAACAGGAGACTTTACAGACAGAGGTTACTCCAGATCCGATGGAAGGGGAGCAAACCTGGCCCACAGAGGAGGAATTGGAGGAGGCAAACGGTCAGTGGTAGCAAACATGTTTACTCTTTGTCACTGCTTGCTTACAGGGCTGGATAAGGAAGTGATTGGAGTTCAAATACTACATGACTGTACCAAGCAAACACTGGACACAGCTCTGCTTTCTCTCTGAGAATCACTCTAGGCTTGTCTTTTTAACTAATAAGTGATATTAAATCCAATACAGGATTTATTTAGCTGCATATTATTTGTTGCTGTGAGGCAGCTGAATTAAATTTGGAAGTAGTCTGTTTTCATGTGGATGCTATTTTCTCATGTTGGTAGCAGGGTGAGAATAGGTGAGAATACAGAAAGGGAGTATAATTAATATTTAAATAATGTAAATTAGTTGTTTGGGTTTTACAGACTTATTGAAGCAACGTTCCAGGGTGGTAAAGAAGGTCCCTAGAGGAACATCCAATTACCAGGCTGAATGGATTTTGGATGAAGGTGGTGAAAGTGGTGGGGAAAGTGATGAATATGATGATCTACAACATGAAGATTTTATGGAAGAGGAGTCTGAGGTATGAAAATGGGCATCAGGCCACCTATTCATACAACTACAAAAATATGGCTGTACTCACAGAAAGGATGTTTTTATGATTTGCTCTTATTTTGAGGCTGGGGAAATGACTCATTGGGTAAAGTACTTGCCACATACTTGTTAGGACTTCCATTTGAATTCCAGAACACATGTAAAGCCAGGTGTGGTAGTACAAGTCTGTAAAACTATTCCTATGGCAAGATTGGGTGTAGAGATAGACTCTCAGGAACACCAAGGCCAAGGTAACAAACAAAAGATCCTGACCCAAGGTGGAAGGTGAGGACAGACAAAGTTGTCCTTAGATTTCCACATATGTGCCTGTATACTCATTTATATATCACACTAATGTGCATTTTTTTAATAGTTATTTATTATGCATACAATATTCTGTGTATATGCCTGCAGGCCAGAAGAGGTCACCAGACCCTATTACAGATGGTTGTGAGCCACCATGTGGTTGCTGGGAATTGAACTCAGGACCTTTGGAAGAGCAGGCAATGCTCTTAACCTCTGAGCCATCTCTCCAGCCCCACTAATGCGCATTTTTGTATTTATATTAGTTGCAGATAGGTGTCTAGGAACATTAATATTTGTTTAATTGCTTTTGGGGTTCAGATGGATAGATATCTGCTGAAATATCTGCAAAAAAATTTTAGGTGGTCTTACTTTCCTGTAACTGACCTTGAACACAAGCAATCCTACCTTAATCTTCCTAGAGCTAGGATCATAAACATGTGACACCAAGCCTGCTTGCTACTTTGTTTTTGTTTAAGACTTCATACCATTTCTCCAGACAAGGTTTCCTGTATTAGTCCTGAAGTCAGCGTGTAGCAGAGAATAATTTTGAACTCCTTAATCTCCTGCCTCTATCTCCTCAGTGCCTGAACTATAGAGATACTATGGCATCCTGTGTCTTAGTTTTTGATGTGCTAGTGCTAGGAATCAATTCCCAGGGTTTCACAAATGCCAGGCAAGCACTTTACCAGATGGGCCACACCCCCAAGGATACAGACATACACGCATTGTTTTTAGGGTGTGGGGGGGTGTTGTTTGAGACAGTTTCACTACTTTGCTCTGTTCTAGAAACTATGTAGACAGGCTGACCTTGAACTCACAGTGATCCACCTTTTTCTGCCCCCCAAGTGCTGTATTATTACTGCACCCGGTGCTTTGGTTTGTGGGGGGCGGAGGGATCAGGAATACCTTTCTGAAGTCATTTCTTTCTCCCTTCCCACCATTTGGGTTCCCTGTATAGAACTCAGGTCAGGTATAGAAATGAGATCATTTGGAAACAAGTGCTTCTATTTACTGAGTTATCTTGCTGGTGCTGTGATTTTTGGTTTTCTGGGGTATAGTCTTCAAGAATCTCAGGCTTCTCTAGAACTCTAGCTGAGGATATCCCTGAATCCGGGTCTTGGTATTACAGGCACGTGAAATCTGTCCCGCTTTAGGCTGTGCTGGGGATCCACCAAGAGCTTTATGTGTGCTAGGAAAGCACTCTACCAATTGAGCTACATTGTCTGCCCTTTTTGGGTTTATTAGGGTTTTTTTGTTGTTGTTGTTTTGTTTTGTAAAGATTTATTTATTATGTACATAAGAGTCTGCCTCCATGTTTATCTGTAGGTCAGAGGAGGGCGCCAGATCTCATTATAGATGGTTTTGAGCCAACATGTGGTTGCTGGGTGTTGAACTCAGGACCTCTGGAAGAGCAGCTGGTGCTCTTAACCACTGAGCCATCTCTCCAGCCCCGGTTTATTAGTTTTTTGAAGACAGTCTTACTCTGTCACCCAAGCTACCATCAAACTCAGTGAATCTCCTGCCTCAGTTTCCTAACTAAGACTGCAAGTGTGTTCCATAATGCATATTTGTGATCCCCCACTTTACAGGATGAGAGTGGCGAGGGGGAAGAGGAATGTGAAACCATGACTCTAGGGGAGTCTGTGCGTGATGATCTGTATGACGAGAAAGTAGATGAGGAGGCAGAGGAGAGAATGTTGGAGAAATATAAACAAGAGAGAATGGAAGAGATGTTTCCGGATGAAATGGATACCCCCCGTGATGTGGCTGCTAGAATTCGGTTAGTCAACAAATCATTTCAGACAAGTTTTATTTAAAACTTTTTTTATGGTTTAGAACTATGTGAACAGGAACCAAATAAAAAAAAAACACATTGTCTTTGTCCTTGAGGGACTAACATTGCTATGTAAGAAGCAACAAAATACAGGCAAGGTGTAGATTTGTTCAGAAGACCCTAGTAAAGCAGATATACCTAAGTTAATCAGTAAATATTCCTTGCAGGAGTAAATGCTCTCGAGTATATATTTGGGGAAGTGAGAGTTTTGAATGAATGCTTATAAAAGCAAAAGCAAGAAAATTAGGTGATTTTTTTTTTTTTTCTTTTTTTCTGGAGCTGGGCAGTGGTGGCACACACTTTTAATCCCAGGACTCTGGAGACAGAGACAGCAGAGGTGGGTGGCTCTCTGAATTCAAGGCCAGCCTGGTCTACAGAGTTAGTTTCAGGACAGCTATTGCTGTTATACAATGTAACTTACCCTTCCCCATCCCACCCCACCCCAAAAAAAGCAAAACCAAAAAATGTAGGTGATGATTTTTTTTTTTCCTGGAAGTAAGCCTGACGAAAAGCCAGTGTCAATGTTGGGTAAATGATGAGGCAGGTTGAAGAGCCACATTCCTTGACAGATATCAGGTGGGTACTGTAAATACTTTGTTCCCTGTGAAAAGCCTAGGTTGCTTCTGAAATACTTGTTAGAAGCTGTTTTAGGACATAGTTTCTTATAAAGCTATTAGTTGGTAGTTGTTTGCTTGAAAGATGGGGTCTCGTGTAGACCAGGCTATTCTGGGTCTTCCTGCCTCTACCTCCTACGTGTTAGGATTAGTAAGTGTGTATTTCCAAGCCCAGTTCTAGCTCATTAGGATATTTTGATACCTAGTGAGTAATTTTTAGTTTCTTGAGACAGTTTCACTTTGTAGCTCAGGCAGACATGGAACACATGATCCTGCCTAGAATACAAGAGCTAGACCTACAGCCTTTTGTGGTTTGTTGTGCTGTGCTGGGGATTGAACCCAGGGCGTGTATACTAGGTAAGCATTATACCACTTCCCTAGGTCAGAGTACTTTGAAAAAGCTAGAGCCTTGACCATTTTAGAAGCAAGGTGAGTTTTAAGTAGCACCATCTAAAAATCTTTTACTTTCTTTAAAACTCGTGTTCTAGATTTCAGAAATACAGAGGCCTCAAGAGTTTCAGGACATCTCCTTGGGACCCTAAGGAAAACCTTCCTCAAGATTATGCTCGGATTTTTCAGTTTCAGAATTTTATTAATACTAGAAGAAGAATCTTCAAAGAAATTGAGGAAAAAGATGTTGAAGGAGCTGAGGTATCTTGCCTTCTTGTCCACCTTGCCATTTGTTTTTGTTTGGGAACAAATAAGGGACAGAAATGATTAACTGAGAAGGTTGAGTCTGGGTGTTGACACTTTCATGAATGATGAGGCATAGATCTGAAGAAAGGTTTCCTCACTACTAGGCCATAAGGGTAACCCTGTGCCTGTCTTGTGCTTCTTTCTGGCAGGTCGGCTGGTATGTCACAATTCATATCTCTCATGTCCCTGTCTCGGTGGTTGAGCATTTCAAGCAAGGAACACCCTTGATTGCATTTTCTTTACTACCTTATGAACAGAAGGTAAATCAGTGTTTTTTGGGAAATGGAGAATTACAAATATTTCTGCAAGGTGTACATTTTTTACACATTGGAATGATTGAGGAATCTGAATAGAGAAGTCAATGATGGTCATGCCCAAGATGTCTGAACCTGTCTGAAGCATCTTAGTGATGCGGTCTGTATGGCTCTGAGACTTCTCTAAGAATGTCTTTTCAGATCAGAATGGGGTAGCAGTCTTAAAAGTGATCTCTTCTCTCTAGGTGGTCATGCACACTGGGATTGGGACAGCTGGTATACGATTGTGGAGGCGTGGGTGATGGGTTGGGAGGATAAGGATATATGGTGATCAGGTAATGTGAAGGTCATTCACTAAGGCTGAGCTCTTGTAATGTTAGATGTAGCTTACATGTGTATGGAAGCACTGATAGGCCTATATGCACCTGGAATTTCAGTTGATGGGTAAAAACAACTATAATGACATCTGTATGATGTCACTAACTAGCATGTTAGAGTAAAACTGGTGTTTGTTTGGTTTGCCTTTCAGGTTAGGCCATTGTATGCCTAGACTATGAAGCTTTTTCTTATTTGGTCCTCAGATGTCAGTATTGAACATGGTGGTCAGTCGGAACCCTGGAAACACGGAACCTGTGAAGGCCAAAGAAGAACTGATCTTCCATTGTGGATTCAGGCGCTTCCGAGCCTCGCCTTTATTCTCTCAGCACACAGCAGGTTAGCGTGGAAGCTGCTGGGTCTTTCATAGTTGAAGGCAGTAAGATAGTTTGAAATTCTTAAGTCTCTGGGGTGAGAGAGATTTTCAGTACTCTTGACTTAGGAGCCAATGATGTTTTTATTCAAAATGTCTGAACCTGTCTGAAGCATCCCAGTGATGCGAACTGTGTTGTGCTGAGGCTTCTACTATGAGTATTGTTTCAGAGTTGGAGCTTTAGGAATAGAAATATGTTTTGTTGCTGGCTTGCTCACGTGGGGCTTCTGAACAGTTCCATAGCTCACGCATGGTGTTATAAAGGCACATTGAGTAGCTGGAATGGAAAATCAGATTACCTGGAGGACTCTTTCAATGCCAACCGTAGTCTAAGCTCCAGTTGAAAAATTATTGATGGGACTAGGTTTTATGTGTTGGTTGTATTTATGCAGGGGAAAAAATGAGAGTAGTATAGAGAAACACAAGATGAAGCTGGTAATCCTAGCCCTTGAGAAATATGGAGAAAGGTACACAGTAAGTTCAAGGCCAGCATGCAATACATAAGCCTGTCTCAAAACAAAGCAGACTGGAGCTTACAGATGACCTGGTTCAGTCCCCAGTACCTACCACACTGATCAGCTTAGAGGCACCTACACATGCATACCCACATGGATATATATACCCATACCCAGACACATAGTTAAATAAAAACATAATCGTAAACACCGGTGCTTTTGGTTAAGAGTTACAGTTAGGCTGAGAATATGTTGTAGATCTCTAGCATTACCATAACTTTAAAAGGTGGGTCTGTGTGTGGCAGCAGCAAAGCTTTTGACAGCCTTTGCATTGCTTATGGTTTCTCAAGGCTTTTCACTTTTCTTTCTATTTATTTCGGACCCTTACTATGGAAGCTGATAAACATAAATTTCAGAGATTCCTGACTGCTGATGCGGCCTTAGTGGTGACAGTGTTTGCGCCAATCACTTTTCCTCCTGCATCTGTGCTACTTTTCAAGCAGAGAAGCAACGGTATGTTGAATTCTAAATGGTAATTGATAAACCTACTAGGACCATAACTTTTCTGTAATTAGACCTGGGGTCTAACTATATTAAGGTATGCTGGTGGTTTTTCCAAATACCAATTTCAACCTCATTGAGGGTGTAAGCCCAGGTGATAAGCTAGTTCTTTCCTGTTGGCACACTTGAGTAGAGACTGCTTGGAGTACTTTTTTTTTTTTTTTAAAGATTTATTTATTATGTATACAACATTCTGCCTCGATGTATGCCCGCACGCCAGAGGAGGGCGCCAGATATCAATACAGATGGTTGTGAGCCACCATGTGGTTGCTGGGAATTGAACTCTGAACCTCTGGAAGAGCAGCCAGTACCCTTAACCTCTGAGCCATCTCTCCAGCCCTTGGAGTACTATTTTTAAGGTGGGTTTGGGGGACAGGCTCAATAGAAATATTTTTTTATTGGTCTTTTGTGGCCTCAGAAAGGTAACAGTGCACTTCTCTGAGAAAGTCTCGCATGGGTCTTTAAATAGATGAGAGCAGTAGCTGAAGGGCGTGTCCTGTAGATTAACCGCTGTTCTCCTTTCATAGGAGTGCACAGCCTCATTGCTACAGGCCACCTGTTATCAGTGGATCCAGACAGGATGGTCATCAAGAGAGTTGTTCTGAGTGGTCATCCGTTCAAAATTTGTACTAAGATGGCAGTGGTGCGTTACATGTTCTTCAACAGAGGTAGGCATGAATACGAGAGGGATCTGATTCCCTTTGGTGGGAAGACAGGCTTGACGCTGTTTGATTTTGTGTCTGTGTTCCATTTTAAGAGGATGTGATGTGGTTTAAGCCTGTGGAACTGAGAACCAAGTGGGGCCGCAGGGGACACATCAAGGAGCCTCTAGGTAAGAGTCTGGGAGTCCCCAGTGTTGTCAAGGGACTATTGGGCTATAAAGTTCACTGCTTTAATGCCTGCTTTACTTTAACCAATTTGCTGTTTTCCTTCTAGGTACCCATGGCCATATGAAGTGCAGTTTTGATGGGAAGCTAAAATCTCAGGATACAGTATTAATGAATCTCTATAAGCGAGTTTTCCCCAAATGGACTTATGATCCATATGTACCAGAGCCAGTACCGTGGGTGAAAAGTGAGTTCTCAGCAGCATCTGAAGTGGACATGGAATAATGGATTCAGTGGATTCTGTCTGTCTGCTGCAGCCAGAACTTAGTGTGGGTTGTGACAAGGCAGTCTGCTCTCTATTTCAGCTGTTTACACTATTACTTGGTCGCCAAATTATAACTCTTACTAAAACATTCTCCATTAAGATTTTGAAAACAATTTTCATCTAGAGACAATTCATGAATTTAAACAGAAATAGTCTGGTAAGGACTTTCAGCCTGCTTCACCCAGTTTAGGGAGGTTAGGTCTACATTCCCACCACTGAGTACAATACAGATGTTCTTCACTTCTGGAGAGACTGTTTGGAAATGCTGGGACAGCACTGCAGCCAATCCAACACCAGCAGTAGGCTCAATGAGCAGTTTCATTCTCTCCCACACCAGTTGGGTTGCATGCTGTTGGCACAGAAAGGAGTAAGGATTAATGAAACAAACAATATAGGAGGTTAAGTTCTGAACACCAAATGAAGTAGATGTTTGGGTTTGTTTCGATGACTGTGCTTGCTAATAAAGTGCATATACAAGTCAGCCTAGCTCTGCTACTGTCAGGGTTCCCATGTGTTAAGTTAATCCTCTGTTCATAAATTTCTTTTGCCTAGGAAGTTAGACTTGCTGTTTTCTCATCACAGTCTTACCTTGATTTCATCCTCTGTGACAGTGAAGACATCATCCACAAGGTCCCTTATAATAGGCCAAGTATTTAAGCCAATGCTTGATTTGACACCATCTGCTATGGTTTCTGGAGGGTGAAGATTGGGAGTCAGTTCTCCTTTCAGTTTGGACTGGTAGCAGTCATCTGCATTCAAGGGTTCTGCAGCGTAGACCTTCACACTAGGTTTCAGGGCCTGGGCAGAGGAACAGAGACTGTACACTGGCAGCTTTGCCTGCATACCTGAAGAAGGCATACTAGATGACACATTTTCCATGTTCCAGAAGGGTCTTTCTTTTGATACCAAAATGGAAATATGACCTTGAAGCACTTTAATAAAAGTTGTATCTGATGACTGACTTAATTGACTAAATTACAACTGGTTCTAATAATTTGGGGAGAGTAATAGTTTAGTGAGGTGGACTTGGATGCTGCTCATCCTCAGTTGCTTTTATGCTGTGCTATCATACATGAAAAGGACAGTGAGGCAAAGGAGGCCACAAAAGAATAGTAATTTGGGGGCATGGTGAGAAACTGTCCACAATGCAGTGTGATACAGGTCCTAATCCAGAAAGTCCTTTTAACAGTTTTCTCACCTTAATTGTAATGGCTATTCCAGCAACCATTCCTCCTCCCCCTACTGGTACCACCAGTGCATCCACCAAAGGAACCTTTAGTAAAAATATAAATAAGCCAATTAATAAAGTTTTATATATGTAAAACCACTTTTCTATTGGCCAAATGGGATGATGGCATTTTACCTGGTTCAGGACTTCCAGGGCAATTGTCCCTTGTCCAGCTATCACTGCAGGCTCCTGGTTGGGATGGACCAAGATGCCTTCTGTTTCTTGCATAATTCTTTGAGTGACCTTTTCTCTAGACTAAAAGGTAGCATTAATGTAGCTTAACTTGACTTACAGTAAGTCCCCAAAAGTACAATTCAGTCACAACACTTCAAAGACAATTTTTCAGATTTTCATAAACATGGTATGTCTGAGTGCTTGTGAGAAAAAATAGATTTTTCTTTGGGTGGCTGAGGGGCTTTAATTATGTGACATGAACAAGCTGTGGATCTTTTAAATGTTTGAAGGTGTTAATGAATGTGAAGTGTACAAAGTAGAATTACCTGGCCTTTTCTGGAGAACTGCTAAGGGAGAGGATAATACAGTAAGAGGTGAGGCAGAAAGACAGCATGGTTAGACCATCCCAAGAACTCTGGTGGCTGAGACAGTGAGTGCTTAGTGCTTACAAGGCGCCAGCACCAGATCAAAACAAAACCAACCCTGAGGCTGAGGAGATGGCTCAGTGGCTGCTCTAGAAGACTTGGGTTCAATTCCCAGCACCTACATGACAGCTCATAACTGTAACTCCAGTTTTGCTGAATCCTTAGCCCTCATACATACATGCAGGCAAAAATAAAAAAGGTGGCACACACCTTTAATCCCAGCACTCCGGAGGCAGAAGCAGGTGGATCTCTTGAGTTCGAGGCCAACCTGGACTATAAGAGCTAGAACTGATGCTGGGTGGAACCATGGTAGGAACTGTTAAAAGGAACTGGACTGAGCCAGCAGTGGTGGCTTGTCTTTAATCCCAGCGCTTGGGAGGCAGAGGCAGGCCTGATCTACTAGAACTACGTTCAGGACAGGCCCGAAAGCTACAGTGAAACCGCCTCCAAAAACAAAACAAAAAAAAAAAAAAAGGAAGGAGGGGGCTGGACTAAAAGTTTTGGTTTTCTTTTTAAGATTTTTATCACATCTATTCAATTTTGCATATGTGTAGAGGTCAGAGAACTGGGAGTCCTCTGCTAAAGCTGTTTGGGTCCAGGAATTAAACTTGGGTTAAGTTTGGCAGCAGGTGTCTTTGCTTGTTAGCCGGCTTCAAAGCCCTGCCCCCATATTTATTTATTTATTTATTTATTTATTTGTTTGTTTATTTATTTGTTTGTTTATTTTGGTTTTTCGAGGCAGGGTTTCTCTGGTTTTGGAGCCTGTCCTGGAACTAGCTCTTGTAGCCCAGGCTGGTCTCGAACTCACAGAGATCCGCCTGCCTCTGCCTCCCTTTATTTTTTTTTTTAATCTGCAAGGACAGATGTTCTGGATGTGGTGTTTGGGAGTTATCTAAGATTTTTGTTTTTCCTTGAACAACTAGAAAGAGAAGTGATGTTATTTGATGAGGTTAGGAAGACTGGAATGGGAAGAGAGGAGTCAGGCCAGGAATCTGGTGTTAGACAAAATTATTGATGTCCAGGGAGGAAAGTTGGGCTGCTGAAGCATAGGTGAAATGTTGCAATAAGAGCGGCGGTGCTGCGTCCCTGGCACCCGGCCGCCCACATGGCTAGCTTATGCCCGAAATAATTACATGGAAACTGTATTCTTTTAAACACTGCCTCGCCCGTTATCTGTAGCCTCTTACTGGCTAGCTCCTACATATTAATCTAACCCATTTCTAATAATCTGTGTAGCCCACGAGGTGGCTTACCAGAGAAGATCTTAACCTGCGTCTGTCTGGAGTGGGAGAATCATGGCGACTCCCTGACTCAGCTTCTTTCTCCCAGCATTCTGTTTTGTTTACTCCATCCACCTACGGGTTGGCCTATCAAGGGGCCTAGGCAGTTTATTAATAAGAAATCACTCCCACATCAGTGAAACATCTTTAAGCATTTAATTTCTGGGACTGGAGAGATGGCTCAGTGGCTAAAAGGACTGACTGTTCTTCCAGAGGACCAGTTTCAGTTCCCAGCACCCACATGGCAGCTCACAACTGTTTGTAACTCTATTTCCAGCGTATCTGACACCCTCACACAGACATACATGCAGGCTAGACACTACAACACATAAAAAGAAAAATTTAATTTCTGACTGGACAAGGTACATATGACTTTAATTCCAGTACTCTGGAGGCAGAGGCAGGTGGATCTCTCTCAGTTCAAAACCATCCTACTTTATATATAGTGAGTTCTAGGATAGCCCTATCTAGACAGACCCTGTCTTAAAAATAAAGTCTCCCCATCCATCCACCCATCCGAGGAGACAGGGTTTCAAGTAGACCTGCCTGAGGCTAGTCTTAGAACCAAGGATCCTTAGTCCAAGGATAACTTTGAACTCCCGATCTTCCCTCGCATACTTCCCAAGTGCTGAGATTACAGGCAAGTAGCAATCATAGCCAGGCGATGGTGGCGCACGCCTTTGATTCCAGCACTTGGGAGGCAGAGGCAGGCGGATCTCTGAGTTCGAGGCCAGCCTGGTCTACAGAGCTAGTTCCAGGAGAGGCTCCAAAGCCACAGAGAAACCCTGTCTCGAAAAAACAAAACAAAACAAAACAAAACAAAAAAAGTAGCAATCATATCAAGCTGTAATACTCTGAGAAAAAAAAAAAAACTTACTCTGTAGCTCAGACTGGTCTGGAAGTTGCCATTCTGTGTCCTGAGTGCTAGAATAGACATATGCCACCATGCCTGGCTTTAGTCATATGCTGAGGATGGACAGATGGGGAAAAGGCTGGCCACGCTAAGGCAAAGAGGAAGCTTCCAGTAAGGGAGGCAGGCAGATAGCCTGTCAAGTGAAACTATTAAGTGATGCTGAACACTCCCTCCTTACCTCATCACTCGGTTCACTATATACTATAGAGGCCCCGTAGGCTTGTATTGCCAGTTTCTTGCAGTTGGGAGCCGTCTGAGGCACCACAATGTAAGCAGGAATCCCTGGGAGGGGAAGAACATGGTTAGTGTGAGGTGCTTCTAGGAGAGAAACTTGCATCATTTTGCTTATGAGCAAACAGGGGTTTCTTTGGAAACTTATTTTCCATGGCTGTCATCCCTCTTACTATAATTAGGGTAATTTCCCACTCTTTGATACTACTCTGGACCCTGAGAAACATAGTACCTTCCAGTTTGGCAGCATAGGTGAGAGCCTGGCCATGGTTCCCACTGCTGTGAGTAACAACGGCTTTGGGTTTCCCCTCCAGAGGGTCAGGAATTAAGCCTCTGATGGCATTAAGGGCACCACGGATCTGGAAGAGATGTTGAATTACAAATGGTGCATCATTTTAACAATGGAGACATGTTCAGAGAAATGGATTCACCTGTTTCATTGTGCAAACTGTAGAGGGTATTTACACAAACAGCCTGCTATGCACCCAGGCTATGTGGTAGAGCTTCCTGCTCCCAAGCAATAAACAAGCACGGCAAAAATACTGAGCACATGCACACCAAGTTTACAGAATACTTTTCACAATAGTAAATTAGCTTATCATAACTGCTTTACTTTGTAAATTAAAAAAAAATATTTAGCTGAGTGGTGGTGGCTCAAGCCTTTAATCCCAGCACTTGGGAGGCAGAGAGAATCTCTTGAGTTTGAGGCCAGCCTGGTCTACAGAGTAAGTTCTAGAATATTTAGGAATACAGAGTGAAACCTCATCTCAAAAAACAAAAACAAACAAACAAAATAAAACTAAACACAGGGTCTCATGTGGCCCAGGCTGGTACTGAATTTGCTCTGTAGCCAAGGACAACCTTATTGTTGATTTTTCTGTTTAAATTACACAACCTTGTACAGCTGTACAAAAATACATCCAAGTGTGGTGATGGTGCACACCTTTAACTATTTAGAGACTAGGGGCTGGAGAGATGGCTCAGAGGTTAAGAGCATTGCCTGCTCTTCCAAAGGTCCGGAGTTCAATTCCCAGCAACCACATGGTGGCTCACAACCATCTGTAATGGGGTCTGGTGCCCTCTTCTGGCCTGCAGGCATACACGCAGAAAGAATATTGTATACATAATAAATAAAAAAAAAACTATTTAGAGACTATTCATGGGACCGTAATTGTAAGGGATTTTAGGTTGTGTGAAATAGACATAGCAATGTTCTAAACCTGGTACCCAGGACGTGGAAACCGCAAAAAGACATTTGTTTACCACCAGCCACCCCATTAGTGGGCAGGAGAATAAAACAAACAACAGATTGGGAAAACAAAATGAATTTTTACCTTAAAAGACCCAGTTTTCTGGAAGAGTTCGCATTTGAAGAAAAGACTGCGTCCTGCTATTTGGTTCAAAATGGAGCTTGTTAGTACTGGCGTGAGGTGGACAGAATCTCGAATGTTCATATGGGCTTTTTCAACATCAGCAAAGGAGATGCAGTACTGAGCACACATGGTTCTGAAACCCAGGAACAAGACAAGGGGTCAAAGCACAGTCCAAACGATGTTTAAAGAACTGAAACAGGAGCAGAGCCTGGGGGCTGGAGTGCTATGTGGAACTGCCCACTACTGGATGCTGGGGTTTCTCTTCAGACAGGAACTTCCTCTTTGCCACGCAAACCTCTTGGTACTGCTACAGATATGCACCTTCATCATTGTATAGCCAGGCCTTGAACGCACAGAGATCCGCCTGCCTCTGCCTGCTTGTGCCGTTACATCTGCTGTTTTGTTTTGAGAGTCAAGTTTCACTATGTCGTCCAGACTGGAATAAAACCCAAGGGATCCTCCTGTCACAGCCTTCTGATTGCTGAGACTACTTATGTGTGCCACTGTACCCGGCTTAGATTTTTCAGGTGGCTCAGCAGCTTACGGCACTTACTGCCCGACCTAAGTTTGGTCCCCAGGACCCACATGATAGGAGAAGTGACTCCCTCAAGTTGTCTTCAGACCTCCACACAGGTGCCTTGGCGTGCATGGCCTACATACACACTCACATGAATATATCTGGGAGTGGTGGCTCACACCTTTAATCCCAGCACAATGGAGGTAGAGGCAGGTGGATCTCTCTGTAATTCCAAGGCCAGCTTGGTCAACACAGTACACTTCAGGTTACCTAGGGTTACATATTGAGACTGAGTAAATACATGAACAAAAGTTATTTTGAGAAAAAAAAATTGGTTTTCCCCTTGGTTTTTTGAGACAGGGTCTCTGTTTGACAGCCCTGGCTGTCCTGGAACTGGCTTTTGTAGATCAGGCTGACTTTGAACTCAGAGATCGGCCTGTTTCTGCCTCCCAAGTGCTAAGATTAAAGTCATGTGCCACCCAGCTGATTTTTATTTTTAAAAGATGTAAAAATTTTATGTGTCAATTTGAATGTATGTTACATGTGTGCACAGCATGTCTATGTGTGCATGTGCCCACTGAGGCCAGTGGATTTCTGGAGCCTGTGCTGAGCTGCCTGCTACGATTGCCGGGAACCAAACTCAAGTCATCAGGAATGGCAGTGAGCACTCCTAACTCATCAGCCATCTTGTTTTCACTTTTTGGGTGATTCTGCCAGGCTATGATGCTCAAGCTCACACTCCTCTTGCTTCTACCTCCCGATTGCCAGAATTAGCCATGAGCCAATATTTCTGGTTTACAGGTTTTGTTTGTCTTATATAGCCCAGGATGGGCTCAAGCTTGATATGTAGCCAAAGATAACCTGAATTCCTGGTTATTCTGCCTTCATTTTTCAAACGCTAGGATTACAGGCATGTGCCACCAAGCCTGGCTGTATTGTTAATTTTTATTCTTTTGGGAAAGGGCCTTGCTTCTATAACACAGGCTAGTCTGGAACTCACTGAGTAGAACAGGGTGTCCTTGAATTTACACCAGTCCTCTTGCTTTGGCCTCCCCATCCCTGGGATTATAGTATGAACCAACCATGCCTGCCTCAGTCCTATCCTTTTTCACTTTTTATTTAGTTTGGTTTTTGTGAAAGGGTCTCATGTAGCCCAGACTGGCCTCAAATTTGGTATGTAGCAAATAACCTTGAAATCTTAACTGTCCTGCCTCCATCTCCCAAGCGCTGAGATTTCACATTTCAGGCCTACATCATGCTTTAGTGCCTTTTTCTTTTCTTTCTTTCTTTCTTTCTTTCTTTCTTTCTTTCTTTCTTTTTTTTTTTGCTTTTTGAGACAGTGTTTCCCTATTAGCAGCCCTGGCTGTCCTGGAACTAGCTCTGTAGACCAGGCTGGCCTCCAATTCACAGAGATCCGCCTGCCTCTGCCTCCTGAGTGCTGGGATTAAAGGTGTATGCTACCACTGCCTGGTGCTTTAGTACCATTTTAATAAATAATTTTGTATGCTTCAAAAACATATATATTACCTGACTGTTAAAATCAAACATTTTCTTGCTCCATTTGGCTCAGCTTCCTCAGAGTTTCCAAAATTGTATCTAAAGGTGTGCACAGTTCTAAGACATCTGGTATCACTCTATTGTAGTAACTGTTAGTTTTGTAACATTTGACACTGCTGCCAAGATGATTGTATCAGTTCATACAACAGTATCTAAAGGATTGTCCATTCACTCTGCCTTGTTATGTATATATATATTTGTTCTTTCTTTTTTTAAGGGGTGGGGTGAGGGGAAGAGACAAGGTTTATCTATGCAGCCTTGGCTATCCTGGAACTCACTTTGTGGATCAGACTGGCTTTGAACTCAGAGATCTGCTTGCCTCTGCCTCCTGAGTGCTGGGATTAAAGGTGTGCACCACCACTGCTTGGCTAGCTATATTGATGTTTATTAAATTTTATTCCCAATGTGTATTGGGGTGGGTGCCCATGACATGGCATCAGAGAACAACTTTGGGAGTTGATTAATTTCTCCTACCATGTGGGTCCTAGGGATTATACTTGGATTGTCAGGCACCTCCAAGAGTCTTTACCCAGCCTGCTATATCATTTTTTAAATGAGACAGGGTTTCTCTGTAGTTTTAGAGCCTGCCCTGGAACTAGCTCTTGTAGACCAGGCTGGCCTCGAACTCCCAGTGATCTGCCTGCCTCTGCCTCTCGAGTGCTGGGATTAAAGGCGTGCGCCACCACTGCCCGGCACTTACTGATATCTTATATGATTATGAAGAGTAAGACTTTTGCATGTTTATTATGTAATGAGACACTTTAGTAGATTATTTTGTTAGCTTTTAAAGTGTTTTCCCCACTCCCCCATGTAGAAGATGGGATCCAAGAACTCAGGGATCTTCTTTTTAAAAAGATGTATTATGTACGGGCATGGGTATGCCTGTGTGAGCTCATGTGCACCACATACATTCTGGAACTGGAGTTACAGTGACTGTGAGCCACCCTCTGCCTCTGTTGCAAGTCCTAGCAGTTCTACAGCTGGTGTCCCTTAACTTTTTAGTCTTTCTAACTTCAGATATGGCTTAAGGTAGTTTTTCAAGGAGTATCTTTAAAATTAACTGCTCTTCAGTTCTCAGATCAGCTTCCACAGGACTGAAGAGTTTCTTTTGGCATGACTAAGGAAAGGCTTGTGTGGGAAATCCCAGAAGCAAGGATAGCTATAGGTCTAGTTCTTCCTCATGGCTTCCAGGCTCTGGCCAGTTCCAGGGCTGAGGGCTCACACAGATACCACACAAAACCTTAGAAATCTTTCATTACATCAGATCCTCTTGGGAAACTCAAAACTGCAAAGATAAACATAGTTCATACAATAATTCCCTGGTGCTGCTTCACGTTCAGAAAATAAGCCCTCAAAACCATCCAGGAAAAATAACAGGGCTATGTGATGGTCCAGCAGTCAACACTAGCTGGTCTTGTAGTGGTCCTGGGTTCAGTTCCCAGCACCTACACTGTCTGTAACTGCAGTTCTAGGAGATCCAAGATCCTCCTCTTCTGACCTCCTCAGACACCAGGTACACTTGTGTACAGTCATACATGCAAGGCAAAACACTCATACACATGGGATAAAATAAAACATGAAATCTATTCTTGGTGTGGTAATTACAAAGTGAGACTCTATCTCAGGGAAAAAACAATGAAGAACACTAAATATTGTGGGCCCATGAGATGATTACAGCCCCTCATGCGAGTGCAGCTCAATCCATTCCTGGACAGTTCTGCCCTTGAAACAGCCCTGCTGCTGTTGAGCAAGGCTACATTACTTAAGACACTCTTCCTTGTTTGCTTTTTTCCTGTTTTTATTTTTTTTCCTTTAAGGACAGAGTCTTGGGTAGCCTACAATGGCCTGAAACTTGGTATGTAGCAGCTCCAGGATGACCATGGACTGCTGACGATCCTGCCTCTACTTCTTTTTTTTCCCCCACGAGACAGGGTTTGTGTTCCCCTGGCTGTCCTGGACATAGTTTTGTAGACTAGGCTGGTCTTAAACTCAAGAGACTCACCTGCCTTTGCCTCCCGAGTGCCGGTATTAAAGGCATGTACCACCGCCACTGCCCAGCTCTGCCTCTACTTAAGTACTAGGATTACAGATGTATAAGATTACACTCAGCTTTCAATTTTTTTTTTTTTTTTTGGCTTTTTCGAGACAGGGTTTCTCTGTGGTTTTGGAGCCTGTCCTGGAACTAGCTCTGTAGACCAGGCTGGCCTCGAACTCACAGACATCCGCCTGCCTCTGCCTCCCGAGTGCTGGGATTAAAGGCGTGCGCCACCACCGCCCGGCAGCTTTCAATTTTTTAAGGGCTGTGGAATACTATTAAGCCCCTGATCAGGTAAGTGCCATGTTAGGATACATATATATGTAATAAAATTTTGCAGTTTTGGACACAGGTTCTTACTATGTAGGCTAAACTGGCTTTGGTGTTGAATTCATGATCATTTTGGCTCCGTCTTCCAAGGCATAGGGTCACATATACCCCATTTTCAGAAAACCACTCACTACTGCATACAGTGAAAAGGAAAGGGACAAAAATTTAACCAAGGAGCCTAATACAGAGGAATTTCAGTACACAGGAGAGGCAAAGGAGGAGTGAATGGCAAAAACAGAGATAGAAAAAAAAATCCTTTTATGGAAACACAAACTTTAAGGGACTAAAGATGTCCTTCAGATAGGGTCTTGCCTAGTAGCATGAGGGCAGCCCTGGGTTTGATCCCCAGCTCTGCATAAAACAAGGTGATAGTGTAAGTTAGTATCAGGTGAAGGCAGGAGGATAAGAAGTTCAAAGTCATCTTTGGGCTACCCAGTGAGTTTCAGGCCAGCCTATGCTACCATGAGTACTATATCAAAACATAAAAACCTCCAAAAACCCCAAAATCTCCCTAGATAAGATATATAAATGGCTAATGACCACATTAAAATACCCAGAATCACAAATCATCAGAAACATGCAAATCAAAACTCCAATGGGCACCACCTCTAACCATAGCATTAGGCCAGAGCAGAGAGAAGTGGGAAAACAGGTGTCCGAATAGAGTAATCAGGGTGTTATGGGAGACACTACACTAGTTCCTAAAAACAATGGACATACGCTATCACCTGAACCAGTAATTCCATCCCTCGAGGTAGATCAAAGAACCAAAAGCTGTGTTTCATCAAGGTGTATCAGGCCTTTGCACCAGACCTTTGCACAAATGACTCCATAATGGAATTACCATTTAGGCTGTAAAACACAGCATGTATTCAGGACTGCCTGCCAACACTAAAACAAAGGCCTACTCCATCAAAGTCCATAGTGATGGGAAGGTCTCTACAACTACTGCCTCTGTAGTTCTGCTTCAGCTAACTGTTCTTCTTAACTGAAGTATGTCTACCCAGAGCTTAAAAGCTCACCCTAAAGAAGGCTCAGTGCTACACTGGGATCCAAACACCCAGTGTAGTTACAGACCAGCTAATAAGGACTTTTCGTTGGCTTAAACCTATGCCTAATCGTCTTCTCTGGTGAATACCCCACAACCAAGGAGATTTCTGCACTCCCATATTCATAGCTACATTATTTATAAGAACCAAAAGAAGCCTATGGCCACTAACATACAGATGTCCATGCATATGCAATTTGCACATAAAATGTAAGTCATATTTAATAGGAGGAAATTCTGACATGTTGTAACACAGATGGACACTGAGGACATTATGCTAAGAGAAATAGGCTATTTGCAAACACTACATGATTCCAATGATGTGGGATACATATAGTAAGAAAATTCAAAGAAAGGGTAGTAGATGGGCTGAGTTTAGGACGGTGGAGGGCTGTTTAATAGGTATAAATGGGTTTGGGTATGTAACGGGATACATTAAACAACAAAAAGCACACACTCAGAAAATGGTTAAATGGTACATTTTATGTGTATTTTATCACAATTGAAATAAACTGAAAATAAGAGGTAACAGCAGTTATACTTAGGCCTATTGGTTGCGATGACTAATTTCCCTTGTTAACTTGATTTTGCTAGAATCAACTAAAACCCAAGCAGCTGGGCATGCCTGGCAAGGGTTTTCTTGATTGGAGCATTTGGGGTGAGACAACCTATCCTAAATCTGGGTCACAACTTTGGTGGGAGCCCACAGAAAGACATGGAAGAGGGAAACATCTGCTATTTGACTGCTTGCGCTCACTCTTGCTGGCAAGTTCTTTTGTGGGTATTAGAGCCAGCCTCTTCAGGATTCCAACTTAGTGTGGACTAAACATTACCATGTACTTGGTTTTTATGACAAGACATAGCCACTGTGGGATTAGCCACCTCAGCCTACCAGGGACTCTAATACATATACTTTATGCACACACATAGTTCATTCTTTCAGTTCTGTTCCTTGGCGACTCTGACTGACAAGTTTGCAAGTGAGAGAGCCTTAGTCTGAAGCAGCTTAGGCAGAGGATGAGGGCTTCCAGGTTCACTGGCTCATGGAGTCTGAGGAAGGGCTGGGCACACCACAGAGGGGATATGGAGCTTCAGCAACAACTGCAACCAGGGGCTTGGGAGCTTCCATGAGTCTCAGTTTCTCACCTCTGCTGCCTTTGGCATGTCGGCTTCCTTTTCACAGCAGACCAGCTGGTTCCACACGACAGGACACATGGCTGCTGACAGTTCCTGTGTTTTACATTTTATGGCTTCCACACTGAAGAGGGATTTTCTCTCACTTTCAGTTCAAAAAATTCTGGGTAAGGACTCTGACTGGCCCATCTTGGCCCAGGACCAATGTGGCAAAGGGTGAAAGGTCATTTAGGAAATACTATGTAATAGAAGTAATTTATGGAAACATGAAAAAGAAACAGAATGAGATCTATAACACAATATCAATTATGTACATTTAAAATACATACATAAAACATTATATATTATGCAAAGATACATGTATATTTAAAGACATCTATCAAGCACATTAAAGCCACTAAAGAAGAAGTGATGAAGAATGACTGGGTACTAAAGTAAACATAAAGGTAAAACGAGAAAGATCTTGTTAACGACGGCGAACAAAATAGTATGATCACCTCGAGTCTCTGTGTCTGATGGAAAACAGAAGTGTAAGAGGGAACCAAACTCCCAGGCAGGCGTTAAAGGCAGTTTTCAGAAGAGAAAGGGAGAGAGCTGGAGAGATGGCTGCCAACTCTGACAGCCTGAGTTCCATTCCTGGCACACACATGGTGGAGGGAGAACCAACTCCTGCAGTTATCCTCTAACTTCCACATGTGAGCTCAGACACAATAAAAAATGTAATTAAATTTTTGATGGGATGTAGCAGTGGCTACCTCGGAACTCATTATATAGGCCAGGTTAGTCTGGAACTCGGAGAGATCTGCCTGCCTCTGTATTCCAGATGCTGGGATTGAAGAGGTGCACAGCCACACCCACACCCAGTTCTCCTTTCTTTCTTTNCAGTAGCTTGCTCCTGGAAACATGTCGCGGGAGGCTCCTGTTATTCTGGTCTCTAGATCCCAGAGTTAATTTTAGAAGGAGAATTTGGAAGTTAGATGCAGAACAATCTCAAAAGAGACAATTTATCTACATACAAGGAAACACTGTGATGTCATCGCTATGGAGTTTAATAAAAGTATAACCAACATTAATTTAAAATGTAACAAGTGCTAAAATTTATGCCTTTTGCTGATATATAATAGCAGCCCTACCATCTTAAAAAAATAACTTTCCATGTTTATGTAAGATTAGACTGGGGCTCAAAGAGCTTAAGTAGCTTCCTTGAGGTAATAAAATTAATAAATAACCACAGTGTGGTGACTGGACCTCCTCACACCCCCTCCTCATCCTACGCCCCTCCCCCCGCCGGATTCCTTGTCTTTTATATTCAGAGCTTGTGCTCTTTCCTCTGTGTGGGTTGAGATATGTGTGAGCTTCAGTTTGCTAGGACTGGACGAAACTTGGTCAGTGATGCTCTGAGATCGGTGTTAGTCTCCCTGCTGGTCCTGATGAGGTTGCTAACTATGGAGAAGGGGAGGGTGGTCATTACATCTCCCAGAGGCTTCTCAGCTCAGTTCAAGTGCCCATCTAGGCTTTGGGGTTTCCCTTTATCTGACCAGAGAGATGATCCCTCTTCTCTACACCTTTTCATGACAATTAATATTTATTGCACTTCCACATAACTCCATACAGTGCCGAGGACGTTAGCGTAAGCAGGGTAAGTGCTTGGCCACGGAGTCCCATCCTGCGTCTTAACTCTCATCCATGTTTGGTTGAGTGACTTGAAGTTCATCAAGACCATAAATGACACCTCTTCCCTGCTGAATGACCTGATGGTGTTTTTTCTCACTACATCTTCAAGTGACCAAACGAACTAGATGAATACCTACAATATTGGTAGATAATAATGAAAATGTATATTGTTCAATCCTTTGCTCATTTTGAGGAGGTCTGTAGAATAGGTAAAGGCTTTCCTGAATAGAATTAAAAAAGACAAAAAGTAAATCCCCCTAGTGTTCATAAAATCACCGGGTGTACTCCTTCATATAACTTTATTAAGATAACTATTTTGTAATAAAAAGGGACTTATTTCCAGTTGGCACCAGACCTAGGTGCCATCAAAGTTTGTGGTATCAGTGGTAACTACAACCAATGTAACCTCAAAATGCTCCAGGAAAGAATTCCTAGCCATGGTCACTGACAGAAACATCGTTCCTCTCATCTGGAAGCTCGTTTTGTAGACCACCTTACCTTATATAAATTTGCATTTAAAAATGTAGTTAAGAGAAGGCAGTTAAATATAACACGTATTAACACATATTTGTTTTCCCTGATTCATTTATCAAATATCTGATTATTAAACTTATTTTTTAGAAATTCTAGTGATAAAACAACTGGATATGGTGGTTCACTTCCATCATTTCACAGCTGGAGCGGGGGAGGCTGGAAGATGGAACCTCAAAGTCACTTTATTTGAAAGAAATATAACTAAACAATTGAGCTATTGATTATGATGCTCTTAGGTTCCTGCTTCCCTCCAGTTGTATTGTGGCTTTCCCATCCCATCATTGTACAAAGCATTTAGAATCAGGAGGTTGACCCACCCTCCTGCCTCTCTTCTCCTCTTAAACCATTTTGGATTTAAAAAGTCTTGCTCCTAGTTCCTTCACTTTGGAAAAAAGAATTTTGCCTCGCTTTTACTTCCCTGTTTGTTTCTTGTGGCACTGAAATCGTTTTTAAACATTTATGCAGGTTGAATGCGGAGAGGAGCGCCCTCTGCCCTGGAAAAGATACTCAATAATCGTTTATGAAGTGGCCACATTGCACTCCCCATAAGACAGCTATAGGACAAGACACTTGAAATTGTAAAGACTGAAAATATAGTGGCTTCCAGCAAGTGTTGGCATATCATAACTCGCAAGCCGGCTGACTGTTTTCATAAATAAAGTTTTATAGGAACATAGCCATGTCCACTCATTTGCATATTGTCTTTGGTTGCTACAATGGTGGGGACTGAAGAGTTATCCAGACACCATCTGGCTGGAAAATCCCAAAATATTTTCTATGTGGCCCTTATGAACAAGCTTGCCAGCCCTTAGTTTAGCATATTAGTTATGTCTTGTTATATAGCAAATAACCCCAAGATCTAGAAACTGAAGGCAGTACTTATTACTTCATTGTTTCTGTAGGCCAGGGTGCAAGCTTCCCAAGGGGTATGATTCTAGAACAGGACCCCTTATGAGGCTATTGGACCCCGTGGGACCCCCCTGAAGCATCCCCTTGTAGCTCTTACACATGGCAGATCTCAGTGTCTCATTGACCGTTGACCAGGGACCTCGTTTCTGAACCATCTGGTCTTTATCATGGGCAGATGTTGCAGATGTTCCCTCAATGCAGGCGATGGGGTGGGGGTATGGTTGGGGGGAGTCTTTTTATCAGGGGTGAGCGGAACAGTATTCAACATCTCCCTGTCCAACACAAACTTGATCTTTTGGCCTCCAAGCTCCAAAGTGCTGGGATGCAAGAGGGTGCTACCAAATTCAGCTGGCTTCTTTTGTAACTAAATCTGGGGTACACTGTAGCTTTTACCTGACCGGGGGTTTTTAGACATAAGCTCTAAGTCCAGCCCACATGTGAGAAGAAGGAATGAATTCTCCATAGGGATGGATACCACATTGGAAGCTAGCTAGGATTTTGCTTGCTTATCTGTTCAACCTTAGCCTTTTGTATAGTCACAATTTGCATTATCTTTTATCACTGGAGTTCTGGCATTTACCACCATGAGAACCAAGGAAAGCCAAGCAGGGCAATGCTGAAGTCAATGACCAGCCTCATTCTGAGGCTCCCAGAGAGGTGGCTAGTCTGGTTGAGACCTTCCGGTCAAATCAAGGCTAAAAAGAAATACTTTGAAACCCCACAGGACACAAATGCTCAGAGAACAGACTTCTGACCAAGGTAAGGCTCGCTGGAGGCAGTTGGGAGAGGACTTTGCCAACAGTGAGAATTTTAATTTGGTCAATATTCAACACATATTTATTGAATTCCTGGTAAGCTCAGGCAGTGTGGAGCCTTTGTGGAGACAGCAAGCCACTTGGAAGGGAAGGTGGCCTCAGTCAGGAAGCATGTGAAGGCAGGTGTTTCCTGCCTGCGGTGACAGCCAATAAGTGACCTCCTAAGCTTTGACCCCTTCTTCAGTGTTTGTGGGAAGGAGATGATAGTTACATAAAATGGTAGCAGGTAGAATGGAGAGTCTAGACACTTTTTAGTTCATTCTTTGTACCCTTGCAGTCCTTGCCAGTTCAAGTGAGTATTTGTAAATGTTTGTTGCCCTAAAGTTTGGGAATCTGTGCAAAGACATTTAATGGCAGAGTCTATAAAAGCTGCAGACCAGTGGTCCTCAACCTTTCTGATGCTGTGACCATTTAATACAATTCTTCATGTTATGGTGACCCCCAACCATGAAATTACTTTTGTTGCTACTTCATAACTGTAATTTTGCTACTGTTATGAATTATAATGTAAATATCTGATATCTCCATGGTCTTATGTGACCTCTGTGCAAGGGTCATTCAGTCCTGAGAGGGGTTGTGACCCAAAGGTTGGGAGTCCCTGCTGTAGACTGTGGAAAGTCTCAACTTGTTAGTTTCTTGTTGCTGTTGCTGCTTTAAATAATACTTCATTTAGTCATTTTATGTAGAGTTGTATTTTTTTCCTAGAGTCAAACTCACACTGTATTTATTTAACATCCGTCTTGTATTCCGTTGTAGAAGCCCCCGCCAAACCCAAACATAGTCTTTTCCTATTGAAACAGATGTAGACAGGAGAGGTTGAGAGAGAGGAGGGAGAACTTGCTTGGTCCAGCTTGAAAGACAAAAGACCATTCAGGGGTTCAGGGGTGTTCGTAGTATGGGGAAGAATGGGAGGGCACGGGTTCTATGGGCAGCTTTGTTTCCAGGGCATTGTGAAAGCTTTTGATCCTCAAATAAAGGTAATTTCTATCTGTGTGACTGAAAGCCCAGTTAGGCGTAAGTAGCCTCTCTCTCTCTCTCTCTCTCTCTCTCTCTCTCTCTCTCTCTCTCTCTCTCTCTCTCGACAGATTCCTAATCTGTAGTTCAGGCTGGTTGGCTTTGAGCTCACAGAGATCTGTTTGCCTCTGCCCTGCTTCCCTAGTGCTGGGACTAAAGGCATGCACATACATGCCCCAGCCCCCCACTTTTTAAAAATTGTATTTTGAGCCTTGGTCTTCCTACATTGCGGGCTTTGAGAATGGAACTCTCTTGCCGTGGTGTTCTGAGTAGCTAGGATTACAGTCATTGGCCACCAAGCTAGGAGTCTTACTCATTGTTTTACTTGATACTTCATGAGTCCTCTAAAACTAAAAATTCAAAATTTCCCCATCAATTTAGTAGCTTTTCAGCCAAGTGGTGGTGCATGCCTTTAATCCCAACACTCAGGAGGCAGAGACAGAAGCAGGTGGACCTCTATGAGTTCGAGGACAGCCTTGTCTGAAGAGTGAGTTCTAGGACAGTCAAAGCTATCCAGAGGAATCCTGTCTCAAAAAACAAAACAAACAAACAGAAAAAAGTAGCTTTATTTCTGTAACTTGACTGTTACTCTTACTCAGTCAGCTACCATAGTTTGGAACTTGTATTATTAATTTTTTGGACCCATGCTCATATTCACTCATCCTTATGTATTTGTTGTGTTTTCCCTGAGTTCTGGTAAATTTCTCTGAGTTCTGTTTTAATAATTAAAGGCTCTCTAGTCTGATCACTGACAGTATCAAATTAAGTTGGCCATGGTTGTCCTAGAGAAGTTTTCTTCTTTTAAATTATTTTTCCTTTTTTTTTTTTTAAATTTTTAACAATAAAAGTTGTGGGGCTGAAAGGATTGCTCAGCGGTTAAGAACAAGTATGGCGGGCTGGAAAGATGGCTCAGAGGTTAAGAGCATTGCCTGCTCTTCCAAAGGTCCTGAGTTCAATTCCCAGCAACCACATGGTGGCTCACAACCATCTGTAAAGGGGTCTGGTGCCCTCTTCTGGCCTTCAGGCATATACACAGACAGAATATTGTATACATAATAAATAAATAAATATTTAAAAAAAAAAAAAAAGAACAAGTATGGCTCTTGTGGAGAACTGGACTTCAGTTCCCAGAACCCACATCAGGTAGCTCATCACTGCCCGTAACTAGCTTCAGAGGGAATCCAATGCCTCTTGTCTTCCTCAGGCACCTGTACTCATGTGGATGTATGCACACAAAGACACATACATACTAATTAAAAGTGAGACAAATCTTTAAAAAAAAACCCATCATGACTTAAAGACTAGAAAATAAATAAATGAATAAATAAATAAGAGTTGGGGCTAGGGATATAATTCAGTCAGTAGGATGCTTGTTCAACCTGTATCAGGCCCTGGTTCAATCCCAGAACAACATTAACCTGACACATCAACATAGGGCCACATCTGTAATCCCATTTTTTAGGAGATGCAAACAAGAGTGTGTTAGAAATTCAAGGTTATCCTTGGCTACATAATGACTTCAAGACCAGCCTGGAAACAACAGACCTTGCCTCGACAAAAGTAAACAAAAGCAAACAATTTTCATACTGAGGCCTTCAACTGGAAAGTAGATTGCTTGCCCTCACCCCCCATATTGGCTTTCAACTGGATTTGCAGCCAAAGATGACCTTGAATTTCTAATCTTTCTCCTTGTACTTTTCAATTGCTGGGATTACAGGCTTTTGCCACAACATCCAGTATATGTGGCATTAGGGATGCTTTTCCTAATTTCTTTCTTTTTTTTTTTTTTTTTTTTTTTATTTTTTTTTTTTTTTTGGGATGGTTTCATGTGATAAAGGCTGGCCAAGGATGACCTTACTCATTGGATTCTTGATCATACTGAGCATAAGCAATATGACCTATACCTTGAGTATGTGTATAGCCTAGGCTAATCTGGAACTCTTGTATCTTCCTGCCTTAGCATCCAAAGTCATGGAGTTAGAGATGTGTGANCAACCATCTGTAATGAGGTCTAGTGCCCTCTTCTGGCCTGCAGGAATACACGCAGACAGAATATTGTACACATAATAAATAAGTAAATAATTTTTTTAAAAAAAATTTATTTATTATGGATACAATATTCTGTTTGCATATATGCCTGCTAGAAGAGGACACCAGACCTCATTACAGATGGTTGTGAGCCACCATGTGGTTTCTGGGAATCGAACTCGGGTCCTTTGGAAGAGCAGGCAATGCTCTTAACCGCTGAGCCATCTCTCCAGCCCCCTAATTTTTTTTTTTTAAAAAGGTTACCTTTTATTTTATTTGTATGAATGCTCTATCTGCGTGTATGCCTTTATTCCAGAAGAGGGCATCAGATTCCATGATAGGTGGTTGTGAACCACCATGTAGTTACTGGGAATTGAACTCATGACCTCTGGAAGAGCAACCAGTGCTCTTAATTGCTGATCCATCTCTTCAGCCCCCTATAGCTCATTTATTTATTTGTTGTTTTTTTTTTTTTTCTTTTTAGCACATACTTTTTCACTGGGAACCGAGGCTTACTGATTAAAGCTAGCTGGCCAGTGAGTCTCAGAGTTCAGCTGTCTCTATCTCCCCTGAATTTTCATTACAAACCTATGAGATCATTCATTCTTAGCTTTTTAAGTGGGTGTTGACAGTTGAACTCAGGTTCATATGAACCTCTGGAAAAGCAGCCAGTGTTCTTAACTGCTGAGTCTTCTTTCTGGCCTCTACTTTCGTTCTGAGAGGAGGTCTTGCTATGTTTTTCAGGCTGGACTTTGAACTGGGTAAGTGATGCTTCTGCAGTCACCAGTTTCCCAACTAGCTGGGACTACACACACATTACAATACCTGGCCTATTTTACTTCTTTGTTCTGTGAGCTATTTAATTTTTCTTTAGATTACAAGTGGTTACAATTCTTTGCCTAATTTGTAGTCATTAACTTTGGTTTTATGTAATTTGTACAATTCTAACTGTGTGTGGTGTATGCATGAACTGTGTATGTGGAGACCAAAGGCTGAAGTTGGCGTCTTGCTCTATTGCTCTCTATTTCTTAATTGCCAACATTTACTAATTTATCTTGTATGTATCTGTGTGGCGCAAGTATGCTACAGTACATGTACAGAGGTCAGAGGACAACATGGGGGAGTTGGTTTCCTCCTACCATGTAGGTTTGGGGACCAAATTCATCAGACTTGGTGGCAAAGCACCTTTATATGCTTGAGTCAGCTTGTTAGTGACTATGTTCTTTAAAAGTAAAAAAATAGTTTATTTATCTATTTCTGTGTATATGCATTCTCTCCTTCTATTATGTAAGTTCCAGGAATTAAACTCACATTGTCAGGCTTGGAGGCAAAAGCCCTTGCCAGTAACCACTTTTTTTTTTTTTTTTTGAGACAAGGTCTCTCACTGACCCTGAAGCCTGCCAGTTTGGCTGAACTTGCTGGCCAGCAAGCCTCTAAGATGCACCCGTCTCCACTTCCCAGCACTGGGAATGCATGTGTGCACCATCATGCCTGGCTTTTACATGGGTTCTGAGGATCTGAACTCAGGCCCTCATGATTGTTCAGCAATTATTCACTGAAACATCTCCCCTGCCTCCAACTTTAACTTTTAAAAACTGAATTCCTTCGTCTTCCATTATCTGAATCTGCTTTACTGTTTTTGTATTACCTACATATTATGTGACCAAATCCCCATTTTAAGAATTAAAACATTACAGATACATATAGAGTTTTCCATCGTCTGCTGTCAGAGCACCTGTTCTCTACTTTTGAGTATTTGGCATATAGTCGACCTTTTTCTTGATGAACAAATACAGAAATTTACATAACCATAAAATTGTTTTTGCCAGGGATGGAGAGATGGCTCAGCGGTTAAGAACACTGACTGCTCTTCCAGAGGTCCTGAGTTCAATTCCCAGCAACCATCTATAATGAGATCTGGTGCCCTCTTCTGGCCTACAGGCAGGATACTGTATAAATAAATAAATTTAAAAAAATTGTTTTTGCTACACATAGATAGAACTATAATATATATTGGTCTGTAAGTAGCCTCTCTCTCTCTCTCTCTCTCTCTCTCTCTCTCTCTCTCTCTCTCTCTCTCTC
>NW_026068174.1:8129987-8144267 GCF_014885135.2 Alexandromys fortis | reverse complement strand
TTTTTTTTTTTTTAAATTTTTAACAATAAAAGTTGTGGGGCTGAAAGGATTGCTCAGCGGTTAAGAACAAGTATGGCGGGCTGGAAAGATGGCTCAGAGGTTAAGAGCATTGCCTGCTCTTCCAAAGGTCCTGAGTTCAATTCCCAGCAACCACATGGTGGCTCACAACCATCTGTAAAGGGGTCTGGTGCCCTCTTCTGGCCTTCAGGCATATACACAGACAGAATATTGTATACATAATAAATAAATAAATATTTAAAAAAAAAAAAAAAGAACAAGTATGGCTCTTGTGGAGAACTGGACTTCAGTTCCCAGAACCCACATCAGGTAGCTCATCACTGCCCGTAACTAGCTTCAGAGGGAATCCAATGCCTCTTGTCTTCCTCAGGCACCTGTACTCATGTGGATGTATGCACACAAAGACACATACATACTAATTAAAAGTGAGACAAATCTTTAAAAAAAAACCCATCATGACTTAAAGACTAGAAAATAAATAAATGAATAAATAAATAAGAGTTGGGGCTAGGGATATAATTCAGTCAGTAGGATGCTTGTTCAACCTGTATCAGGCCCTGGTTCAATCCCAGAACAACATTAACCTGACACATCAACATAGGGCCACATCTGTAATCCCATTTTTTAGGAGATGCAAACAAGAGTGTGTTAGAAATTCAAGGTTATCCTTGGCTACATAATGACTTCAAGACCAGCCTGGAAACAACAGACCTTGCCTCGACAAAAGTAAACAAAAGCAAACAATTTTCATACTGAGGCCTTCAACTGGAAAGTAGATTGCTTGCCCTCACCCCCCATATTGGCTTTCAACTGGATTTGCAGCCAAAGATGACCTTGAATTTCTAATCTTTCTCCTTGTACTTTTCAATTGCTGGGATTACAGGCTTTTGCCACAACATCCAGTATATGTGGCATTAGGGATGCTTTTCCTAATTTCTTTCTTTTTTTTTTTTTTTTTTTTTTTATTTTTTTTTTTTTTTTGGGATGGTTTCATGTGATAAAGGCTGGCCAAGGATGACCTTACTCATTGGATTCTTGATCATACTGAGCATAAGCAATATGACCTATACCTTGAGTATGTGTATAGCCTAGGCTAATCTGGAACTCTTGTATCTTCCTGCCTTAGCATCCAAAGTCATGGAGTTAGAGATGTGTGATACCATAACAGTTTCAAGTTAGGGTTTTAAATTTTTTTCCCTGTTGTTTTTAGACAGGTCTTACTACATAGCTCTAGCTGGCCTCATTTATGTAAACCAAGCTGGCTTTCAACGTGAAGAGATCCTCCTGCCTCTGTATCCCTGGTGCTAGGCGTGTTTCACCATGTCTGGCTTACGTTCTGGAGACACGGTCTCATGTATTTTGGTTTGGTCTTGAACTCAATGGTGCCACCACAGCACTGAACTTTGCTCTTCCTCCCAAGTGCTAGAGTTACAGGCATGTCCCATCACGCAGGATCTCAATTCTATTTCTCTACAATCTTAAGGCAAAGGCTGCAATTTGCTCTGGCCACTCGAATTATATACCCCTTCTTTTGAGCTATTGAAATATTTCCCCGTCATCGTCTTTCTTTTCTGATGGCAAAGTATCTGTCACATAACAGGAACTAATTGAGTTTTATCAGGATCAAATCTTTTATACTGTGACCAGGTTCCTATTTTTTGAGGGACTAAAGTTGTAATGAAGGAGCAACAGCTGGATAGGTAGCCTTTGAGAAGGAAGCTTCTTCCCCCTTAGGCTTTAATAGGAGTTAATGGTCAGTGAGGCTAAAGTACCAATCTTCTGGTCTGATTATTTTTTTGTTTCTTTTTTTGGGACAAGGTCTTCTAATATGTTACCCTGACTGGCCTCAAATGTACTATATTGTCCAGGCTGGCCTTGAACTTGCAATCCTCCTGCCTCAGCGTCTCAAATACCAAGCCTCAGTGAATATTTAAAGCCGTAAAGATGAGCGTGGGGAGAATAAATATGAGTTCCAAAAGAGTAATTAAATTTTTTTTTTCAGTGATACAGAAATTCCCAGATCGAATGATAATTTCCTTCTGTTCTACTTCCACACAACCTCCTCCAACAAGTCTTGGTGACGAACTCGGTCATGGACTTTGATACTCTGGAACAACCAATTGTTACACAAGGCAATTCTTCTATTCTCTGAGATTCAGTTCATCAGAAATAGGGACAATAATAAGAATCATTATTAAAAGATCTTTAAGCTCCACAACTCAGGCCTATGATATGACTTTGGCCTAAAATGATCGGAGGCCGAATTATAGGGTGTCTCTGTGAACCAGAGCCCTAGACCAAAATCGGTGTCGTCTGTAGCCACCACAACAATACCGATATCCCTAGGAGCGAAAGCCCACCTGACATGGGCGAGCGGTACCGGCCCCTCGCCTCACCTCACCATCCGGGCGCTGCGCCTCCACCTTCAAGCCTCAGCGAACCTTCCAGCGTTACACCTCTGCGCAAGCGCACGCACACACGCTGTCTCTACGGTCTGAATAACCCTAATTGAACGAGCTGAATGCTTTTGCTCCCAGTGCGGCCACCGTCGTTTAGGGAGGGCGACAAGAGGGGGCGGGGAAAAGGGTGGGAGTGGGTGAGTGCGCGCCGCCCGTCCGTCGTGGTTTCCTGGCTGCGCGCGGCGGTGGCGGAGTTGCAGCAGCTGTAGCAGCCGCCGCGAAGATGGCGGAGGGGTTGGAGCGTGTGCGGATCTCCGCGTCCGAGCTGCGAGGGATCCTGGCCACTCTGGCTCCGCAGGCCGGGAGCAGAGGTGAGTTGCGCCGCCCAGCTGCTGGGCCGGGCCTGCCCGCCCCGCCTCCCTCTCCTCTGCCTCCTCCCCGCCCCGTCCGCGGCCCTGCGAGCTCCCGCCCCTTCCCCCCCCCCCTCCAACAGGGCGCCCCGGGGCCTGGGGCGGCCCCTCGGAGCCTGCGGGGCTGCTCCTCCGCACACTCTGGCCTTGGGGCAGAGCCCCGCGCGAGTTCCTGCCTCCGCCCTCTTGCTCACCGCGGCGGCCGTAGTTCCTCCGCGCCCTAGCCCTCTCTCGCCGGCTCCTGGATTCAGGCGTGAGGAGACACGAACTGGTGTGGGTGCTGGGGTCCGGTAGAGGCCCCGGGACTTACGGCTCCCCGAAGAATCGACTGTGTACTTTCCGTAGTCCTCTGTTCCGCGTCTGAGAGGCGGAGCTGGGGAAATTGAGGAGAAAAGCTTAACAGGCTGGGACTTCCTTTGCTCAACTTTTCCTCCCGAAGGCAGGCTTCCAATGGTACGCCACTGAAGGGATCTAGGACCTCAAGGAGCTGACTGTTTTGTTTCGGGCTTGGCGTGTATGGGGGCCGTTCTGGTCAGAAAGAATGCTTCATTTGCCAATCTCCATACGCATCAGAAAAGCGCGAGAAATTTGTTAGTGTCTCTCTTCCCTTCATTAGTCAGTGTTGTTTAGGATGGCTGCTAACAGTGGATGCCTTCTCTAGGGTTGTGGCTAGAATCTGTGAGGTTAGTTTTCTTTGGCCAACTGAATTGGATTAAACTCTGGAAAATAGCAGTCACCTCCTCCCCTGGCTCCGCCCCCAAATTGAGTTTAAAAGTTTACCGTGGGTGCTGAAGTTAAAACGGCTTTTTCTTGGTTCGTATTTTGTGGAGAGGCTAAACTTTTTGCCAAAGCAATAGTTTCGTTCTTTGTTGTTTTTCTTCTGAGTCTTGAATTTACCTAGTAACCCAGTCTGGCCTTGAGTTTGGAATGCTCCGGATTCAGCCTCCTGAGTGCTGGAATTACAGGCGTGACCACCACACCTAACTTCCAAAGTAGTCACTAAAATTTCAGTTTACCGTCATTTCTCTTCTCTCTCTTTCCCTACTAACAAAAGTGGGTGTAGATGCTGGAGCATAAATACCTGCTGTCAGCTAGTTTGTGTTTATGTTATAGTTAGGTTCTAGGATTTAACCTGAGCACTGGATAATCGCACCATCTTGTCATTTTCTTATTAAACGCTTAGTAATTATTTATAGTAGCCTCTCCACTCCAAGCAACAGATACTTTAAAAAAAAAAACAATCCCAGAAACTTGTTTACCATTCAGTAAGTTCGTGGAGCTTGGAGAGTGGTTTATAAAACTCCTTTACTATTGTTCTTTTCTTTTTCCTTTGTTTTTTGAGTCAGGATCTCTCATATAGCCCAAGTAGTTACCAAACTCTTTGTGGCTAAGGATGACCTTGAACTCCTGATCTTGCTCTCACTTCTCAAGTGTTAGGATTTGTAGGCGTGAATTTGGCTGGGCTCTAGTATTTTTGAGTCCCTTAGTCCTTTTTGGTGCTTTGAGAGCATGTCACAATCCTTCCGTTGGTGCCTAGGAAAAGTTCCCCTAGTGGAACTTTTTCCTCCTTATATTCCATCATCATAGTAGCAGTTAGTCTCAGTATTCTAGGCAGTATTTTCTTGAAATGATTCTGCTGGTTGTTGTTGAGGAATTGGTGAGAATGAGTGGAGATGAAGATTGTAAAAGGACTTGCTTCCTGTTTGCTTCAGTAGGAGGTATGTGGTTGGGATGTTGGTATCCTAAAGTTGTAGATTTGCCCTGGTCAAGTTCACGCACTGGAGTTGTAGATTCTTTCCCAGAGATACCTAGAACTGTGGGTTGTTATGCATACCCCCCTTGAATATGTGTACGTATGTGTAAATATTTGTTACATATGTAATGTAGTAAGTAAATATGTGATATAATATATACCAGTTAATATATTTATGCACTGCTAGGGGTTCCCTAGTGGCCTCCTGTGTGCTAGGCAAATGCTGTACCACTGAGCTATATTCCCTTCCCTCTCCTAATATGGTAAAAAAATTTAGCCACTCTAGGAACGTGGAGGAAAGACGAAACCAGGTGTGATTATACACTCCTGCAATCCCAGAAGTTGAATGACTGAGGCAGGAGGATTGTGAGTTTGATACCTTTCTGGGCTATGAAGTGAGACCCTGACCAAAAAAAAAAAAAAAAAAAAGAAAAAAGAAAGAAAGAAAGAAAGAGTTGACTTATAGGCTATTTAGACAGGATAGTTTAATGGCTGAACATACTAGAGATCTTTGATTCTGATTTAATTAAGTAGTTTGGAGTCTTTGAGATCTGAATATGAGTATGGCTTGGGTAGGTGAAGAGAATATTACCCCCTCCCATTTCCATAACTCAAGTACATGGAATACTAACACAGTTAAATTCTTAGTCTCACTGGTTAACGAGCACATAACTCGAATTTTCTGCCCGTAGACTCATTCTTCCCTGCCCAGTATTTTTTATTTGCATATGTAATTGTTAGTCTTTTTTTTCCCCTTTGGTTTTTCAAGACAGGGTTTCACTGTGTAGCCCTGGCTGGTCTGGAACTCACTCTGTGAAATAGGCTGGCCTCAAATTCATAAAGATCCATCTGCCTCTGACTTCCGATTGCTGGGATTAAAGGCATGCGCCACCACCGTCCGGCTCTTTTTTGTTGTTGTTGTGTTTATGTAAGTAGAATGACAACTTTTCCTCCCTCTCTTCTCCATTATTCTTTTCTTCTGTGTTGTTTCCTGCTATCAACATATTAGAAAACATGAAGGAATTAAAGGAACCCAGGCAACGCAAAGATAATAGGCGTCCAGATTTGGAAATCTATAAACCTGGACTTTCTCGACTAAGGAACAGACCTAAAACTAAGGAGGCTTCTGGGAGTGAGGAATTTAAGGATGAGATTGTGAATGACGGAGATTCTTCTGTTGGGAATGATACACAGCTTATTAAAGTTTGCAAGGAATTAGACAGCCAACAGCAAAATGGTCCTACAGATTCAGAAAATCGTCAGGCACAGGAGACTTTCTCAAAGACTGGTGGACTAGAGGACCGGAATCTAAGAATCATCAAGAGAATAAAAAAACCTGACCTTCAGATCTATCAGCCTGGAAGGCGTTTGCAGGCTGTAACCAAAGAGTCAGCTAACAGGGCAGATGAGGAAGAAATCCTTAACCAAGTGGAACAATTGAGGATTGAGGAGGATGAGTGTAAGATAAAAGTTGCAAAAGCAGAAGTCGAGAATAAACCAGACAAAACTGAGACAGAAAAGAACCAAGCTAATGACCGAGTAAGAACTACCAAGGGAGAAAAAGGAAAAAAGATTGAAAAGGGGGAGGGGACAAAGAAGGTGAATGATGATGACTCTGCCCAAGGGAAACCAGGTTCTGTAAAGCGGTATTCCCGATCAGACAAACGAAGGAATCGCTACCGCACTTGCAGTACCAGCTCAGCTGGTAGCAACAACAGTGCTGAAGGAGCTGGCCTGACTGATAATGGATGTCGCCGGCGTCGCTTGGATCGGACCAAGGAGAGGCCACGACTGAAGAAGCAGGTGTCTATGTCCTCAACTGATTCCTTAGATGAGGATAGAACTGATGAGCCCGATGGATTAGGGCCCAGGAGGAACTCAGAAAGGAAGAGGCATTTAGAAAGAAATTGGTCTGGCCGAGGCGAGGGTGAACAGAAAAGCAATGGCAAAGAAAACCGAGGCACCCTTCGAGTCACTTTTGATGCGGAAACCATGAATAAAGATTCCCCCATGGTGAGGTTAGCCAGGGAGAATGTGGAAAGAATACAGTCTGACAAAGGCCTGAGCAGTGAGGGCAAGGGCTCTGAGAAGCAGGAGTTCAAAAACCCGAAACAAGAACTTCGAGGTCATGGTAGAGGCATTCTGATTCTGCCTGCTCATACTGCCCTATCTGTCAGTTCAGTGGGTTCTCCAGAGTCCACACCTTTGGGACCACGGCTTTTATTTGGATCTGGTAGTAA
This sequence comes from Alexandromys fortis, assembly GCF_014885135.2. Classification (NCBI taxonomy): domain Eukaryota; kingdom Metazoa; phylum Chordata; class Mammalia; order Rodentia; family Cricetidae; genus Alexandromys; species Alexandromys fortis. The sequence continues at coordinate 8,137,447 of NW_026068174.1, read as the reverse complement.
AGGATCTCGTAGTTGGGGTCGTGGAGGCACTACCCGCCGACTATGGGACCCAAACAATCCTGATCAGAAGCCTGCTCTGAAAAGCCAGACACCTCAGCTACATTTCTTGGACACCGATGATGAAATCAGCCCTACATCTTGGGGTGATTCACGTCAAGCCCAAGCTTCTTACTATAAATTTCAAAACTCTGACAACCCCTATTATTACCCTCGGACACCGGGCCCTACCTCTCAGTATCCCTATACAGGCTATAGCCCTCTACAGTACCCAGTGGGCCCTGCAAATGGTATGTATCCAGGGCCTTACTACCCAGGCTATCCTGCCCCCTCAGGGCAGTATGTATGTAGTCCTCTCCCTGCCAGCACCATGAGTCCTGAGGAGATAGAGCAACACGTGCGGAACATGCAGCAACAGGAGCTACATAGGCTTCTCCGAGTGGCTGACAACCAGGAATTGCAGCTTAGCAACTTGCTCTCCAGGGACCGCATCAGTACTGAGGGCATGGAGAAGATGGCTCAGCTCAGGTATTGTGTGTTATTTCCCACTACCTTGTTTAGAGGGGGGTAGACAGCTGTAAGGCTCCTGTAGCTGAGGAAGGTAGAGACTTCGTAGGTAAGCCACTGAGTGCTACCTCCCTTTCACTTGGGCATGGACATTAGGCCCTGAGCCTTGTACATTTTGGAATAACTGTGTTACTACTGAGCCACACTTGAAGCCCTTTTACATTGATTTTTTTTTTTTAAATAAGGAATAGGCAGTTGGGAAAATAAGTTTTAATTCTAGTCTTAGAAATATACTTTTGATTTTAAGAGGGAAAACATGTCTTTAAGGGAACATAGAATTTCCAGAATGCCAATCTCCAGTGTGCACCCAAGTCGTTTATTCATTTCTTCAATGTAGGTGTGCACATATGGGAACATGTCATTTCCCTAGGTATGACTGTCTGTGGAATGACCTTCTATTGTGCAGAATACCTGCTCACATTTCAGATTTCTTGTCAGGAGGGCATTGGCTGGTTTGCAGGAAGTTCATATCTTAGATCTGGCCTTTCTTGTGATATATTGGAGCTAGACATTACATGTATTTTATTCCAGAACTGAACTTCTGCAGCTGTATGAGCGCTGTATTCTATTAGATATTGAATTCTCTGACAATCAGAATGTAGATCAGATCCTGTGGAAGAATGCTTTCTATCAGGTGATTGAGAAATTCAGGCAGCTTCTCAAGGATCCAAATATTGAGAACCCAGACCAGATTCGGAACAGACTTTTGGAGCTCTTGGATGAGGTAAACTTTATTATTATTATTATTATTATTATTATTATTATTATTATTATTACCACTATTATTATTTTGATCCACAGGATAAAGTCTGCAGCATTTTTTAGTTTGTTTGTTTTTTTCTACCTGAGATGTTTTAGAGCAAAATATTGCGAGAACTCATATCTTTTTCTTGCATTTAGACCTAGTCTACCTGTATTACTTTTTTGCCCAGTGCTGGGGATTGAACCCAGGACCTCATGTATGTTAGGCAAGAGTTTTACTACTGAGCTATATCTCCAGTCCTGGAGTTACTTTTGAGCTTAAGGCTTTCTGAATGAGAAAGGGAGAGGGGGGAAAACTAAGAAAGGAGGAGGGAGGGGTAAATGGATCATGTCTTTAAAACTCCCCGGAGGCTTGCCGGGCGTGGTGGCATATGCCTTTAATCCCAGCACTCGGCGGGCGGATCTCTGTGAGTTCGAGGCCAGCCTGGTCTACAAGAGCTAGTGCCAGGACAGGCTCCAAAGCTACAGAGAAACCCTGTCTCGAAAAAAAACTAAAAAAAAAAACAAAACAAAACACGGGAGGCTTATACTATAAACTGGTGTGCTTACTTATGGCCTCTAATTGCTTATTTTATATAACTCCTCTTCTATAGAACTGGACTTTGACAGAACTTTGGGTCATTTGCCCCAGGATCTGGTAAATAGATTGGAAAAAAAAACCTGATTCAGATAGTTCTTTCTTTTTTTTCTTTATAGGGTAGTGACTTCTTTGATAGTTTGCTTCAGAAACTACAGGTTACTTATAAGTTCAAACTGGAAGACTACATGGACGGGCTTGCCATTCGAAGCAAGCCTTTACGAAAGACAGTAAGTCAGTTTCTTTCTCTAGTTTAAATTTGTTCATCTAGGCCTGGTGCAGTGGTGCACACCTTTAATCCCATTAGTGAGGAGGCAGAGCCAGTTCTCTGATTTTAAGGACAGTCTGGTCTACATAGTGAGTTCCAGGCCATCCAGGACTATGTAGAGAGACCCTTCTCAAACAAACAAACAAAAATTTATTCATCAATTTAGTAAACATTTATCTAGTACTGGTTAAGGCCTAGGCAGTGTGCTGGGTTTTGAGTATATCATGGTGAAAGATACAGTATAGTAAGGAAACAAATGAAACTATCATAAGTGAGGGATTGTGGCATATGCCAGTAATCCAGAATCAGGAATTCAAGGTTAGCTTTGCCACATATTGAGTTCTAAGGAAGTCTGAGCTATATCAAATTGTTTCAAATACAAAAAACAGACAAATTGTAATGTCATAAACACTATGATGAATTTCACACCTGGGAAAATGAAGCCAGGAGGATTGTCATGAGTTTGAGGGAAGTCTGGATTACATAGTAAGTTCTAGGACAATCTGAACTACAGAGTGAGATCATCTCTCAAAATAAGGATCCTGGAGAGATGACTCCTTTTTAAGAGCATTTGTTGCTTTTGCAGAAGACCTGGGTTTGGTTCCTAATATCCACATGACTGCTCACAACCATCCATAACTCCAGTTCCAGGGGCTCCAATGCCTTCTTTAGACTTCTGCAGGTACCAGGCTTGCAAGTGATGCACATAAATATATGCAGACAAAACACTGAGACAAATTTTTTTTAGATTTATTTATTTATTATGCATACAATGTGCTGTTAACATGTATGTGTACATGTCAGAAGAGGGCACCAAATCATTACAGATGGTTGTGAGCCACCATGTCGTTGCTGGGAACTGAACTCAGGTCCTCTGGAAGATTGGCCAGTGCTCTTAACCTCTGAGCCATCTCTCCAGCCCCAAATTTTTAAAAGGTAAAAAATAAAAAGCAATTGGATAATTCATAACATCAACCTTAGGTTTCTACATGCACACACACACACACACACACACACACTCACACATCTAAAATGTACACATCATACAGAACAAAATGGAAAACAAAGCACAAAAAGGAAAGGACCATAAGAATAAGAGTACGAAATAGTAAAGGGATATAGAGGGACGTAATTGAACTTAGGCTTAGTGGACTCCAGGAAGGCTTTTCAGAGATGTTTAACAATGATTCTGAAGATCAGAATTGGCCTAATGAATTACTAGGCAAGAACTATACCGCAAAGGTATATTACTAGCCAAGCTGTGTCTTTTTTTTTGTTTGTTTTTTGTTTTTGTTTTTTGAGACAGGGTTTCTCTGTGGTTTTGGAGCCTGTCCTGGAACTAGCTCTTGTAGACCAGGCTGGTCTCGAACTCACANCGTGAGGTATGCTTCTCTGGGTGACGGGAGTGGGAAAGGGTCTCCCCATGTGCTAAAACACTTTCCTGCCTGTCGTCCGAGTCCCGGGATACTTTCTCTTTTGTCACCATGCAGTCAGCGCTGCCCTGGTGCTCACCACCTACCCACCTCACCACATCTTTGTTTGTTTGTTTGTTTGTTTTTGTTTTTGTTTTTCGAGACAGGGTTTCTCTGTGGCTTTGGAGCCTGTCCTGGAACTAGCTCTTGTAGACCAGGCTGGTCTCGAACTCACAGAGATCCATCTGCCTCTGCCTCCTGAGTGCTGGGATTAAAGGCGTGTGCCACCACCGCCCGGCTCCAAGCTGTGTCTTGAAACATAAGTAGGAGTTTAAAGAGTGGGAGGAGTAGTTAGATGCAGGGCACAGTGAGTAAGAACCAGGTATTGGGAAACTGAGAAGTTCCCAATATTGGTAATATGTGTTAGGGTTATTTCAGTGGAGAAAGTTAAGGGAAGTGGGAAATGATATATCATAAACCCTTAGATGCCATACTGAAGATTTGAACTTTAATCATAGGAACCATTGATTGCTTTTCAGCAAATGAATAATAGATTTGTAGTTAAAAATAATTATTTTTTACAAATTTTTGTCTTTGGTAGGTGTTAAGCAAGGGTGTATGTAGGGAAGTGAGGTTAGAGGCATGGACTGAGATAGAGCTGTAGTGGAGATGGAAATGAAAAGGTAGGTTAGAGAGCCTAGACATGCTGCTTTGTACTTAGAATCCCAGTACTTGGGAGACTGAGGCAGCAATATTACATCAGCTTCAAAGCCAGTCAGTGGTACACAGTCAGACCCTGTCTCAAAACAAAAAAAACTGGGGATGTAGGTCATTTGACAGATTGCCTGCCTAGCATGCATGAAGTCCTGGGTTCTAGCTCCAGCACCACATAAACCCATGTGCGCACCTATAATCCCAGCATTTGGGAGAGGGGGAGCAAGGGGGGATCTTTAGAAGTTCAATGTTATCCTTAGCTACATAGCAAGTTTAGAGACCCTATCTCTAAAACCAGAAAACAAAACAAACAAACAAAAAAGGAAATAGAAATAATTGCTAGCCCTTGTGGTGTGAAGGTTATGATTCGAGGTTTGAGAGTTTTAGGTTATTTCCCAGTTTATGGCCTAAGAGGAAAGATCATAAAGAAAAAATGTGGTTTAGGATTTCACACACACACAGAATTTGAAAATGTTTATTGGATTGAATGACCTTATCAAAAGTGTTTGTTTGTTTTTAAAAGATTTATTTATTTATTAAATACAAATTGGTGTTTTGTCTGTATGTATCTGTATGAGGGTGTCAGATCCCCTAGAACTGGAGTTAGAATTGTGAGCTGCCAGGTAGGTGCTGGGAATTGAACCTGGGTCCTCTGGACGAGCAGTCCGAGCTATTAACTGCTGAGCCATCTCTCCAGCCCCAAGAGTTTTGTTTTGTAATCATAATAGGAAAAGTTAATTATGAGTGGAGTGTAAAAGAGCAACAGGCTGGGCAGTAGCTAAAGTACTGCCTGTAGCTACGAGTTATTTTTGTCGAGAGGATAGAAGCTAGATCATGTTGAGGGATGAGGCATAATGTAGATCATGCTTATGAGAATTATGTCTGGGAACTGGAGAGAGGGTAGCTAGAAATTGAAGGTCAAGAGAAGCTTTGATTTAGACTTTATTTTTGGTTTTACTGAAACAGTTTGGTTAAATAACCCCAGCTAGCCTAGAACTTATAGAACTCATTGTATGTGCCCTCTGCCTTCCAAGTGCTAGGATTAAAGGGGTGTGCCCTAGCTGGTTGGTGGTTGAGGGGGTGGTCCCAGCACCTGGGTGACTGAGGCAGGTGGATCTCTCGAGTTCCAGGACAGCCAGGGCTGCAAACAAAGACATGTGCCTGGTTCCAACATTTTTGGTTTTTGGTTTTTTTTTGGAGACAGAATCTCCTGCTAGGCCATATACCCTGATACCCTGGAATTTACAGTGTAGTCGTGGCTGGCTTGAAATCAAGATCTCTGCCTAAGTCTCCAGAGTGAAGATTATAGGTGTGTTTCCATACCTTGTAGGGATGGTATTTTTTTGTTTTTTCTGATCCCCCCTGCCAGGGAAGGTTTCTCCTGGAACTTGCTCTATAGACCAGGCTAACCTCAAACTCAGAGTTCTGCCTGCCTCTGTCTCCCGAGTGCTGGGATTAAAGGCATGCACCACCAGTGCCTGGCTTTAATTTGATTTTTTTTTTTAATGTTGGGGTATGTTACTGAATGTGGTGCTCACCACTTTGGCTGGACTGACTGGCAAGTCCCAGTAATCCTCTGGGTCTCTTCCCCCACAGTGCATGAGGCCAAGCAGCTTTTTTATGAGTGCTGGTGATCAAACTCAGGTCTTCATGCTTATGCAGCAAGTGCTTTACCTGTGCTCCAACTCTCCAGTTTCTAGAATATGTATTCTAAAATTTTGGTTTTAGATTTATTTATTTTGTGTGTATGAGTGTTTTGTCTGCATGTATGCCTTTGAACCATATTTGTTCCTGATATTCACTGAGGTCAGAAGAGGGCATCAGATTGCTTGGAACTAGAGATAAAGATGGCAGTGAGCCACCATGTTGGTACTGGGAACTGTAAGAGCAACAAGTGCTTTTAACAACTGAGCTGTCTCTCCAGCCCAAATATGTATTAAATACAGATGAGGAAATCTATTTCCAGGCGTTCCAAAAGCTTCCTTGAGATCACCCAGATTGCTTGACTCTGTTTAAGAATGTATTTTTCCATTTGTGTGGGATTCAGAGTACCACTCTCTCCACGACTGCTGTATTTTCTCAGTACATTTTGTATCATGGTGGTGGTGGGTTTTTAATAGTCTAGATAAGTTGACAACTTTTTTTTGAGGACTGTTTTAACTGTCACTCTGTCATTTAGATTTCATTCATTTCTTCTGGTATTGAATTGTGTTTGAGTACTCTACTAACTGGTTTTCTATTCTGTAGGTAAAATATGCTTTGATCAGTGCTCAACGCTGTATGATTTGCCAAGGAGATATCTCTAGGTATCGGGAGCAAGCCAATGATACAGCAAACTATGGGAAGGCACGCAGGTACTTTTTATCTCTTGACACATTATTTCTCTTCCTTATGGTGGCATTAAGTGAATCATTAGAAGATATCCAGCCGTTTGAGCTGCCTCCCGTATGGAAAGTCCTTCAGTTGTCCTTAATTCCTTAATTAGTCCCTTTAATTGTGCTTTAACACTTGAGGGCTATATCTAGTTAATTTTCTAGTCTACAACTTAAGTAGAAGGTCTATGAGGATGGATTGGAAAAGAGTTAACATTTCATTCCGTTTTTCTATTTTAGTTGGTACCTGAAGGCCCAGCATATTGCTCCCAAGAATGGGCGCCCCTATAACCAGTTGGCTTTACTGGCAGTGTATACGGTGAGAAATCCTGTGGAAGGGGAACTGTTTTCTAGGCAGTTTTCTTTTCTTGAGTTAGAATTTTGTTTCACTGTATAGTCCAGACTTCAAATTTGTTGTGTTTGTTTGTTTGTTTGTTTGTTTTGTTGAGACAAGTTTCTCTGTGTAGTCCTGGCCATCCTGGAACTCGCTTTGTAGACCAGTTTGGCCAGGTTAAACTCAGAATTCCACCTGCCTTTGCCTCTTGAGTGCTGGGACTAAAGGCATGTGCCCCCATGCCCAGCTCAAATTTGTCATCTTTTATTCAGCCTCCCAAATGCTGAGATTACAGGCATGTCCCACCACACCATACACGAGTTTCTTATAATATTGATTAAATTTGTATTATTACCTTTATCTGTTTGTGACTGGTTTAGTATGTAAAGGTATGCATGTAGAGGTCAGAAGACAGTGTTGAGAGTTGCTTCTATTTTTTTTTTTTTTTTTTTTTTTT
>NW_026068174.1:8063673-8129675 GCF_014885135.2 Alexandromys fortis | reverse complement strand
TTTTTTTTTTTTTTTTTTTTGGTTTTTCGAGACAGGGTTTCTCTGTGCCAGGCTGGTTTTGAAGTTGCATTCTTCTCAGATACTGGGTTGAAAGGCATATACTATCATATCTAGCTTAATATAGGGATTTATATTTTATTTTCTTTTTTATGTGTATTAGTGTTTTTCCTGCCTGTTTGTATACTATGTGTGTGCAATGCCACCAGAAGAGAGTGGCATATCCTCTGGGATTTGAGTTACAAATTGTTGTAAACTATCATGTGGGTTCTGAGAATCAAAATGGGGGTTCTCTGCAAGAATAGCTGGTATTCTTTTTTTGTTCTTTTTGACACAGGATTTCTTTGTGTAACAGTCTTGGCTGTCCTACTACTCTCTGTAGATCAGGCTGGCCTTGAACTCACTGAGATCCACCTACCTCTGCCTTCCAAATGCTGGGATTAAAAGCCCTTGCCACCACCTCCCAGCAGTAGCTGGTATTCTTAATCTATGCACAATCTCTAGCCCCTTAAGATACAGTTTTGATAGCATCAGCTCCTTGAGATTGATTTCTTCTGATCTGTGTAGCCCAAAGAATAGCTTCTTTAGACTTTAATCCTCAGACTCCTTTTGTTTTTCTTTTTTATGTTCATTTATTTATTTATTTGGTGTATGTGTACATGAGCGTGTGAATGCCACTGAATATGAAGATCAGGCCAGTTTGAAGGAGTTGGTTCTTCTCTCCTACCATCATGTGGGTACTGGGGTTCAAACGAGGATCGTTAGGGATGGTGGCAAGTGTCTTTATCCATTGAGCTATCTCTCCAGACCCAGACTCCCTTACTTTGAGGTGAGTTGTCAGGGATCCCACACTTTATTTGACTTGGTTCATACCTCTGCTTTACTGCATTTAATTTCCTAAAGGAGCATTATTCTGCAGCTTGTTATTCTGCGTCTTACCTTGTTTCCCTTTCCAGGAAGAAGACAAAACCCCTTTACTTCCTTCCCTCCCTTAAGGGCCTCACCCCATCCCCAGCATTTAGATCTTGTTACTTTCCCCCAGATATTTTTTGTGTGACAGAGGCTCGTTGAATAACTCTGGCTGGCCTGAAACTCAATTTGTAGACCTGTTTGGCTTCAAACTCACAGAGACTGTCTGCATCTGCCTCTCAGTGCTGGGATTAAAGGATGAGCCACTATGTCTTGCTTCCCTAGATCTCTTGATACTCCTAATTTTTCATCTAAAGTGGATGCTTAGCAAACACACAGTAAGCACTTGGTCACACACCTCTCCAAATTTTACCAGCTGCCATTGAATATAGTTCTAATAAAGAGAAATGGACTTCGAGAGCTGAGAAGATTCCAGGCAGGAATCTGCAGGGAGAAGAAAAGATGTGGGGAGGTCAGTGATAGGTACTAAGATAGCAAGGATAAGAAGCAGCTAATGTGTTTATCAGTGAAGAGAAAAGTCAGTCTCTCTCCTTCCTCCTGTCCCTGTTCTTTCTTCCTCCCCCTCCTTTCTACCTAATTTTTTTTTTGTGACGGTATTTTTGCTGTATTGCTCAGGCTACCAATCCTTGCCGAAGCCTCTCAAGTGCTGGAACTGTAAGCCAAGTACCACTGTACCAGGCTCTTGTTCTTGTTTTTTGTTTTTTTTCTCCCTAATGTGAGTCATGATTTCATATAGTCCAGGGCTTGAACTTGCCTTATAACTGAGGATGACATTAAATCTGATCTTCTGCCTCTACTTCCCCAGTGCTGTGATTACAGGAATGTGTTTGCGTACCAATTTTTATCTGGTGCTAGAGATTAAACCCAGGGTTTAATTGATGTATGATAAACAAACTATCAGCAGAACCATGGCTACACAGAGAAACCTTGTCTCAAAAACAAAACAAAACAAAAAGCACCTTTTAGGGAAAAACAAATAATTTTTGGTGTTTTTTTTTTTTTTTTTTGGTTTTTTCTAGACAGGGTTTCTCTGTGGCTTTTGGAGCCTGTCCTGGAACTAGCTCTGTAGACCAGGCTGGTCTCGAACTCACAGAGATCCACCTGCCTCTGCCTCCCGAGTGCTGGGATCAAAGGCGTGCGCCACCATCGCCTGGCTTTTTTTTTTTTAAATAAAGATTTATTTATTATGTATACAATGTTCTGCCTGCATGTGTCCCTGCAGGCCAGAAGTTGGCACCAGATTTTATTACAGGTGGTTGTGAGCCACCATGTGGTTGCTGGGAATTGAACTCAGGACCTGTGGAAGAACAATCAGTGCTCTTTAACCACTGAGCCATCTCTCCAGCCCCTGGTGTTTTTTTTTTTTAATTGTTATTTGTGTATGTGTGGTTTATTTCTGTTAGTGTAATCAAGTGATTGCATGTATGTAGAGAACAACTTAAGAGTCTTTTTTCTCCCATCTTGTTAGATTCCTCCCATCCCGCTGTAGGTGTAGATCTGTATGCCACTACAAAGAGCTTTTTTGTTTGTTTTTGAAGACAGGATTTCTCCGTGTAACAGCCCTAGCCTGTCTGCTAACTCTTGTAGAGCAGGCTGACCTTGAATTTACAAAGATCGCCTACTGCCTCCCTGAGTGCTGGGTTTTAAGGCTTTAACACTTTTCAACATTTCTATCTTTTCCAATCAATCATTCAAAATTCATTTGAGGTATTGAGAACATGCTTGTGTATGGTGCTTTTCAGGGCACTGTAAGTGATAAAATACATGGTTTGGTTTCTTCCCTAAAGCGAACTTCATTAATTGTTAGATACACAGTTATTTTGTGTTAAATTTAAACAAACAAACTGCAAATTAAGATACATATGGCAGAGGGGCAGGAGAGATGGCCTAGAGCAGTGGTCTTGAATCTTCCTAATGCTGCAGCCCTTTAATACAGTTCCTCATGTTGTGGTGACCTCCAGCCATAAAATTATTTCTTTGCGACTTCATAACTGTAATTTTCTACTGTTAAGAACTGTTAACTATCTGATATGTAGGATATCTGATATGCGACCCCTGTGAAAGGGTCATTTATCCCCAAAGGGATCGCAGTTCACAGGCTGAGAACTGCCAGTCTAATGGTTGAGATTTTGCTGCTCTTGCAGATCAGGTTTGGTTCTCAACACCTGTATCTGGTGGTTTATAACCTGTTGTCACTCTAGTTCCAGAGATTCTGATGCCCTCTTCTGCCCTTTGCTGTTACTGCACTCATGTGTACATTACCCCTCTACAGTACATGTATGTATACATAATTAAAAGAAATAAAATAGAAATAATAAATATGGCCCAGTGATTGCTTATTTTTGAGACAAGATTTTTTTTTTCAAGACAGGGTTTCTGTGTGGCACTGACTGTCCTAGGACTTGCTCTGTAGACTAGGCTAGCCTCGAACTCACAAAGATTCATCTGCCTCCCTCCCTGAGTGCTGGGATTAAAGATGTGTGCCTGAATAATTCTTTTCAAGGTCTTTTCAAGTAGGCAGATCTGGGTCCCTACTTTCAGCCACAGTTGTAAATACTGATTTCAAGTATTATCTCAGTTTTAAAAATGTTTAAATATGAAAAATAGAATTAATAAAATAGCTTCAAGTGAAGTGAGTTGGTATAGGCAGAGATTAGTATGGATTGGGGTGATATTAAAAATGGCTGCTGAAAGCTGGGCGGTTGTGGTGCACGCCTTTAATCCCAGCACTCGGGAGGCAGAGGCAGGCGGATCTCTGTGAGTTCGAGACCAGCCTGGTCTACAAGAGCTAGTTCCAGGACAGTCTCCAAAACCATAGAGAAACCCTGTCTCGAAAAACCAAAAAAATAAAAAAAATGGCTGCTGAATATAATGCAGATGTTATACTAGCTATATGAATTATGGAAGTTAATATTTATTAGAATCACACATGCAAATATTAGCATTTTACAAATAAGGAAATATCTAATAAATGTGGGACCAAATTCAAACTTGGGCATTTGACCTTAAAACCTGGGCCAATAACTATGTTAGATAAATATTAGATAAAAGTTTTAAAGAATGTGTAGATGCTGAGAATGAAGGTTTTTTTCTTTTTGTTTTAGCGTGTTTTGAGATATTAATGGGGAATGGTGAAAATGCATACGAAGTAGAAGAGCCACTAAACTAGTCTGATATTCTCCTTTGTGCTTTTGTTGTTGTCAACCTTTCATCTCCTCCTGCCCTCTTCCCCTCCCTCCTGCTGCCTTTTCTATGAAGTATGGTCTGGTTATGTTGCTGGACTGGCCTTGAACACTGGGCTCAAGTAGTCTTCCTGTTTCTGCACCCAGAGTGACTGGAATTATAGGATCATGCTGCTATCTGTGTTCAACTTCCTTTATTCTTTTGTTGCTGTTGTTTTTTGTTTGAGGCATGTTCTATCTACAAATCTCTGACTGTCCTGGAATTGGCTGTGTAGATGATGCTGGCCTCAACTCACAGAGATCCACTTGCCTCTGTTGGGGTTAAAAGCATGTGTTATCATGCCTGGCAGCTTCCTTTATTCTTTTCCCTATTGGTTATAAAGTAGGCATGAAGTGTTAATTTGCTGAGTTTATTCAATAATGTCAACATACCTGTTGATTTTAAAAACTGTAAACAACTGACTTCATTAAGTACAGCTAAGCTCAAGGCATGTGATTATCATAACATCATAGATAATCATTTCCATCTCTAAATTTATCATATATATATATGTAATTTTGTTTTGTTTGAGACAGGGTTTCTCTGTGCAGCCCTGGGACTGTCCTGGGACTCTATAGTCCAAGCTGGCCCTGAACTCAGAGAGATCCGCCTGCCTCTGCTCCCTAGTGCCAAAATTAAAGGCACATGCCACCACCGCCTGGCTGCTGTCTTTATTTTAAGGGATTTCTTTGTTCATTTCTCCCATATGAATATTTGGTTCTTAGAGTGTCTCTGCATATAAGATAAAATATCATGCTGGCTAATAAAACTTTTCTGATGTACCTACCTTGGCTTTTCAAATGTATTACTTTCTGATACTCTTATTGGAATTCCTTATAGTGAGGGACAGGTCAGGAGAGATTACTGGGTTTCGTGAATCAGCTGTGGTATACTGGTGTCAGAAAGAAAGGTGAGCTGGGTGAAGTGGTACAAGAGGCTAAGACAGGAGGATCACAAGTTCAAGGCCTGCTTAGATTATAGAAGTTCAAAGTCAGAGTTGGTAAACTTAGTGAGACTCTACCTCAAAATAAATTTTTGAAAAAGGTTGGTGCTATTGTTCAGTGTTAGGATATATGCCTCACACGTACAAGTCTCTAAGTTCAATCACCAGTATTTGTGTTGTTTTGTTTTTTTGAGACAGGATTTCTCTGTATAGTCCTGGCTGTCCCTGGAACGTTTGCCTCAGTGCTGGGATCAAAAGGCGTGTGCCAACACCACTCAGCAATCGCCAGTATTTTTTTTTTTAAAAGAAAGAAAAAAGAAGGTCAATTGACCAAGTATCTCTGGCTTCTTTCTACAGAGGAGGAAGCTTGATGCTGTATATTATTATATGCGCAGTCTAGCAGCCAGCAACCCTATCCTGACCGCCAAAGAGAGTCTCATGAGTTTATTTGAAGAGACTAAACGAAAGGTGAGTAAGAATGCAGGCAGACCTATTCCTTCTTAGAGGAATGTCTTTCCCGCTGTGCCTAAGTGTTTAAGGAGATGACTAAAAGATATCTTCACATAGTTTCATGGCGCTTCACTGATGACTTTTTCAGTCAGGTCCTGTAAAGAATGAACTCTGAAATAGATCTTCAGGAGAATTTGCTGGGCCTTCTGAGTGTTCCTTTCCACAGCATCTTGTGATGTCTATAAGGCAACACAGATAATACTCTGTCACTTTGGTACTGTTGTAGAGTCTTTAGCTTTTATAGTAGGCAACAAATACCTGACAGAGGGCTTTCCTGTTAGCTGACTAGGAGATCTGAGCTTGTGTGTCTGTTGTACAGGCTGAACAGATGGAAAAGAAGCAGCATGAGGAATTTGAACTGAGTTCTGATCAGTGGCGTAAAGGAAAGAAGTCTACTTTCCGGCATGTTGGGGATGACACTACTCGCCTGGAGATCTGGATTCATCCATCCCATTCTCGGTCCTCCCAGGGCACTGAGTCTGGGAAGGATTCTGAACAGGAGAATGGTCTGGGCACCCTGAGTCCCAGTGATGTAAGTTCCTGAGAATGATGTAGTGAGCCAGACTAGCTCAGTAAGTCTGGCTGTCCCAGGTCATAGAATTCTGTATACGTTGGAGCCGAGGCACATCTATCTATCTATCTATCTATCTATCTATCTATCTATCTATCTATCTATCTATCTATCTATTAATCTAATCTAATCTATCTTGTTTTTGTTTTTCGAGAAGGTTTCTCTGTAGCTTTGGAGCCTGTCCTGGAACCTCTTGTACACCAGGCTGTCCTTGAACTCACAGAGATCCGCCAGGCCCTTAATTGCTGGGTTTAAAGGCCACCACTGCCTGGCTGTATCTATTTATTTAAAGAAGAAGGATCTCATGCTGTATATTAAGCTGGCCTAAAATTCACTATGTAGCCCAGACTGGTCTCTGTAACAATCCTCCTACCTCGGTCTCTCAAATGCTGGGTATATAGGGGTAAGCCACTATGCCCTTGTGTTCTGGAGAATACTACCTACCAACTCTAGGTTCCCTAATGCCTCCTAGGATTTCACAGGTCCCTTTGTCTTTGGCATGTGTTTCCCTTACTTACCACTATGTGGCACTGTAGAATTTAGTAAATGTAGAATTAGAAATTATTTTTGTTGCTTTGAGTTAAGCATCACCAATATGTTATGAAGATTCGCTGAGATTTTGTACTTAATGTTTCCTTCTTGATTGGCCTTCTATTTATAATATTAACTAAAACATCATGGGTAGGGTGGCTAGTCTGTTTTGTGATGAACCATTTATTATTTATTTTTCTGCTTTTTTATATCATGCATGAATATTTTGCTTGCAGTATGTATATGTACTACATGACAGTCTGGTGCCCGAGGAGGATAGAAGATGGGGTCAGATTCTCTGGACTTGGAATTAAAGAGATTTTTGAGCCATTGTGGGTGCTGGGAACTGAACCTGGGTCCTCTGTAAGAGCAACCAATGCTCTTAACCATTGAGGTTGTCTTGCCTTCCCCAAGCCTTTTATGAAGTAGCCTCTTATGGCTTAGAGTATACCTGGCACTAATGATACAGAAAATAGCAATATCCCCTTGTTTTCCCTTCCTTCCTTCCTTCCTTCCTTCCTTCCTTCCTTCCTTCCTTCCTTCCTTCCTTCCTTCCTTCCTTTCGTTTTTCAAGACAGTATTTCTCTTTGTAGCCTTGGCCTTCTTGGAACTCCCTCTGTAGATCAGGCTGGCCTCGAACTCACAGAGATCCACTTGCCTCTGCCTCCCAGGTACTGGAATTAAAGGTGTGTGCCACCACCACTGTGCTATCCCCTTATTTTCATTTTAATGGAATGAGCAAGTACTTAGACTTAGGTATAATGAACTTTGTTTGGGGATGTGTGCCTGCTTTTCTGGGAGCACATTAGTCATTGGTCAGTTGAAGTGTGAAGAATGCCAAGAAGATAGCAAGAAGAGGAGGGAAAGGAGAATGATAAAGTATCCTAGAAAAATAAACTAACTATGTGAAGATTCCTGAGGTTAGGGAGAAAGAACATGAAGAAAAATGCAGGAGTCTGGTTCATTGCTCAGTGAGAGAAATTTAAGTTAGTTGTAGGATTTGATCCAGTAAATGATTTCAGAGATGGAAAGATACGAATCCAAAGGGCTTAATTAGAAATGGATAGCTCAGAGAGAAGGAGTCAAGAGTAACACCTAGGTTTCTTGTTTAGAAACTGAGGGGTTAGTGCCAGGTAACCACACCTATAAGCCTTGTACTTGGAGGCTGAGCAAGATGGTTTCCACAAATTTATCTTGAGTTACATAGTAAGTTCTAGGCTAGCCTGATTTTCAGTGTTAGGCCCTCTCAAAAAAACACTTATAACAAAACTCTGCAATACCATTTCCCTAAACAAAACCTATACTGAGGTAGACTATAATGATAGACCAGGTTTTAAGACAATGATAATGAGTTTAATTTTAGACCTATTGCATTTGTCATTCTGTGGGACATCGAAGTAGATACTCAGATGGTAACAGGTGACTGAAGATAAGGAGAGTTGGACCAGAGTATTTCTTCTTTTGGGGCTAGAGATGGGACCCAGAATTGTGTGCTTGTTAGGCAAACACTTTCCATTATTGAACTATATTCCTAGCCCCAGAAAAGACTGGGTTTTTTGTTTTGTTGATTTTCGAGACAGGGTTTCTCTATAACTTTGGAGTCTGTCCTGGAACTAGGTCTTGTAGACCAGGCTGGCCTTGAACTCACAGAGATCCACCTGCCTCTGCCTCCCAAGTGCTGGGATTAAAGGCGTGCACCACCACCACCACTGCCCGTGAAAAGACTATTTTTGAAGGCATCTTGCTACATATATAATAATGATAAAGTGAGAACTGACTCATTTGCTTCAGCATAAGAACAGAATGACAATTGGCATAATGCCTGGAGCCAAACCTTTTTTGTGTGTGTGTGTTTGATTTTGTTTTTCGAGACAGGGTTTCTCTATAGCTTTGAAGCCTGTCCTGAACTAGCTCTTGTAGACCAGGCTATCCTTGAACTCACAGAAATCCTCCTGCCTCTGCCTCCTGAGTGTGGGGATTAAAGGTGTGCTCTACCACCGCCCAACTGGAGCCAGTCTTGTAACCTGAATTTAAGCCCTGATACCCACATTGTGAAAAGAGAGAACTGACTTATACTAGTTGTCGTATGACTCCACATATGTGTCATGGTACACACACATATACACACAAATACAAAGTAGAAAGAGATTTTAAAAACAGAATGAAGGCTGAGGAGATGATTTAGTGGTCAAAGCACTTGCTGTACAGATGTTAGGACTAGAGTTGGAATTGTACATAATTCAGGTAAATAGCAGGTGCACATGCCAGCCCAACTGCAATTCCCACCTTGGAAGATAGAATCTTGAGAAATCCAGAGCAGCTAACAGGACTAGTTATATTGACTAGCTCTGGGTTTGATTTGGGAGATCTGCTTTATTGAAAAGGTAAAAGAACAATTGAAGAAATTGAAGATGATTCTGGACACCAACATCAGTCCTCCATATGAACATACACCCACATGCAAGCATACATATACATACACACACATGTAAAAATGGAGAAAGGAAAAAGAACAGGATGATAAAGAAGTTGAAACTGATAAAGAAGATTCTTGATAGTATGAGGAGGAAACAAGATCTGGAGGATAGGTGAAGGCATTAGCTGGGCAGGGGGGCAAAGAATCCTTATAACTATGGAGGGGGGTACACTTGTGCTTTACCTGGGGATACAGGTAAACATGCAGCGTTGTGCACACAAGGAAGGGCCTTTCTGTTTATTCTTGAAGTTGGAAACATGAATTTCTAATGAGAACTGGTTAAAAATGGTGGAATAGGAGAATGTCTCAGGTTTTGTTGTTTTTCTTGTTTGAGATGGTCTCCTGTACCCCAGATTGGCCTTGAACTCACTATTTAGCTAGAATGACCTTGAACTCTTGACCTTTCTGCTTCCACCTCCCAAGTACAACAGCATATCTTGTTTATTGTTTTTTGAAACAGCACTTTATACTGTAGCCCACTGACCTCTAATTTATGACAATCCCCCTGCCTCTGCCTTTTGGGTCCTAGATTACAGGTATGAGCTACAGTGTACAACTCTTATGGGTTTAATTTAAAATTTCCATTTATCTTCCTGTTAGCTTTCAATACTTTAGCTGTATTGTGTATGTCTTGGAAAGTAGTAATTGATAAGTGGAACTTCCAACTTCCTATGTATCATGGTGTACATGGGGCTCCCTATTAATGTGCGTTCTAGCAATACATTTTCATTCCTGCTGTTAGAATCCCTCACTGCTGCTTTTGTTGTTTTGGATATTACAGCCCAAACTGAAAGCATTTATTTATTTATTTATTTATTTATTTATTTATTTATTATGTATGCAATATTCTGTCTGTATGCCTGAAGGCCAGAAGAGGGCGCCAGACCTCTTTTACAGATGGTTGTGAGCCACCATGTGGTTGCTGGGAATTGAACTCAGGACCTTTGGAAGAGCAGGCAATGCTCTTAACCACTGAGCCATCTCTCCAGCCCCTGAAAGCCTTTTTAAACTAACAACTATACTGTCTTTCTGGATAGGACTATGCTATTTAATTTTTTATTTTATTTATTATTGTGTGTTTATATGTGTCTGTGCCTGATATATGTGGTCCACATGTTATGGCCCTCGAGTGGCTGTCAGGACAAATTTGTGGAGTCAGTTCTTTCCTTTCACCCACCCTTCGGTGAGTTCCAGGGATCAAACTCAGGTGGTCAGGCTTGCACAGCAAGTGTTTTTGCTTGGTGAGCCACCCCACCAGCTCTAAGGTTTTTTTTTTTTTTTTTTTTTTTTTTAATGAAAGCAAAAGACACTTTGAGAAAGAGTATGTGACTTTCTTTATTGGCCACACAGTTGGGAAGTATTTCTTATATAGATGAAGCTAATCTTTTGTAGAACTCTTTTTCATTAGATGTAGTGACTGGATATAGAGCTCAGTGGTAGAATGCTTGCCAGTATGCACTGTCATCAACTTAGAGCTCTGTTCCACCAGCAAAAAAAAAAAAAAAAAAAAATTGTTGTGCAACTCTGGTTTTACAATATATGTCTCAGGGAATACATTTTTAGTAGGTGAGCTGTCACTGATTCTAGTAGTTTATTAATTTTTTTGTACTCGTGTGAGATGTATTATGTGTATGTGCGTGTGTATGCTTGCTCATGTGCGTGCATGTGTGCACACGTGCACACTTGAGTGCACCTAAGGAGGTGTCAGGTGTCTGTAGCACACTCTACCTTGTTCCATAGGCAGGGTCTCTTGCTAAACCTGGAGCTCATGGTACTCGTTGAGACTGATGGCTAATAGACTCCAGGGAGTCTCCTATCTCTGCCCCCCCAGTGCTAGGAGTCTAGGCATGTCTGGGATTACACTTGACTTTTACATGGTTTTCATACTTGCACAGCAAGTGCTTTTAATCACTGAGCCATTTTTCCTGACCATTTTTAATTTTTTCCACTTATTAAGAGTGTGTGCGCATGTGCCATGTTGCATGTGTGGTCAGAAGAGAACCTGTGGGAGTAAGTTCTCCCTTTTAACCATGTAAGGTCTAGGACTGAAGTCTGGGTGACAAGCAAGCTTTTTACCCACTGAATCATCTCACTTGCCCTAATTTTATTTAGTTTTCATGTGTGTACACTCATGCCATGGTTAGCCTGTGGAAGTCATAGGTCAAATTCTAAGAATTGATCTTCTACTTTGTTGAGGTGGTCTTTCTCTCTCTTTTTTTTTCTTTTCTGCCACTGCACAGTACACTGTAGGCAAATGTGTCCCTCAAGCTTCCAGGCATTTCTTCTACCTCTGTATCCTTTCTCACTGTATTAGTACTGGGTTTGCAGAAGTAAACCACCACTAGGCTTGCTTTTATTTTATGTTTATTTATTTATGTGTGTACATTTGTAAACACCAGGTCAGAGAGCAACCTGCATGAGTCAGTTCTCTTCTTTCACTATGTATGTTCCAGGGATTTAACTCATGTTGGCAGGCTTGGCAGCAGGCAGCTGTATCCACCGAACCATTTTGCCAGCCCAGCATTGAACTTCTGATCCTCATGTTTCTACCTCCCAAGTACTTGTATTACAGGTTGTAGGTGTGGGCCACCCCATCCGATTTTTAAATAGTGCTTGGGATCATACTTGAAGTCTCATATATTCTAGGCCAGCATTCTCTCAACGAAGCTATGCTCTTAGCCTTTTGTTTTTGTTTTTAGAGAGTGTCATAGCTCAGGCTGTCCTCAAACTCCTATGTAGCTGAGGATGATCCTGAACTCCTTTACTCCCTGAGTTGCTGACATTATAAATATACATCACCATGCCCATCTCTCTGTTAATTATGTTAATGGTGTGTGTGTGTGTGTATGATTAGGTGTGTTGTTGGGATTTAGCCCAGGGCCTTGAGCGTGGTAGAGAAATAATTCTGCTGCTGAGGTACATTCCCAGGCCCAATCATTTTAATTATTGAAATACATGAAAATATTCCATAGTAAAAATTCCAAATAATTGTGGTATGTATAGAGTAAAATGTGACAATTTGTTCTCTAAGTTACTTATGTAGCTATTTTGTGTTTTTAGCCTATATATCATCATGAGTGAAAATTCTTTAATTAAAAAATACATCTTTTAGTTTTGGATTTTCATTCTAGACTTTTAGCACTTTTGATGAACAAGCCTGCATTTTTGAAGCTGTTTTATCCACTTTAGATAAAGTGTTTGTCTCACTCTCGGGCCCCAGTCAGTTTCTGAGGTGTTTTATTTTTTTCTTTCTTGCAGTAGGTTCCAAAATCTCAGCTTGCTTTTTCTATTCATTGTATCACATAGCTTCATAATTAAATATTGAGTATAGAGATAGTAAAACAACTAACACTGATTTCTAACCTTAGAAACACTAGTCATGGGGAAGATAGAAACGTAAATTTTGTCAGGTGGTATACAATGGTATTTCTCTCAGAGATGAGCCACATACACAATGATGGTCCTTCAGTAGTACCCATTTCCTAAGGTCTGCCTTCTGGTACCTACCTAGTGAGGTTGCTGTCTTAGTTGTGTAAGACTCTGTAATGTTCGTATAGTGATGAAGTTGCCTAAAAGTGCTTTTCTTAGAATATATGCTCACGTTTAACAGGGCAATGTGGCAAGTATTGTGACAAAGGTAAGCCTGAGAGGTTGCAGGACCATGCAGTCAGTGCCCCTAATCTGGGCATGCGTCGAGAGCTGAAAGTGCAATGTTGGGGGCATTTCTATGCTGCAGTGAGAGCTTGAGAGCATGGACATAGGGAACTTCAGTACTTGCCAGTATGGCTGGAGATCTGATGTAAGAGGAGTTTTCCCAGAGATGCAGCTATCCTTTACCGCTTCCTTTCTTTCCTACATTGAGTCAGTACAAAGTACTGCTTAGTCTGTCTTGACTTCTGCCTTCTCACTGCTGCCACCTATTCCACACTGCCATCATGCATTGTCTTCCCACACTTCTAATCCTTCTCAGAATTGATTTATTTTAGTTTATTTTTTGAGACAAGGTCTCTCTATGTAGCCCTGACTGTTATGGAACTCACTTTGTAGACCAAGTTGGCTTGGCACTCACAGAGATTTTCCATTGTCTGCCTTCTGAGTGCTGGAATCAAAGGCATGAACCATCATATAGATCTTACTTTTTAACATGTACCCATGTACCCCTAAATGAGCTTCCAAAAATACTTTAAATTTTTTCCAGATAGACATTTCTGGTAATTTTATTTTCTTCTTGAAAGTCTGTGTGCATGTGGAAGCCAGAGTTTACACTGAGTGTTCTTCAATTACTCTCCACCACCTTTTTTGGGGGGCGGGGCGGGGAGAGAAGAGTCTTTGACTGAACCTGGTGCTCACCTTCCTGATCAGCTAGTCTGGCCGGCCAGTGAGTCTCTGCTTTCCTGATACTGGGGTTATAGGCATGTGTTACTGTTCCCAGCATTTATATAGGCTCGGGGGATCCAGACTCAAGTCCTCATGCTTACATGGTAGGCATTTTACCTACTGAGCCATTTCCATAGCTTGTCTTTGAAGTCTTTAGTTTGTCTTAAGAATCAAGAATAGGCCAGGCAGGGGGCTGGAGAGATGGCTCAGTGGTTAAGAGCATTGCCTGCTCTTTCAAAGGTCCTGAGTTCAATTCCCAGCAACCACATGGTGGCTCACAACCATCTGTAAAGAGGTCTGGCGCCCTCTTCTGGCCTTCAGGCATACAGACAGAATATTGTATACATAATAAATAAATAAATAAATATTAAAAAAAAAGAATAGGCCAGGCAGTGGTGGCATGCACGCCTTTAATCCCAGCACTCAGGAGGTACAGGCAGGCAAGGCGGATCTCTGTGAGTCCTTGGCCAGCCTGATTTACAAGAGCTAGTTCCAGAACAGGCTTCAAAGCTACAGAGAAACCCTGTATCAAAAAAAAAAAAAAAAAAAAGAAAAAAAAAAAAAAAAAAGAAAGAAAGAAAGAAAGAAAGAAAGAAAGAAAGAAAGAAAGAAATCAAGTCTAAAAGTCATTGACTGTCTCTTGGGTCCCTCATGATCTGACCTCTCCTACATACAGCCTACATCCACTCTTCCTTTAGTTCCAGTCTACCAATCTTCTTGAAAGGTTCAGACACTTCTACCAGCACTTCCTGGTGAGACCTTTCTCTGACACACTATACTTCTCACTAGTCTTGTCAGTCTTACCCCAGGAATATTTTCCTTACCACCAAGAATTGCTCTTTCTCATTGTGAATGTGTGTATGCAGATGTGGGGGCCTGAAGTCACTCTCAGGTCAAGTGTCTTTACTTTGTTTCCTTCCAGTCCCTAACCCCAGGTAAAGTTACATACAAGTACATGTTCTGCTCTACTTGGCTGCTGGGATCTGAACTCAGGCCCTCATAATTGCACAGCCATCTCCCCCAGCTCCCTAATAGTCATTCGGGTCATTACTTTTCTAATTAGTGAAGTAGGCGGCACATGCTTTTAATTCTAGCATGTGGGAGGCAGAGACAAGAGAATCTATGACTTTGAGGCCAGCCTGGTCTACAGAGCTCCAGTATAGCCAGAGTTACCTACTGAGACACTGTCCTAAAACTAAAACAGAACAAAACGTAGTGGTAATAGGTGTAGTGTTTGAATGTTACCTTTTACTGTTTCCAAGACCTGCCCCTTGCTGGATTGAAGACTCTTTGTCTTGTCTGCAGTGCCTGTACATAAAGACTCTAAGTCTTAGAATGTATATCAGAGGGAAAGAATGAAGGGAAGGCGACAAAGATCAGCTCTTTTCATTATTGAGATTTGGAAATCAAGTACTGAGGGGATTTGTCAAGACTTAATTAGGTCTATGGAATGACCAAAGTGACCTTCCAGTGGAACAAAGATTTATTTTTTTTCCAAAAAATATGCATTTATTCATTAATAATTCTGATAACTTCATTAAATGTTTAATGACAGTTTTTTAAATAAATGCAAACAAAAAAACTCAAAAAATACATTCCCTTATACTAAGAAAAATGGCCTTTTCCCTGCATTTGTTTTTGTTTTTGTTTCTTTTGAGACAGGGTTTCCTGTGGAGCCTGTCCTGGAACTCACTGTATAGACCAGGCTGGCCTCAAACTCACAGAGCTCCACCTGTCTCTGCCTCCCAGAGTGTGGGGATTAAAGGCGTGCACAGCCATCACCACCTGACTTTCTTTACATTTTTAAGGTAGGCTAGGATAGAGCTGGGTTCTTCTTCCTAATTCATTATCACAATGTAGTGTTTTTCTTTAAATTTCATGAAGGGGTTTGCGATGGGAAAAAAAAAAAAAGATGAAGGAAACTAAGCTTTAGTCCTAGCACTCTTGAGTTCAATGCCAGCCTGGCTTACACACACAGAGCACAGCTAGGGCTACACAGAAATCAAAACATACTTTTTTTCTTGGCTTTTCAAGACAGGGTTTCTCTGTAGCCCTGGCTGTCTTGGAACTAATTCTGTAAGACTGGCCTTAAACTCAGAGATCTGCTTGTCTCTGCTTCTGAGGGCTGTGATTAAAATCCCACTGTGCTCCCACTGCCTGGCTAAAAAAGAAAGAAAGAAATACTTTAATAGCTCTTTCAAAAAGCCGTGGAATCTCTTCTTTGATACTATGTTAAAACTTTAAAAGTAGAGGTTTTGGGGGTTAGAGAGATGTCTCATTGATTAAGAACACTTGTTGCTCTTCCAGAGGACCCAACTTCAAATTCCAGAACCCATATCCGGTGGCTCACAACTACCTGGAACTTTAGCTGCAAGGAGTCTGATACTTCTCTTCTCCATAGTCTCTACAAGTACATGTGCATACACATATAAACATAATTAAGAATACACAACTTAAAAATTTTTAATTCTATTTATTTTGGGTTTTTATTTTTTATTTATTTATTTATTTATTTATTTTTTTGAGACAGGGTTTCTCTGTGTAGTTCTGGTTGTCTACTTTGTAGACCAGGCTGATCTTGAGCTCAGAAATCACCTTCCTGTGCCTCCCAACTGCTTGGATTAAAGGAGTGCACCACCATTGCCTGGCTTATTTTTTTTTTAATTTTTATTAGCATGTTGTACATAATACATAATAATGGGTTTTGTGATGACTTTTTTTTTTTTTTTTTTCCGAGACAGGGTTTCTCTGTAGCTTTGGAATCTGTCCTGGAACTAGATCTTGTAGACCAGGCTGGCCTCAAACTCACAGAAATCCATCTGCTGCTGCCTCCCAAGTGCTAGTTTTAAAGGTGTTTAACACCACCGCTCAGCAAGCTCTTTAATTTCTTTCTGCCTTCCCTTTGAGCTCTTCCTCTGAGCCCTTCCTCTGAGCCCTGGAAAGGATGATAGAGATGGTTAAGGTTAAGGCTCAGTCTCAGCAGTTACTCTCAGCACTTGATCAGTTATGTGTTTCTGCAATAGCCTGCTACAAACATGAGCCTCTGACCAAAGCTGACAGTAACAATATATTTTTTGTTGTTGTTCCCCAAGACAAGATTTCTCTATGTAGCTCTGACTGTCCTGGAACTCACTCTGTAGACCAGGCTGTTCTTGAACTCACAGAGATCCACCTGCCTATGCCTCCCTAGTGCTGGGGGACTAAAGATATGTATAGTGTCCTCCTCCCCACACACAAGAAAAATATTTAGAAGGCAGTTTTATAGACATGTTGTATCCACTTACCAAAGCATCGGTAGCTTCTCCATTAGGGCCTATCAACTCCTTAGCCAGAGGCTTTTGAGTGGGTTAATAATGCCATATGTACATTCCTTTTTGTGGAGAAAATGTTGGATTGTCATCTTCCTAACAGATTTGCCAACTGCTTCACTAGCAGACTCACTTACTTGGTAGTGTAGCACAAAGGTTCTGCTGAGTTATAGTGTTGATGACTGCTCTCCTTCAGCAACCTGCATGCCACCCTCTGGTACTGAATGCCACCAGCATGTTTGTAGGTTTTGTTTCTTTGAAGATAAATAGGTGTATACATCTGTGTGAGCATGTGCAGGCCAGTAGTTAGCAAATTTCTCTGAAATTGGTGTTACGAGTAGTTGTGATTTAACTGAAGTGTGTGCCATGAGCAAATGCTCTAAACTTCTGAGCAAATGCTCCAAACTTCTGAGCCATTTCTCCGGTCTTGCAGTATTTGATTTTTAAAGAAAATATTTGTATTGAAGAAGTTATGTTAATTCATCATTTCTGAATCAAATAAAAGCACATGCATAGTTTGTAGTGAGAATCACTTACATTTCTACCTCCATAGCACTGTGAAGTATAGTCTATAGGTTGTTCATGTAAACATGTACTTTCAGAACTATGAAATAGCACTTTGTGTGTGTGTGTGTGTGTGTGTGTGTGTGTGTGTGTGTGTGTGTTTGCGACACTGTCCGTTGAACCCTGGGGATCATGTGTCGTGTATGATAGGCATTGCTATCTCCCTAGTCATGAAATACATTATATAACAAAATTAATTTATAATACTCTGCAATTTGCTTTTTTAAATGATCAGTTGTACATGTGGTAAGTTTACTGTAATGTAACACATATATTCCTGAAAATCACTATGTTGTACAAAGTTGTGCAATAAAAACCACAAGGCTTACAGAGAAATGAGTTGGTACCCAACACTCGAGATTTACTCAGTGACATACTAAAGGGAAAAGAATTAGGGGCCTAATTAAATGCAGTTGTTCAATTTTCTATGTGTTAAACGCTTAATAAATATATAAATATTACATTAAGTTAAAGTTTAAAGTTTGCTTGTGGGAGTGAGCTTCTGAAGGGTTTTGTGAAATCAGAAGGGCAAATGTTGAACAGGCGTGTTTAGGTATGGATTTTAATGTGGTGGTCAGGTGTAGAATGGAGGAGGTTGGCATATTTGTGGTCTCTGTGTTTGTGTTTTATGTGCAGCTTTGTTCAGCTGGAATTTTCTAGTGTCCCAGTCTATAGCCTATGCTGGCCTTGAACTCTTGATCTTCCCTTTCTCCTGAGTGCTGAAAATAGATGCATGTGCTTTCCTGTGTTTCCTGTGAGCAGAATCACACAAACAAGCACAAAATGTGTGTTAATGGTCAAAGTGTTCCTCAGTACACTTGGTCATAATGAAACAAATCTCTTTTTTTTTAATTTTCATTTTTGTTGTGTTTTGTGGTGCTGAATCTTACCTAACCCTCTTACAACCATTCATGTAACTTACAACTCATGTTAGGCAAGTTCTCTATCACTGAGCTATGTCCTGTGTTCCATTTTATTTTTAAAGATTTATTTATTTTGTATACAGTGTTTTACCTACACGCATGCCTACATGACAGAAGAGGGCACCAGATCTCATTACAGATGGCTGTGAGCTACCATGTGGTTGCCGGGAATTGAACTCAGGACCTCTGGAAGAACGGGCAGTGCTCTTAACCTCTGAGCCATCTCTCCCGCCCCCCCCCCCCCCCCCCCCCCCCCCCCGTGTTCCATATTTGACATGAGTATTGTACAGAACTGTTTGTACTTGTTATCTTCTCAGCGTGCTTTTTCTTTCATCATGTGTTCTTAATATGGCTATATGTCTTATTACAAACCTTTATGTCATGTATTTTCTCCTTATTTTTCGAGATAATATGTCTCTGTATCCATGGGCTGTCCTAGAACTTGCATTGTATACCAGGCTGACTTTGAGTTCACATAGATGTGCCTTCTCTGTCTCCCTAATGATGGAATTAAATTCTTAAACCATCATGCCCCATATGTCATGTATTTAACTTATGTAACATTTTTTTGTACATTGCTTTTATATTAGCTTGTTCAATTTTGAGTATTAGCAGCCCTACTAGAATATCCTCTTTTAAACCATTCCTAGAGTTTCTGTCATAAGTGACTAGAAATCGGGCACATGAACAAACAAAGTTTAATTTAATTTGGTTATTAGTAATGTTAATAATGTCCTACCCAGTTTGTTCTGAATCTGCTGGGTGTGGGCTTTGGATCTTTCTTCTCTGAATGGTTGTAAGAGGGTTAGCTTGTGAGTTCCTGGTTTTAAGACTTGAAATGTGATCTGGATTGAACATCCAGCTTGTGTGTGTGTGTGTGGGGTACTGCCAGCGCAAGTGCCATTGGATTGAACATCCAGCTTGGGAGGACTGCTAACACAAGTGGTATCCTATCGAGATTCCACTTAGAACCCCCTACTAAAAATGCTGCTCAGAGTTAGTGTTGAAAGCGTTCTGGGCATTCATGGTGGCTTTTCCTTAGCTGTGTTTCAGACTACAGGGGTACTTACTCTGAACAGTGGATTGTTGCTGTCAATGAATTAATCAAGGATATTAAATTACAGCACCAGGAATAATTCTCAGACTTAATAGCAAAGATCTGTGATGAGACTGCTAAGGATTAAAAAAGCAGCCTTTTTCAGATTTATTTATTTAAATTTCTTTTTTTTTTTAAAGTTTTTTGAAACAGGATTTCTCTTTGTAGCTTTTGGTGCTCTTGTAGGCCAGGCTGTCCTCCAACTCACAGAGATCCGCCTTCCTCTGCCTCCCGAGTGCTGGGATTGAAGGCGTGCGCCACCACTGCCACCCGGCAATATTTTTTATGTGTATGAATGTTTTGCCTATATGTATGTGTATGAGCACCACTTATATTTCCAGTGCCTGAGGAAGTCAGAAGATCCTCTGGCCTAGAGCTCAATGGAGATCCACCTGCCTCTGCCTCCCAAGTATAGGAATTAAAGGTGTGCACTACTACACTCAGCTCAATACTGTTATTTTTTTTTCCAGACCGTTTTGTGTCTAGTGTGTGAATCAGCAAACTTTTCCCGTGAAAAGTCAGATAAATATTCTAGGTTCATAGATCTCATGTCTTTTGTTGTTACAATGCCATTGTGGTGTGAAATGAACATGGCTATATTTTAGTAAAACTTTATTGGTTAAGACAGTTGGTGATGGGTAGGGTTGATTAGGCTTTAGGCCTAGTTTGCTGGTAGACCAATGGTGCATAAAATCTTCCAGGTTTGATGTGTAGGGTTTTTTGTTTTGTTTTGGTTTGGTTTTTCAAGACAGGTTTTCTCTGTATCTTAGGAGCCTGTCCTGGAACTAGTTGAGGGTGGCCTCAAACGCACAGAGATCAGCCTGCCTCTGCCTCCCAAGTGCTGAGATTAAGGCAGGTGCCACCACTAAGGAGGCTGATCTCAGACTTGCTATGCAGCTTGTGATAGTCTTGACCTCCTGATTCTTCTGCTTTCATCTCCCTTGTCCTAAGATTAAAGATGTGTGCTGCCACTCTTGGCTTGCAAATGATTGTTATTAGGATAAATATGGTCTCTATTTTCTCCATAGGTTCATCACAACCTTCTTGTACTTAGGAACCTTAGGTAACATTATGCCTGGAGTCTTTGTAAACAGAAAAATAGCCAACAAAAAGCACAAAAATGTTTAAGTTAAGGACACTTATTTAAACTAAATTCTGCAGCTCAAGGTCAGAGAATTGTCTTGTTTGACCTAGCTAGGAACATGCCTTGAGTGTGTCATATTTGCTCTGTTTTATACATGTCTGGGCATGACCGCAAAAACTCCAAGTTTTGCTCATTTTGTTACAGATACATTTTGGTGATTAAGTCAATTTATGAGTACTGTTAGAGAATTGGGTCTTTGGTCTAGACCTGGCAGAGATGGGTTGGGATGTGGATAGGGGGGATAGTTTCAGAAGACTTTTTGGAGAATTTAACCAGGCAGAGTCAAAAAGAATGTTCCAGGAACAAAAAACAAACAAGATGTGGCATGGTAAAGGGTTTGCAGGTTTACCCACCTTTGGTCAGTTGAGGGACAGTGTGAAAATGTGGGAATGGTGGGATGAGGCTGAACCTTCCCCTAGTGCCTGTTCGCAGTTGGTGCTGTGGTATTGTGGGAGGAAGTCAGTGGGCTGATGTGTTAGTTTTTGTCACTGTGAAAAAATGCCTGAGAGAACTTAAAGGGAGGAAAGATTTTTTTTTTTTTTTTTTTGGTCACGGTTTTAGAGGTTTCAGCTTATGGTTGTCTGGAATCATTGTTCTGGACTCAGGCAAGGCAAAAGTATCATGGTTGCCAGAGTGTGCAGCAGAGGCTGCTCTTGCCTCCTGGTGGCCAGGATGCAGAGAAAACAGTGCCTGTGTTAGCTGGCTTCCTCTTCCTCTTTGTTTTGTCTGTCTAATGGTGCTGTCCACTCTCTGGGCAATCTTCCCTGCTTAGCTAATTCTCTGTGGAAATAATCATCCATGTGTGCACATGCCCATGTGTGTAATCTAAGCACCTTGGCATCTCTCAGTCCAGTCAGATTGTCAGATTGGTTGTCATAGCTGGTCTCTCCTAATGTTTCTGGATTGTGGAAATGATGTTTACTTGTCATTTCTGCATTGTTGATTCCATGAAATTTGTGTGTCATCCATTATATTTTATGGGTTGGATGTTGTCTGAATCTTTTTTTCTAAATATTTATTTATTTGTTTATTATGTATACAATATTCTGTCTGTATGTATGCCTGCGGGCCAGAAGAGGGCACCAGACCCCATTACAGATGGTTGTGAGCCACCATGTGGTTGCCGGGAATTGAACTCAGGACCTTTGGAAGAGCAGGCAATGCTCTTAACCGCTGAGCCATCTCTCCAGCCCCTTTTTTTTCTTTTTCATCTCAGCTTAATGATTGATGAATGTTTAAGCTTTCTGGTTTTGTTTCGATTTGTTTGAATCAGGGTCTTTCTTTGCACCTCCAGCAGGCCTAGAACCTCCTATGCAGACCAGGCTGACCTCAGAGTGACAGAGATCAGTTTGTCTTTGCCTCTGGAGTGCATCACCAAGGTAGCTTGACAGAGGCTTTCTAAATTTTCTGTTGATTGTTGAAGAAAACTGCCAATGGCTTAGGCCAAAGTTTTTTTTTTTCCTCCCCCTTTTTCCATCAAGGTTTTTTTGCTGTTTAAAAAAATTTTAAGATTACAAACCATGCCTGGTGGTTCACATCTATAATCTTAGCATTCAGAGGGCTGAGGCAAGAGGATTACTGCAAGGTTGAGGCCTACTAGGCTTCAGTATAAGACCATGTTTCAAAAAAACTAAACAAAACAAAATCCCAAAGAAAGCCAGCACATAAATATTGTAGATCATAAATTTTTGCCACCAAGAGAGAATCACTTTATTTATTTGTTTGTTTATTTTGGTTTTTCAAGACATGGTTTCTCTGTGTAACAATCATGGCTGTCCTGGAACTTCCTTCATAGAACTTGCTTCATGGCCTCAAACTCAGAGATCTACCTGTCTCTGCTTCCCAAGTGCTGGGATTAAAGGCATGAGCCACCAGTGCCTGGCGAGAACCACTATTTTTAAAGAGTTATATTATTTTTAATTATGTGTGTTTCTGTTGTGTGTGTATGCATGTGAGTGTAGGTGCCTGTGGAGGTCAAAAGGAGGTGTTGAATCCCCCAGAGCTGGAGTTATAGGCAGTTGTGAGCTGCCTGACTTGGGTACTAAGAATTGAACTCAGGTTCTCTGGAAGAGCAAGCAAGCTCTCTTCTGAACCGAATCTCCAGCCCCCATGCTTAAATATTCAGTAGTCTGATTGGAAAATGGTATTCTAATTTCCTTAGATTGGCACAATTATCATTGTTTTCCTTTTTGGTCAAATGGACAGTTACAGTTCTGGGGGAAGGCCATCCCTCCTGCCATAGAAGAGAAACTTATTTATCCACAGAGTAGGAAAGCATGAGCCCAGGCAAGGTCAGGCTCCCCAGTAGGTCAGTTATCACAGAAGATTATATACTGTGATGCACATCTGTAATCCTGCTGTTTAGGATTCTTTTGTTTTGGATTCTTAGTGTAAGGCAAACTGGAGTACATAGTGTGAAACCCAATCTCAAATAAAATAAAAATGCTTGCCTCGGACATGTAAGGTCCTAGCCTCGATCCTTGATACAAAACACTTGAATTTTACCTGTTGATCTCATGAGGAAGCATCTCGAACTAGATCTAATTAGAATGACATGGATTAATTTGGAACCCCTTCTGTGGCCTTTATTTAAAAGCTGGGTTCTAAGTGGAGAGTCTCTTGGTCAGTAGAATAGACCTCTTTAGACTCTTATAAGAGTTCTGACCTATATCTGTTTGATTTTGATGCTTGGCACCTCTTAGTTCAATCTAGTTAAGGGTCAAAGTCCTTATACCTACTAAGCATGTACTCTCCTACTGAACTGACCCAGCTGCCTCAACCTCTTAAAATATCTTAATCAAATTGTATGGCTTCTGTAGCACATATAATGTATTTGGAGCGATGCAGAGATTAATATAACCCCTATGCAAAGATTCTAAATTCATGAAGTATATATTTTTAATTAGTGGTTTTTAAGTCTCAGAATTTCATGCATATTTACAACATTTTGATTATATTCTTCCTCTACTCTTCCTCCTAGGATTCTCTCTCTACATCTCCCTCCCAACTTCATGTCTTCTCTTTTTTGATTCTACTGAGTCCATTAATGCTACATATATGCATAGATTTGGGGCTTTCCACTGGTATATAGACAATTAGTCATTGTTCCAAAGAAAAAGACCCCCCAGTAGCCACAGTTCCATATTTATTAAAATAAATGATTAGGTAATATATACACATATACAGTTGTTAATCACCTTCCTCTTCCTTCCCTGTTTTTTGTTTTGTTTTTCTTGTTGTTGGTTGGTTGGTTGTTTTTCGAGAGAGGGTTTCTCTGTAGCTTTGTAGCCTGTTCTAGAATTAGCTCTTGTAGACCAGGCTGGCCTGGAACTCACAGAGATCCGCGCCTCCCAAGTGCTGGGATTAAAGGCGTGCGCCACCACCACCCTGCTTCCCCTCCCTTTCTTACCATTAAACTTGGGTGAGTTTTTTTGTGAATGATTCCTTTCAAGTCTAATGTATCTCTCAAGAGGATGGTATTTTGGTAACTCTTATTAATTTTGTTTAGTATCTTACATGTGTCAGGGTCATACAGAGGTTACTAAAGGCTTAGAAAATCTTTGATTTTAAGTCCTAATTTCATTAGCTATTAGCTCTGAGATCTTAGGCCCAATCCATAACTGGCTGAACTTCAGCCTCCTCATCTGTAAGATGGTAGTAATTATTATTTTGGTTCCCAGGTTTGAAAATCATGTTCTTGTCTGAAAATTTGCATGTGGATCTGGCTTGAATGTTTTGTGCTTTTTTTAGAGCTAGGCAACCATCATATAGTGTTTTTACATGTTCAGTCTGAATTTTTTTGAGAATTTTTACAATTAAAAATTTATACTGCTGGGTGGTGATGGTGCATGCCTTTAATCCCCGCACTTGGGAGGCAGGAAGCAGGAGGCAGAGACAGGCGACTCTGAATTCCAGGCCAGTCTGGTCTCCAGAGTGAGTTCTAAGACAGACAGGGTGAAACCGTGTCTCAGAAAAAAATATTATACTTATGACATTTTCCTCAGAGGCATCATTTCTCTTGCTTTTTAGTGTCTTGTGCAGTTTATATGCTAAGCTTCTCCTGCTGCTGCCACTACCACAACACTAAAGAAAGCTGCTATGTGTGGGTAGCACATAAGCAAATGTCTCCTTCCTCCTTCTTACCCAGAGCCTTGGTTTCAAAGCCGGTCCTCAGACAGGATCATCTGGCACATTTTGGAGTATATTCTAGTTGTTGTGCATACATCACAAGTCATTAGGCCTGTAGGTTCAGAGCTCCTGCCAGTATGAAGGGCAGAAATGCATTTGCCCTCCTTTACTCTGGGCAGTGTAGGATGTTCAAGAAGAACTGCACCTCTGTGTTTGCTAGTAGGCAAATGTTTCATCTCTGATAATCCAGTTGTTTTGTTTCCCTTAATTATATGATCATGGCAAAGAAAGATTAATTTTTTGGCTTCATGGATGTAAGGATTTCATATTTGTTTTAGGTTTGGTTCTTTGTTTTGGTTTGGGTTTTTGAGACAGGGTCTCACTTGTGTAGCATTGGTTGTCCTGGAACTTAACTGTGTAGACCAGGTTGGCCTCTAACTCATAGAGATCTGCCTATCTTTGCCTCCCAAGTATAGGAATTAAGGGCGTGTGCCACCATGCCATACTTCATATTTGTAAATTGGGTATCAGATTTTTTTGGAGAAGTTGCTGTGAGTTGATTTCATGTCAGTTCCTAGTTCACTTTGTAATGTGAATCTCATGCTATGCTCTCTCACCAGGAAGTGAGTTTAAAGTATGCTTCTGTGAGTGAGATTTGACTGTAAGCACACAAGAGTTGTTGCCGCTGCTTTTCATAGACTATAGGAGCAGCTCAGCTAGTTTGCTGTCACAATCAGGGCCTAGGATTTTCAGAGAATATAAAATGCACTGTGAGGAGCAACTCCTAACAAGACTTAGGGCAGCTTTCTAGACCATGCTGGACTGTGGGACTGAGGTCGTCTTCTCTGCGGTTGACTGCATTGAAGTTTCTCAGAGCACACTGGCCCTGCCTTCAGACCTGTGGCACCCCTTATGACCTCGGTCACCAAACCACTTCAGGGCTTTATTTTTATCCTGGCTGTTCATTTCAAGATAGGAGGTTGATTTCTTTCCTCTAAAGTTCTCTGGGGGAAGAAACAGTGCCAGGGTGCAGTAGAGGCTGGTTAAACACCAAAACCACACTCTTCGTGTTTCTGGGCTTGAGACGTGACATAAACTGTGCTGCAAACACCAGCTTCCATGCTGTGAAAACCTTTAGTTCATTTTATTTGCTTTGAATTTTTAGATAAGTAAAATGGCATAGGAGGAAAAGGTGCCCCTTTCCAGACGTTTAGCTAGAGCAAATGCTAAGGGTTGGCATTTTCTGTAATCCAGCATTTCCCAACGTTAGGTTTTTCATCTTCTCCAAGGGTGATGGTGAGAACTCTCACAACTTATTAGGTCTCAGGAAGCCAGATTACCAACATATCCTGTTCGCGTGCATGTGTGTATTCTGTTACCCACAGGCCACTTTCCACCCCACATGACCTTCAGTCACCATCCGGAAAGTCAGGACCCAGATACCAGTCAGAATTTCCAAGCTTTGGTTTAGTTTAGACATTTTAGAAAAAAAATGGCAGTAATTGTAAAGAGAAACCTTCTGAGTGGCACTCACAGCAAGTATGGAGTAATCCATCCTGGAGGAGGAAGTGGAGGGATGGTGTGTTTTTCCAGTAATGTGTTTGAAAGCGAACGTTCAGAAGAAAGTGTGAATCAGCTAAAATTCACAGAAGAGAAAGGGTGATCGGAGAATGATTTGGTTAGAAATCAAACACATTCTTCAATTCTTGGGTCTTAATTAAATTTACTACTTTTTAATTTTGTATATGTGTGTCTATGGAGTTCAAAGAACATCTTACGGGAGTTGGTTCTCTCTTTTCATTGTGTGGGTCCCAGGGATCAAACTCACATTGTCAGGCTTAAGGGGGCAAGCTCTTTACCTGCTGAATTATCTTACCATACTCAATTCTTAGGTATTTAAGCTTCTAGTCTTTTAAAAACATTTTTGGTAAATATTTTTTATTATCCGTAGTTGTATATATATGTGTATAGGTATGAGCATGTGAGTTCAGATGCTGGCAGAGGCGTCACATGATGACCCTGGAGCTGGAGTTGTAGGCAGTTATTAGCTGTCTAGTGTGTATGTATGCTGGGAACCAAACTCAGATCTTCTGCAAGAGGAATACAAATTTTTAACAGCTGAGCCACTTCTCTAGCCCCATTAAATTTTTGTAAAATGATTTTTTGTGTGTGTGGTTTATTTGAGACATGGTTTCTCTTTAGCTTTGTAGCCTGTCTTGGAACTAGCTCTTGTAGACCAGTCTGGCCTTGAACTCACAGAGATCCACCTGCTTCTGCCTCCTGAGTGCTGGGATTAAAGGCATGTACCACTACTGCCTGGCTAAAATGAATTTTTATTTTATAAAATGTTTGGACATTTTGTCTGAATATCCAGAAGAGGGTGTCTTTAGTAGTAGTTTCTTATCAAACCACCAGCCTGCAAATAATGACACAAAAACTTATTATTAATTATGAAAGCTCGGCCTTAGGCTTGTTCCACTAGCTCTTATAATTTAAATTAACCCATGTTTTTAAATCCTCATTCTACCATGTGCTGTTACCCTTCTTCCCTCTTGCACCGCCTGTTTCCTCTCTGTGTCCCCTAGCATCTCCGTGCGTGCATAGATTTCTCCTCCTACT
Organism: Alexandromys fortis; assembly: GCF_014885135.2. Taxonomy (NCBI): domain Eukaryota; kingdom Metazoa; phylum Chordata; class Mammalia; order Rodentia; family Cricetidae; genus Alexandromys; species Alexandromys fortis. Next base: position 8,102,336 of record NW_026068174.1, on the reverse strand, counting down.
TTCTTTCTCTGCCCAGAAGTTCCACCTACACTTCCTGCCTAGCAATTGGCAGTTCCACTTTTCATTACACTAATCGCAGCAATACACTTTACCACACAGTGTGCAAATATCCCACAACAGATGTCAGATCCCCGAGAATTGGAGTTAAGTACAGTGAGCTACCGCATGGGTGCTAGAGCTAAGCCCAAGTCATTAATAGCCAGTGGTCTTAAGTGTGGACCAGTTATTATATTTATTATTGGTTGGGCATGCCTTTAATCCCAACACTTGGGAGGCAGAGGCAGGCAAATCTCTGTAAATTTGAGGCCAGCCTGGTCTGTCTAGCAAGTTCTAGGCCATCCAGGGATATGTAATGAGACTCTGTCTCAAAAAACACACATATTAATATATTTATTATTGAAGTAGTTTATAACATACTATGCTATATTTTACTTACATCTCTTTTTCTAAGTAAAATATTTTTGAACTCAGTAATCTGACAACATGGGTGGTATATCTGTATTATTTGTATCTGTGAGTGGCATATATGTGGGTATGTAGGTGTATAGATGTTTGTGTCTGAGCGTACATGTTCTTTTTGCGGCCCAAGAAGGGTATCAGGGTGTCCTCTTCTATCATTTCCCACCTTATTCTTTCAGGGTTTCTCCCTGAATCTGCAGCTCCTATTTTGTTGGCTAGGCTGGCAGCCAGCAAGCCCTAGTGATCATCCTGTTCCCTTCCCCTGGGAAACAACCCAGTCACTTGGGTTGCTGACATTTTTTTAGGATTATGTCCAGCTTGTTGTTATGTGGGTGCTAGAGTCTGAACTCTAGTCCAGGACATACTTTTGCCCACTGAGCCATCTCTTAGCTCATTATCCAAATGAAGTTGTTTATGTTGTTCAGGCTGGCTTCAAACCCTTGGCTTAGATGATGTCCTCACTGTCCTAGATGCCAGGAAGAATAAAGGCATTTAAGGTTGAAGTCTTTTTTTTTTTTTTTTTTAAAGCTAATGAGCCAGGGTGACGGTAATGGCACACACCTTTAATCCCAGCACTTGGGAGGCAGAGGCAGATGGATTTCTGAGTTCCAGGACAGCCTTGTCTACAGAATGAGTTCCAGGACAGCTGGAGCTACACAGAGAAACCCTGTCGTGAAAAACAAAAGACAAGCCAGGCTGTGGTGGTGCATGCCTTTAATCCCAGCACTTGGGAGGGAGAGGCAGGTGTATCTCTATGAGTTCGAGGCCAACCTGATCTACAAGAGCTAGTTCCAGGACAGGCTCCAAAGTTACAGAGAAACCCTGTCTCAAAAAAAAAAAAACAAAAAAGAAAGAAAGAAAGAAAGAAAGAAAAGAAAAACAAAAGACATTGCTAGTGAGTGAAGTTTTTTTTTCTTTGTGATCACACAATTCATTCTGTGCTCTTGTCACTGCAAGATCCGTAGCATTTTTGACACTGCTCACTAGATAACATTAGTGGTCCCCACATATTTTTAAACACTCTGGGAGAAGTGCTGTTCCAGTTGAGAACCATAAATTTTGGGTTTGATGATATAGATTTAAAAAAAAAAAACAACTTGTCAGATTGTTTCACCATTTCCTCTGAAGAGAAACTAACTTGTGGTTTGATCTTCATAGAATAAGTTAACAATAGGGAGGTAGAATTTGAGTACCTGGTAGAAAGGGGAGAATCCCCAGTAAATAGAATAGTAGATTTTAAGGAAACCATTTATTGAGTGTATTGTCCACTTGCCCATTTTTAGAGTTGGTGAGATTGGTTTATAATTTATGAAAAGTATGTTTTGATGTTACTTATACTTTGAAAAGCTCGTTCCTCTCCACTGTGAGAAGTTGCTGTCTTTGGCCTTAGTATCCAGATGATGTTGGAGATTGTGGGAATCTGTATGGTATACTTAAGAGAATTGTTCAAAGCCAATGTAAAGATACAGTTTTGGCATGTCATGAATAACCTGATATCCTGACTTAAGCCAGAACTCTGGCATTAGTGAATTCCAGCATGGGAGAATTGACTACAAAAAGTCCTCCTCTGGCTCCTTACCAAGTTAGACAAGGGAGCAATCAGCTGCTGAGTTGCAGCCAGCTGGCATGTATGTGAGGGTGTACTATAAATTGTCCCTTAGGATCTAGCTTCTAGTTTGTGAAGAGTCTCCCAATAAGAGTGAGTCCTGTATATTGGACCCTGTTCAGTCCACAATTGTGATGTCGGAAGGACTATATAATGACATTGCCTGTTGCGTGGGGTAAGAGACTGCAACAGCTTTCTTGCTTCCCCTGTGTTGTCTTTCTCGTGGTTTCCTATATTGGTTTTTGTTTCTGACCTTACTCTTGAGGAGATATAGTCATAGTTCTCTTGTTCTGCGTTCCTTCCCTGCAATAAGCGTTCCAGAACTTCATCTGTCTACTCTGTTCTCACCATTTTGGATATGATGTTTCAACTAATATTAAGAATATGAAATAGTTTTCTTGGCTGTGGTCTTTCCCCAGTCTATGGACTGTTTTTGGCTCCTGAGGGATACTCTGGTTTTTTTCCATCTTGGAAGCTTTTCATTTTACTTATAAATATTTAGTATTGGAGTTATTGCTCATTTTTATCTTCCTGAGAATTAGTGTATAGACTAGATCAGAAAGAATTATAGAGATACAGATCTGAATCATTACGAAGTGTATCAGCAACACTTCTATTTTTAAGTGTCTCCATGATTTTTAAATTGTTTTTTATCTGTGGTTCTAAATGAATTAAGTATCTAGTATAGGCTCTATTAGACATCTATTCTGTTATTTATGTCTGGAACTGCCCTAGAGCTAAGTAACTGACATATTGGTCACTAATGGTATTACTTATTCATTTGTACTTGATACACACTCATACACTCACCCTATATTAAATAAGTACTTTTTGATTTACATGGTGCCACCTGTGGAAATCATGGGAGAAATTTCTTGCTGTTGGTGCTGTAAAGCTAATTAAGTGTACTTATGAACTTGCTGTTCAGAGTAATTCTTAAACTGTGGAGGTTAGAGCTCAACTAAACTGGTAACTTCCTCTAATAAGTGTAAAGAACTTGCTGGAATGCATTTGCATTGCTTTGTGACCTTACCACTGCTGACCTCTTTAATCCCCCGTGCTAGTTCCCCTTCCTTTTTTTTTTTTTTCTTCTTTCCTTTTTTTCTTTCTTTCTTTCTTACTTTTCTTTTTTTTTTATTGTTTTTTTGAGACAGGGTTTCTGTATGTAACAGTCCTGGCTGTCCAGGAACTCACTTTGTAGACCAGGCTGGCCTTGAACTCACTGAGATCTGTCTCTCCCAAGTGCTGGGATTAAAGGCATATGCTACCACCTCATGACTCCTTTCTGTTTTAAATCTATTTTTTTCATCTAGTATGGTACATACCTTTCTGTATTGCTTTAAATAAACTGCCTTCATAATTTTATATGGGTGTTTTTCATTTTTCCTTTGACTTATTTATCCAGTTATAAAAACTGTTTTAAGGTTAGCTAATATTTTCTGAGAGAACCAATTTTCTCTCCCATTCAGGTAATTTCTATAAATGTTAAACTAGTATTTTTTGTATTCTATTGTTCTAGGCACTGCATGTAGGGAAGTAAATGATGTTGGTCTTTCCCTCAGAGGTATGTTATATTCAGAGAAATGGATCTATAAGTACTTAGAATGAAGTATTGCAAATATAATTGCATAAATACATTGTTATAGAGAGGAGAAAGAGATTAACTAAGGACGATCAGAGAAGAAAAATAGTAGTCTTTGTTTGTTTTGTTTTTGTTTTTTGAGACAGGGTTTCTCTGTGTTACTTTGGAGCCTGTTCTAGTACTAGCTTTTGTAGACGAGGCTGAACTCGAACTCACAGAGATTTGCCTGCCTTTGCCACCTGAGTTCTGAGAATTAAAGGTGTGTGCCACCACCACCTGGCATGGAAGAGGTTTTTTAGGTACATGTGGGGGCTGGAGATGTTGAGCTAGCAGTTAAGAGCTAGTACTAATGAGAGAATCCAAGTTTCTAGAACACACGGGTGGCTCATAGTCACAAACTCCAGCTCCAGAGGAATCTGCCCTCTGAGGTCAGGCAATGCAAATATATGCACATATTCACACACAGACACACTTACTTTTTAAAAAAGCAGATATGGACAGCAAGGAACAATATAGAAAAAAAAAAACACGTAGTTAAAACCTGCCTGGAAGCCTGGTGTGGTGTTATAAGCCTGTAATGCTAGCTTCTTAGGCCTGAGACGAGAGGCTTGCAGTTACATGTAAGACCCTATCTTAAAAAAATAAACAGACAACCCCAGAAAATGAAAACAGGGTGGGGAATGTGGGGAGTCACACACACTTTTAATTGCATAATTGAAGAGAATTGTCAGAGGTAGGCAGATCTCTGTGAGTTTGAGGCCAGTCTGGTGTATATAGTGAGACCCTATCTCAGAAACAAAAATATTGACCATGTAGCCAAGTAGTTGAATGAAAAGGCACTTGCCTAGCATGCAAGAGGCTCTTGCTCTATGCTCCAGTATACCTACCCCCACAAAAAAATAATAAAAGAAGAAAGGGAAATCTGTTAGGGGTGGCTGCCTCTTGGATTTCTAGCTGAGCATCTGTCATCAGAATATCTTGGATCACAATACAGATGTCCACATTGATGAAATCTATTCGCTTGTTTAGAACTCAGGATTTGTCACAAAGTGGATTGATTTGGCCTAGTCTTAGAAGTGAATCCTTTAAATAGTTCTCTGCTTTATTTTGTACATTAACTAAAATTGACTCACACTGAAGTCATACCTTCCATCATTCTGGGAACTTTCTGAGTCAAGCCCCGCTTGGCTAGGAATAAGTTATGCTTTGTGTTGTAACTGTCGATAGTAAGTTCTCTTCCTGCCTTTTACATTCATAGTAGGACTGCATCTACTCAGGCATAAGGGAAAAAGAAGTTGGGATAAGGCTCTCTGTGGATTTGCATTTTTCTGGAGAGTTTTTGGCATAAGTTGCTAATGAAATTTGGAGCTGACGTGTGCCACAAATCTCTGAGATGCTGGGTCCTAATTTGTATAGCAAACTATGTTAAGGCAGTTGACATTCTCTCTGAGGAATTTCTTTGGCAGGTTTTCCTTTAGACTTCTGGACAGATCTGCAAAACAGTATGGCTTTTAAAGTCCTTATAAGTGACATTTGTCAGACTGATAAAAACCCTTGGTGCCCTAAGATGATGTCCTTTGATGCCAGTGCACACAAGGAAGGAGTCAGGTCTTATAGAATGCATTTCTGTATGTTTCCATGAGTAGATTTCTTTATGTCTTTTCTGGATTTTGTGTCTAAAATAGGTAGAGGTTTGGTATTTAACACTAACTAGAACAGGTGTTTTGTTTTTGTTTTAAAGATGTATATGAGTGTTTTTCCTGCTTGTATGTATGCAGGAGCCTATGGAGGCCAGAAAAGGCTATCAGACCTGGAGCTACAGACAACTGTGAACTGCTGTGTGGGTGTTGGGAACTGAACCCGGGTCTTCTTCAGTAGTAGCAACTGATGAGCCATCTCTCCAACCCTACCAGTGCAGCTTTTTACTTCAAACGGGAGCTCCAAACTTTTAGGCTAATCACCTTCATTTCTACTGGATTAGATGTCTTAGTTGGGGGTGGACATACAGGAGTATTCTAAAAGTTTGTTTGTTTTGGTTTTTTGTTTTACAAGGCAGAGTTTCTCTGTGTAGATTTGGAGCCTATTCTGGAACTCTCTCTGTAGACCAGGCTAACCTTGAACTCACAGAGATCCACCTGCCTCTGCCACCCCAGTGCTGGGATTAAAGGTGTGTGCCATCACCGCCTGGCTAGAATAAAAGTTGTAAAAAAATATTTTATTTATGTGTTTGTGGTACCCGTGTGAGTTTATGTGTGCATGCATGTGTGCTGAGGGGTGTCGAATACTCTGGAACTGGAATTACAGGTGGTTGTGAGCTGTCTGATGTTGATGCTGGGAACCAAGTCTAGGTACTTTGCAAGAGCAGCAAGCACTCCTAACCAATGAATGAGCCAGCTCTCGAGCCTCCAGAAAAGGCTTTCCAAAGAACATTAAAGGTTGTAGATTAAAAAAAAAAAGATTGTAGTGTATAACAGGGAAGCATTACATTTATGAGTGCTGTACAAGGTGATAAGTTGTCATACAATGTCCTTTGTGGCAGTATACTAATATCACTTTTACTCTTTTCTTTCTTTTAACTTTGAACTTAAATATTTCTTGAATTTTTAATGGTGACAGCGAGTAGACATTACAAATAAAGCAATAAACAGCTAATGTTTATGTTTCTGATACTCACATTAAGACTGATAGTTGAGAGATAAGAAGAATGGCGGGAAGAAGAAAGAAAGATGGCTCAGTGGATGAAAGGACTAGCCAGAAGCTTAACAGCCCAGTTCAGTCCCCTGAACCCATGTAAAAAGTTGAGTGCAGCAGTACTCACCTTATAATCCCAGCACTGCTACAGCAAGATGGATGGTGAAGACAGGAGAATGGCCTGTGAACTTGAGAGCCAGCTAGCAGCTAGCCTGGAGTAAGCAGCAGAGTAACAGAAATGAGAGAGAAGAGAGAGATGTTTTCTTGAATTGGTAGTTTTGGCTTGGGAAATAGCACAGAAAAAGTAAAAAGTGAACCCTGTAAAACAATCCACTAAACAACCCTCACCAAAAGAAGGCCTTGCTTCTAGTTACAGTGAAACTGGGTCTCACACCAATAGTGCTGTGGTTTTTTTTCACCTTATTCCTGAACTATGGCTGGGGGGTGGGGTGCAGAGTGACATCATGGCCTGCCTGCTTGTAGATGTGCTGACTTCAGGTCAGATAGGGTCTGAGTTCTGCATTGCCATATTTGCAGCTTTGGCTTTGATAGCAAGAAAATGGCAGACTGTACTAGACCCTGTGGTTATCCTTTGTGATCCATTTTGATTTTTAGTTTTCTCTTTCTCCTGTTAGCTGCCTGTGAGGTAGAGTTGCCTCTGTTGATAAAGAGCAGATACAGAAGTTCACATCCAAACCTGAATAGCCATTTTTAACTCGAAACACTTTTCCTAGAGTTGATGTGCCAGAATCCTTCCCTTATTTGGTGCCTTAAAAGTGAAGCTTGCATGAGGTTGCCAGTGCTCCCTGTATGCTGGTTACTTGCTCTTTGGTGCCCACAGCAGGGTAGTTAATAAAATCATCTTTGTAACCATATCTGTCTTTAGAGTAAAGCTTCATTCTCCCTTAGTTCTTAGGTTCTTTCTTCTCCCTTTCCTGAGAGGTTTAGGGTTTTTTTTTTTTTTTTTTTTTTTATGGTAGGTGGGTGGGCAGAGGTTGTATATGCAGATGTTTTCGTCTGAGTTATTTATAGTCCTTTGATGATAGCATGTGTGTATACTTACATTCTTTGACTCTTGAAGACGTTTTTCCTTATTAATCATCAGATTATGGATTTCCCAGGACAAATGTTGGGTTTTTAAGAATTTGTTTCATTGTTGTTGCCAAAGTTTAAGAGCTCAGAGTTGGAGCAGACTGTTTGCACTTTCCTTAGGCAGTTGCTTTGTTTCCTCATCTGTAGCCTGAAAAATAGTACTTGCCTCACAGGATGGCTGAGGGTTAAATAAATAGTGCATATAAAGTACTTAGAGCATTGCCTTATGTTTTGAAGACTCTATAGAACTTGTTATTATGATTGAATAGGACATAATTGCTTTTGTTAGGAAAACTTAAACACTAATGTCGGAACTGAATTGTGTAAGTATCTTTTATTTTGGTTTTTCAAGACAGGGTTTTCTGTGTAGCCTTGGCTATCCTGGAACTCACTTTATAGTCCACGCTGGCCTTGAACTCACAGAGATCCTCTTGCCCCTGGCTCCTAGGTGTGCACCACCATCACTCAGAAAGTATTTTTTTTTAATTTTTTTTAATATTTATTTATTATGTATACAATATTCTGTCTGTGTGTATGCCTGCAGGCCAGAAGAGGGCACCAGACCCCATTACAGATGGTTGTGAGCCACCATGTGGTTGCTGGGAATTGAACTCAGGACCTTTGAAAGAGCAGGCAATGCTCTTAACCTCTGAGCCATCTCTCCAGCCCCTCAGAAAGTATTTTTAACTCTTGAGTATAGTACCAACTTTGTGAGTTCAATGTATCCTTAGGTTGGGAACTGTGCCCAAGAATCTAAAAGGTGAAATTCAATAACTAATCAGGTGTTAGGACATGCTGCTTCCTATATGGGTGGGTTCCAGAGCTGGGCAGAATAATAGAGCATTGGATAGACAGACCCTTTAGTCCTTTGTTCCCACTGAGCTATGTTTGAGCTCCTGAGTATTTTCATTGTTCTTGCCATATGGCAGCCCAGAAATTATAGAGGGTTACCAATCTTTCAAGTCAGTTCTTCTTATCCATCTCTCCATTTATCCTGGGTTATAAAAATGAATTGTTCACTAAAGGAACAGTTCACAGTCTAGACCAGTGGTTCTCAACCTTCTTAATGCTGCAACCTTTTAACATAGTTCCTCCTGTTGTGATGCCCTCCAACCATTAATAATAATAATAATAAATTATTTCAGCTGTTTCTTTTTGAAATTTATTTATTTGTTTGAGTGCTCTATCTGTATATACACCTGGAGGTCAGAAGAGGGCATCATAACCATATAGATGGTTATGGGCCACCATGTGATTGCTGGGAATTGAACTCAGGACCTAGAAGTTTCAGTGTTATTAACCGCTGAGCCATCTCTCCAGCCTCATAAAATTATTATTGTTGCTACTTCATAACTGTAATTTTGCTACTTTACGAATTGTAATGTAAATATCTGTGTTTTCTGATCGGCTAAGGCAACCCACATCTTGAGAACCACTGAACTAGAGTCACAATGTCCAGGAAATATAATAGCTGTTTTAATTAGTGACAAAGAAATAAAATAAAAATAGCTTTCACAGTCACACTAGCTATTCATAAAGTGCTTAATACTCCCATGTAGTTAGAGCATACACGATGGGAGGGGGATGGTGTATACGACATGGTACACTGTGGAGGTCAGAGGACAACTTTGTGGAATCAATTTGTTCTTTTTACCTTTACATAGGTTCTGGGGATGAACTTGTTGCTAAGCTTGTGCTCAAGTGCCTTTATTTACTAAACCATCTCCCAGGTTGAGGTTTTATTCTGAGGTGAATTGTGATCATTTTTTAGCTCAGTCATTTGACTGGAACACAGCAGATGAAACTATAGATCAGGATTCTATATCTTGATAGAATTCTTTTCTTTTGAATATCTTGGTCTGTGTTCTGCCTAATTACCCTAAGAAAAGATGATTTATGCTCTCAGAGATGGTTACAGACAGAGGGAAGTGTGCACTTTCCTTGCAGCATTAATGTTAATAGTGTACTATTTATTGTTGTAGCTTTGTGTGTGTGCACCTATCCGTGTATATTATGTGAACAGTATATTCAATCTCTTAAATCTGTAATAGGTTTTCAGTAGCCACTTAGTATATGTGCTTTAAGATCTAAGCACCAGGGGGCCGGAGAGATGGCTCAGTGGTTAAGAGCATTGCCTGCTCTTCCAAAGGTCCTGAGTTCAATTTCCGGCAACTATCTGTAATGAGGTCTGGTGTCCTCTTCTGGCTTGCAGACATACACACAGACAGAATATTGTATACATAATAAATAAATAAACATTTTTTAAAAAAGATCTAAGGACCATGCTAGGTCATGTAGAGTATAAAGACATTAAAAGGAGACTAGCTGGGCGGTGGTGGAGCATGCCTTTAATCTCAGCATTCGGGAAGCAGAGGCCGGTGAGTTTGAGGCCAGCCTGCACTACAAGAGCTAGTTCCAGGATGGGCTCCAAAGCTACAGAGAAACCCCTGTCTCGAAAAACAAACAAACAAACAAACACACAAACAAACAAGACTAGACAGTTGGTTACAAGCACTTACTGCTCCTCTGGAGGACGTGGGTTCAGTTCTCAGAACTCACATGACTGCTTACAACAATTTGTACGTAACTCCAGTTTCAGGGGATCTGATGCCTTTTCTGGTATCTTTGGGTGTCAGGCATGCATGTGATGTACATACATGCATACATATGTATGTAGTATATACAAGCAAAACACTAATGCATATAAAATAAGTAAGCCTTGAGAAAAACATGGAAAGGAAATAAAATAATTCCTAATTTATCTCTTAAAAATTATTTCAGTATTGCATTTCGTTTATCTCTTTTTGAAGACTTCTTCATAGCTCTGGGCTTCTGCTGTTGGCTTTGTGGAACTACAACCACTGGACTTATGGATAGGGACCATAGTTGTCTGTGTGGAGTGATCATATCTAGTCCTGTCTTTTCACTTTCTTTTCTGACCCTATTGCAGACAGTAACAGCCTAGCCTCCTGCCTTTAATCCTCATCCAATCCTCAAGACCCTAAATTTTCTTTTTTCTATTTTTGTATTAAGATTTATTTATTATGTATACAGCATTCTGCCTCCATGTATGCCTGCATGCCAGAAGAGGGCAACAGATCTTATTATAGATGGCTGTGAGCCACTATGTGGTTATTGGAAATTGAACTCAAGACCTCTGGAAGAGCAGCAAGTGCTCTTAAACTCTGAGCCAGCCCCAACCCTTATTTTCTAGTAACCAGAATGACCTTTAGAAATACAGCTTTGCTTATGTCACTTCCCTGTTTAAGACACTTCATGGGCCTTAAGGTCAAACTCTCTGTCAAGAACTTCTATAGTTTGTCCTTGCCTGCCTTACCTAGTTCTGTAGAATCACTAACCTTGCTGAGTGATGGTGGCTCATTGCCTTTAATCCCAGCAGAGACAGGAGGATTTCTGAGCTCAAGGTCAGCCTGGTCTACAGTACTAGTTCCAGGACAACTAGGGCAATTACATAGAAAAACACTGACTAGAAAAAACAACAACAGCAAAAATCACTCACCTTGCCATGGTAACTCTTGGGACCATCACTTCTGCTGTTTTGTTTATGACACACTGAATTAGGACTCCTTATCCCCTCCAATACCAACTACTTGCCTTCAGATTTTAAATTCAGAATACTTCCTGAGACAATTTTTCTAATACTTGTACTGTTTATACCTGTAGTGTCCTACCCTTTCCAGTCATGATTCCTACCTTCTTCGTGGTTTGTATGTGGTGTTTAGAACACATAGGGTACGTGGTGAGTTTCTGTTGAATGGTGAGTAGATGGATTAATGAGTATGTTGACAGTATGAGAAGAATCTCACCATCTTTCTTACACTGTCCATATAGTCTTTTACAAGATAGATTTGTGTTATGTGCCCACAAGGAACTTTTATCTGGTTCCCTGCCTGAAGACAACATAGACACAAGGTGTTTCAGCTTCCTACTGTCTGGGTAGATAGGCATGAGAGTTCCCAGATGTTGAGAGAGGTGAGTCATAAAGAAAAGTCATTCAGAAAGTAAGCCAGTCAGAGTAACAGTGCTGCCCTTTGTCTGAACTTTCTCTCTCTTTTTCTAGATACCTTGAGATTCTAAACTTGGTGACACTTTTGAGTAGCTTGTCAAACCAGAGTATAGGGACTCATAATCTTAATCTGATCTTTTCCCTTGCTTGGGGATGCTTTTAAGATGTTCAGGAGGCATCTGGCCTAAGTATCTTCTCTTTTTACCCTGCCACTTAACTCTATAGTGGCTTCTAAAGTAGAAATCCAGACAGAACTCTGTTTAGTTTTTGGTAGTTTTGGAGGAATACTGTAAATGAGGAGTTTTCCTGAAGTGGTGAGAGGTGGGTGGTATTGGAATATCCTCAGAGGAAGGGTTATTTCAGTCATGCTCTTCATTGTTATCTGTCTTTGCTTCGTAGCACATGAGAGTCATTGTTTCCAAGGTGTATGTGTTAATCCTCAGGCATTGTGTGTATCTAGAAAAGCTGATACCACTATTACTTTTACTCCAGATATCAGTGGGCCATATGTCCTTTGCTGCAGCTATTCAGCTCTATTTTTATTGAGGTGGAGCATCTGTAGACAACATGTAAAAAATGCAAATGAACTTGTCTCATCCATTTATTGAGACAAGAGCTTAGCTTCTTGCCCTAGCTGGATAGGCACTTCCTATATAGAGCAGGATGACCTCCAGTTCTTGATTCTTACCTCTGCCTCCTCAATGCTGATACTACAGGGTCCCAGTGCCCAGCTAGTTAGTTATATTATTATCTGTCTATGTGTGTATGTTGTATTTATGTATACATGTTCATGTGTATGCAATGCACATGTGTGTGTGTGGAGGCTGGAGATAGGTGCTGGGTGTCTTCTTCAATTGTTCTCTTATTTGATTATTTATTTACTAGTCTGTTTGTATATACATGAATGATAAGTATGTGTGCCATGACACACCTGTGGAAGGTAAAGGAGTCATGTCCTTCCACCTTATATGTGGGCTCTAGGAATTGAACTTAGTCAGGCTTGTACAACAAGCCCATTTGCTGAGCAGTCTCACCAGCCCTCCACCTTGTTTTGAGACAAGGTCTCTCACTGACTCATCTAGACTTGTTTGTTGGCCGGCTTGCCCAAGAAATTCCTTTTGACTCCCCAACACTGGAATTATAGATATACATTTCCATGCCTGGTTTAGTTTGTTTGTTTGTTTGTTCATTTTTCAAGACAAAGTTTCTCTGTGTAACAATCTTGACCATTCTGGAACTAGGCTGGCCTGAAACTTATAGACATCCACCTGCCTCTGCCTCCTGAGTGTTGCAATTAAAGACATGCACCACTGCCTCCCAACCTAAGATAGATTTTTTTTATTTGCTTGTTTGTCTGTCTGTATCTCTTTATTTATTTATTTGAGACAGTCTTGCCCTGTACTTCAGACAGATGGGAAACTCACTTTGTGGCCCAGTCAGACCTTGAACTTTGTATTTCTTCTGCCTCAGCTCCCTAAGTTCTCCCTAAGTGGAATTTTCAGGGGTATAGTATTTACATGCAGGTCTGAAGTCAAGTTCAGACACTTTTCATACATTGAAATATTCTTTAGCTAATTTTCTTTCTTTTTTTTGCAATTTCTTTTTGTTTTTAGTTTGTGTACATTGGTGTTCTGCAGAATGTATGTGAGGGTATCAGATCCCCTAGAACTGGAATTATAGACAGTTGTGAGCTTCCCTGTAGGTGCTAGGAACTGAGCCTGGGTTCTTTGAAAGAGCAGCCAGTGCTCTTAATCACTGAGTCATCTCTCCGGTCCTTTTTTAGATATTTTTCAGACATTAAAATAATGTGTCAAAGCCACTATATCATGAGATCCCCAACTTCTTCATCCCCAAATGTGAAAACTACTCATTTTATTTTATTTTATTTGTTTTGTGTTTTGAGTCAGGATGTCTTTCTGTAGCCTTGGCTAACCTAGAACTAGCTCTGTAGACCAGATGGCCTTGAACCCACAGAGATCCACCTTCCTCTGCCTCTTGAGAGCTGGGATTAAAGGCGTGCACCACTACCATCCAGCGTGAAAGTATTGAAGAACTATGCAGAAACAAGTAATAAGCTATATTTGACCAGTAGGTCATAGTTCACTAACCCATTACATAGCCAGCCCACTGGTTCCCAAATCTGGATGTCTTTAAGAATTACTTGAAGACCTTCAGAAATGATGATTAAGAGCCTAATGTGGTAGCGCACATTAAAATCTCAGCACTTGGGAGGCAGAGGAAGGCAGATCTCTGTGAGTTTACCTAATCTACAAATACAAAGCAAGTTTTAGGATAGCCAGAGAAACTCTGTCTGGTAAAACAAACAAACAAAAAACAAAAAAAAAAAAAGAGTTGCTCAGGTAAAGCTGAATAGATGGCTCACTTGGTAAAAAAGCATTTCCTCTGCAAGCAATGAAGACCCGAGTTCAAGTCCCAAGAACCCTCGTAAAAACTGAGTATGATATCAAAGCTTATGTAATAGTAGCACTCCTACAGGGAGAGAGAATGGGCCAACTAACCTGGTGTCTGCATCCAAAAATGTCTGTCTCGAACATGATAGTGAGGGCCAACACCCAAGACACATGTGCATCCCCACAGAAATGTGTATATAGGCACACAGACTTCATATAGACACAAATAATATTTTGCCATCTCCAGAGATGTGAAAGAAATAAAATGTAAAAAAGAATTTACCAAGGTAATATACATACACTTGGGATATGAAGTAATTCATCCTTCTTAGTTTATAGTTAAAGGAAATTGTGTGATTTGCATATAGTTGCAAAGTAAATAAATGTCATAACTACAATTTGAGTGTGGGTCTTTAGCTTGGCTTTGGAATCAGTGGTGGTTGTTCATACCATTCTGTCCTGTTTCTTTTCTGGTGATAAACACACAAGCAGTAAATACAGAACAGTCATGTCTTTGGCCAGCCTGCGTGCCTGGCTTCCTCCCTCCCTCCCTCCCTCCCTCCCTCCCTCCCTCCTTCCTTCCTTCCTTCCTTCCTCCCTCTCTCCCCCTCCCCTCCCCCTTCCCTCCTTTCCTTTCAGTGTAGATCAGAGACAACAACTTATATTAAAGGGTCCTGGCATCAGGCTCTGTGCCACCTACTTCTGCCTGCTGACCTATTTCACCTGCTGCTTTCTTTCTTTTTTGAGACAAGGTCTCATGTAGACCAGGCTGGTTTGAAACTTGCTCTGTAGCCAGGGATGACCTTGAACTCCTGAGCCATCAACCTTTTGAGTGATGGAATTATACATGCACCACTCTAAACTTCTCTCTTCTTTATATCTGTGCAAAGTTCCCATTTGAGATGTTGCTATGCACGCTTTATTAAAAATTATTTCAGATTATGTGTATTCGTGCATATCTGTATGAGTGTGTGAACATGTGCATGTGAGTCCAGGTATTCTCAGAGGCCAGAGGATTTGCACCCTCTTGGAGCTGAAATAGTTTATGAGCCATCTGATGTGGGTGCCTTTTTATTATTTTTTGAGACAGGGTTTCATACTATAGCCCAGACTGACTTCAAACTCATTAGCGAAGGATGGCATCAAATCCATGTTGACCCACCCTTCTTCCTTAACCTAGAGTGCTGGGATTTTAGGTGGGAACCACCATATTCAGCCCAGGTTTTTTGTTTGGTTGTTTTTGAGACAGAGGTTTTTTGTTGTTTTGGTTTTTTGAGACAGGGTTTCTTGTAGCTTTGGAGCCTGTCCTGGAGCTAACTCTTGTAGACTAGGCTGGCCTCGAACTCACAGAGATGCGCCTGCCTCTGCCTGGGCTGGGATTAAAGGCATGCGCCACCACCACCTGGCCTTGTTTTTTGCTTAAGATATATTTATTTTGTACAGTGTTCTGCTTGCACATATGCCTATAGGCCAGAAGATGGCGCTGGATCTCATAATAGATGATTGTGAGCCACCATGTGGTTGCTGGATATTGAACTCAGGACTTCTGGAAGAACAGCCAGTGCTCTTAACCTGAGTCCTCTCTCCAGTCTAAAGAGACAGTTTTAAAAGTACTAGTTCAACTTAATTTTCTTGGCGAGATTTCTTTGTTGTTGTGTTTAACATGGGATTTCATGTAGTCAACTGGCCTCAAATTTGCTATGTAGCCAAAGATAACCTTAAACTCATGATCTTTCTACTTCTACCCATGAAGGACAAGGACAGCACGTGTGTACCATTATAATTGCCTGGCTTTAGAATTCTTTTATTTGTATTTTAATCTTTTCACTTATGAGATAGGTAATGTTACTAATAGAAACTCTGTTTTATAGTGTGTTATGGAGGGGTGACAGTACAAATGTGTAACAAATCTGTTCCCTCTGGGTAGTATGCTTTCCCTCAAGTACACCCACATTGTTGCTTCCTTTCCTAATTAAAGTGATTTTGGTGATAACAAAATGGAACAAAAGTTAGGGTAGTAGATACTTTAGTCTCAAATAAAACATTAGTTCCTCAAGGTCAGGGAGAAAGAGAAAGTGTACTATACTTTTAAAGTTCTCTTGAAAAAAGAACAACTCTGCATGGTAGTGTACACCTTTAATCCCAAGGCTCCTGGCAGAGGCAGGTGGATCTCTGTGACTTCCAGGACAGCTACTGTGTATCAAAAACAAACAAAACCAACAAATCAACAAAAAAAGTTCTCCGAAATTACCTTTATTTCCTTTAGTTGAAAAATTTTGCCAGTGAGACCTTTATTTATTTTTTCTTTACTAGATGCAGTTAAAATGCAATAGTAGTGCCTGGCAGTGGTGGCACACACCTTTAATCCCAACATTTAGGAGGCAGAGGCAGGTGGATCTCTGAGTTTGAGGCCAGCCTGGTCTGCAGAGCAAGTTACAGGACAGCCAGGACGACACAGAGAAACCCTGTCTTGGGAAAAACAACAACAATAAAATATATATAGTAGTAGCAAATGTAGATTCAAGTGGTTAGGTAGACTTCATTTGTCTATCTTAAGAAAGTCCCTTTGGGAAGTATGGGTAATGCCAGGATGTTCCCAAAATCACTTGGGTGTTTACTTTAGTCCAGAAGCTTTCTGGTTCACTGTTTTCCTATCCATTCAGCAAAAAATAAATAAGTTTTTTCCTGAAGTTAAGAGAAGGAAAATTGTACTTAGAGTCTGAAGACCCAGATTCAAATTCTAACCCTCCCTCCTCTTTAAAGCAGCTTACATCTTAGAGCTCAAGGGATAACTTTAGGCTTGAATTAGTGGACTACTAATACTTCTTTTCCTACTAAAATACCCTTTGCATGTAAATATAAGTAATTTATAGAGGATTGTTTGATAGTTGTGAGAAGAGAAATAACTAAGCTAAAATAAGAATAGAGAATGTATATTTTTACCCCTCTATTTGAAATGATTTCATACTTGTAGAAAGGTTCTATGTAATAGGGTGGATGTGGTGCTTGCCTAGAATTCCGGCATTGAGGAGGTGGAAGCAGGAAAATTGCAAATTCCGAGGCCAGTCTGGACCTTATAGCTAGACTAGTTCTGAAGGGATGGGGAAAGGAACTTAGGAAATTTGGATCAGTTCCCTAAGATACCACACAGCAGGTAAATAAATGGTCTGGGAGGACTTAAATCAAGTCTGTTTGATGGGAAGGCACTCTCTGTTTGCACCATCCTGCTCTCCTAAAAGATCTTGAGAGCTGTACTCTGTTCAAGGTTTTGCTGCTAATTTTGATAAAATGATTGGTAAAATCTTTCCCACTGTCCCTGGCCTTGACATAGCATGTTGTAACTAGCTTGAGCTTTTAAACCACACATATCATCATTTTGCTTTTTAATGGCTGTTCAGTGTAATTCACTTAAGGCAGAAATAAAATGGAAGTTTATTCACCAGGTTAGATGTTGAAATCATTGCTACATCTCGTTTCTGTATGAGATAGCTAGAACTGCCATAATTTTTATAGTATTCTGTTTTGCAGGGTCATGACCCAGAAGTTTTTATTATTCTTTGGGAGTATACTATCCAGGGCTGTTGGATTTGTTCCTTATTTTAGTAGTTGCCCTCTTTATTTTTACATTTATTTATCTATTTATTTAGTGCATGGGGGGCCTGATTGCATATCTGGAGATCAGAGAATAACTTGTGGGAGTTATTTCTTTTTCTACTGTGTAGATCCTGGGAATTGAACACAGGCTCCCAGACTTGGTGGCAGGCGCCTTTACCTAGTAGCCATCTTGCTAATTTCCCACTTGCAATCAACATTTCTTAATTTTTTCTATAAGTTTTGAGGCAGGGCCTCACTATGTAGCCCTGACTGTCCTAGAACTCACTCTGTAGACCAGCCTGACCTTGAACTCACAGAGATATATCTGCCTCTGCCTCCCCAGTGCTGGGATTGTAGGTTTATACTGCCACTCTCAACAGAAGTCAACAGTCTCAACCCTCCCTTTTGACAGACTATAGGATATTATTTCTAAGAGATAGAAAAGATAATGGGATTGATTGTTTAAATTGTCTCTTTAAATTCAGTCTTCCCCCATCTTTATTTCGCACAAAGGAATTATCTCAGTTTTGACTGAGATTTTTCTAGAATCTTTGAATCATGATTACAAATTTGTGGCTCATAGGCTACGAGTGGCTGGTAAACAAGTTTGGGACTTACCTAATGTTCAAATAATTTTTATTTGTAGCAAATACTTAAAAGCCAGAGTATTTTACATAAAACCCATATTCTACTTTCCAGCTTGGTTTTACATAGAGCATTCGTTAGAACTAGAGAGTAACCACCAGAGGTTCCTGCTGTCACCACCAGCCTACTTTATGCCTGGTCTCTGTAGACCAGCTCCAGAACAGAACTCCAGTTTCAAAAGCTAGTACTTTATTTGATGAGCCACCTTGGTCGTGAATAACTTAACCTTAGTTGTCAGAAACCTGCTTTCTTACAGAGATATAAAATAGCTCATAAATAGAATCAGCAATTTCTCTAAAATCACTTACTTTATTCCTGTTAGAATTTTGTTTTCATTATTATGGAGCCAGTAGTGGTTTCTGGATCCCATAGAAAGGAGAAGGCTTTCTCGTCCTCTGTAACTTGTTCAGTTTAGATTGCTTCCAAATCTGCACAGGGGTGCCACTGCCAGCAGAGGGTGCTGTCCACTCACTGAGCATTCTGTTAACCTTGGCTCAGCTGAACTACAGCTGTTGGGCATGTGCCCTGGGTCTGTGTGAGAGTTTGGGCATGTCCATTTGGTTCCCATCCCCAGTGCCCACCCCTTTAGACCCTGGCCAGGTTATTGTGTCACTGGGGACTGTATTCAGTAACAGGAAACTGGGGAAAGTTTAATTGTTTTCTCCTCTCCCTTTTTCCCATGCAGCTGAACAAAAGGTTCATCCTCAGTTTTCTCCATGCCCATGGGAAGCTGTTTACCCGGATTGGGTAAGTGTGCAGGATGTTTATTTTATTTCCCTACATTACAAGTCATTTTGGAATTTAATATTGTTAGCAACTAGCCTGTGTTTGTAACTGAGGGCACAGGGTGTGAATTCTCATAGGCCTCCACCTTCCCTTCACTCTCTTTCCTACTGTGTTCATGAAGTTTGAGAGATATCACTTTCTATCTTTGCTTCTTTTTTCTCTTTCTTTCTTAAAACTTTCTTTAAAGACAGTGTTTTCCCAGCCTTCTCTCCTAGTCCCCTTGGTTTTCTGCTGCTACTATCTTCCAGTTAGCCCCCAGGGGGTCTGAGATAGTCATTCTGCATCCCCGGCTGCAGCTTCCAGGGGTCCTCCTTGAGGAAAAGCTATCTTCTTATTTCTCCTCAAAAACAAGAGTAATACTTGGCTTCCTTTGTGTTATGACCCGACTCCCTTCCTGTGTGCTCCATCTGCTGTGTCACATTGCTGATCTCAGTAAACCCCAAATCCTCCATGGATTTACCTGTCCATGGGAAGTTCCAGAGAAGGGAGTCTGTGCAGGCACTTAGTACTTCCCCGCTAAGTCCCTGGGAAGAATTTTATGTATTCCTCTGGTGCATCAGAAGAATTTTTCCTGATGTCATCCAAAAGCTTCTTGTCAAAGGAGATGTCTCTGTATAGGACCTCCCTGAGTAAAGGACATCGAAGAGAAGAAGCCGCAGCCCTTCCAGACAGGTCTGCTGCTTGAGTTTTGTTTGATTGGTTTTGTCTTTTTTGAGACAGGGTTTCCTGCCCAGGCTGGCTTAGAATTTGGTGACCTTCCTGCCTCAGCTTCTTAAGTGTTGGAATTCCCAAGTGTACCAGCATACTTGGATTCCTGTTGGGTTTTAATCTTTTCAGAATTAGAAGTTTTATTGTGAGCTGCCCTTTGAGGTGATTGGCTTCACATTGCAAATCTTCTGTTTTCCTTTTCCTTTTTCACCATGAACTTGTAAGTTTATCGGTAGTGCTGTAGGTTTCCTTTGGGAAAATAGGAGTCATGCCAGTTTCCACATACTTTCTATTTACTCTTTTGAGATCCTAAAAGGCTTTGTCCTGCTTCAAAAACCATTGCCCTATGAATTGTGGATAGCAGTGTGTTTCACGTGTACTGATTTGGCATCATCTTGGGCAAGAGTGACAGTTATGGCCATTTCAAGGATATTTTAGATTTTGAAATGACTTGGGAAAATTGGAAAAATTCCAAAAGATAAAGAATCTCTACTACTAGAAATAAATGTGGAGTAATTTACTTGGTAAAAATAAACTAGATATGTTAGTTGCTTCTAACTTCTCCCTGGTGCTGTCAGCATGCCCTCCAGTGGCAGAAGCTTTGTCCAGCTCAGCTGTATCCTGAGTGCTTGGTTAACAGATGTGTGAATGAAGAAATAAAGGATTATAAGAGATAGAAGGGTTGGGAAAGACCAGAGAAAATTATCTGATATTCCAGTAGGTTACTGTAGATCCAAGCTGGTCACCAGTGAGTGCCAAAGCTGCAGTTACGATGGTAGTTAGCATGTTCAGTGTGGACTGGTGAAAGGGTAAGATAGCAGTTGAAGGTTTTCCTATTACCTCTGTATCTTTTATAGTTACTCTCCTTTTTCCTCTTTCTTGCTTGCTTGCTTTCCTTTTCTTCACTTTTCCCCTCCCCTCCTCTCCCCTCCCTTCCCTTCCTTTTCCTTACCTTTTTCCCTCCTCTCTTTTCCCCTATCCCCTTTTAGGCAGCCAGAGTGTCCTGTAGTCCAGATAATTGAACTTCTGATCTTTCTGCAGCCAATTCCTAAATGCTGAGGTTACAGAATATACACCTGGCTCTCCCTTTTCCCTTTTATATTTGTTCTTTTGGGGTTTTTGTACCATGTTGTTTGTCTTTATCAAGGTTTATGGTAGCCTCTATGTTGTAGCATCTTTCTACTATATGACAGTCACATACTCCAATCCCAAGTTGTGATTAAAAATGTCTCCAGGCAAGTGTTTGTTGGGAGCCAGAGTGCCCCCTGTGGAGAGTTAGTTTTAGATTGTTTCTTGTCCATTAGAAACTTAGAACTTATTTCAATGTATGGTAAGATTATTTAAGATATGCCTTTATTAGATTAAGTGTTAATTATATTTTATTTCCTCTTTTAAAGTTTTCATATTTAAGCACAGATATTTTAAAGCAAGTTTGGCAAAGAGCCACAGTAATGCTCAGACAGCTAGAAAATGAGAGCTAAGGTTGTATGTAATTAGTTGGGTTTTTTTTTTTACTTGCATACATTTAGTAAGACCTGAGTGCAACTTCAGCACCAATAAAGACTGCAGGTGGTGACACTTACCTATAATTCTATCACTCAAGAGGTAGAGGCAGAAGGATTGAGTTCAAAGTCATCACTGACTATATAGCAAGTTTTAGCCAGCCTGGCATGATTAAAAAAAAAAGAAGAAGAAAGAAAAAAAGAAAGAAAGAAAGAAAAGGAAGGTTTTCACAGAGGGAATATGTTTGGGAATTTCCTTTTCTAGAGGGTTTTTAAAAAGGAATAGATTATCTTATATCATTGTCTGAGGTAGTTTACTTTGGCCTAGATTAATTTCCAGGATCTCTTTCTTCTTGACAGTAACATCTGTTGTCAAAAAATTAGTTAATCCATGGCTGGTGAGGTGGTTCAGTGGTCAAATCTGCTTGCCACAAGACCTGAGTTCCATCCCCTGGGTCCACATGCTGCAAAGAGCTGACTCCTGCAATTTTTCCTCTGACCTCCATACATGCATTGTGGCATATGTACACCAATACACATACACTGTTTGTTATTATTATTATTATTATTTTTGAAAAAAGAAGCCAGGAGGTAGTGGTGCACACCTTTAATTCCAGTACTCGGAAGGCAGAAGTGGGTGGATCCTCGTAAATTCGAGGCCAGCCTGGTCTCCAGAGCAAATTCCAGGACAGCCAAGGCTATACAGAGAAACCCTGTCTTAAAAAAAAAAAAAAAGAAAAAGAAAAAGAAAGAAAGAAAGAAAGAAAGAAAGAAAGAAAAAGATAGTTGATACAGTTTTATCTTTATAAAAGGTGAAACATGGTCCTCTTCAATGAAGAAACTGTCTTTCAATTCTAGGCATATTTCAATCCCTGTTTGAGTATTCCTCTCATACTTTTTTTTTTTAAAGATTTATTTATTTATTATGTGTACAGCATTCCTTCCATGTGTGCCTGAATGCCAGAAGGGGGCGCTGGGTCTCATTATAGATGGCTGTGAGCCACCATGTGGTTGCTGGGAATTGAACTCAAGACCTCTGGAAGAGCAGTCAGTGCTCTTAACCACTGAGCCATTTCTCCAGCCCTCTCATACTGTTTTTGAGATAAGAGGAAATTGAGCCCAACATTAATTCAGCAAGACAGAAACAGCAGTAACATTCCTATTGTTAAAAGGGAAGAAAAAAATAGAGGCTGGAGAGATGGCTTATTGAGTGTCAGTCCCAGTTCCCATGTAGCTCCAACTTCAGGGGGTTGGGTGACTTCTTCTGACTTCTGTGGACACCTACACACACACACACACACACACACACACACACACACGCACGCACGCACACACGCACGCACGCATGCACAAATTTTAAATCTTTTAAGTTAAAAACAAAAGAATTCTATAAGCCTAGAAAAGCAACGAATGCAAGCTACATATAATATCATCGACCAATGCCTAATCAGCAAGAAGATGTGAAATGTGGGAGGTGCTGGAAAAGAATTAAGACTGAAGAGATTGTAATGGAGACCAGCTGAGGGGCACATGCTTTGCCTCCCTTTCCAGAAAAGCCCTGACACTACTCCTTTGGTTTAGGTCTTCTCTATGCCTGGGGTTCATGTTGGATCTGTATATACTTGAACACCTACTATGTGCAAGTCAAATCTCTTGACACCAACTGGTTTTAATGAGATTAAATGCCAATAATTTTTTTTTAATGAAAAGGGTAATTAGAAGGCCTCCAGAGTAAACAAGTCAGAAGATTTTGTACACTTCAGTCTCCTACCAGTGGTTTAAATAGATTATGGCTGACAGTCATTCTAGTTTCTTTGTTATATAGCAGTATGATGCTTTCTCTCATCTCGACCCTGTGTCGTGGTTTGAGAAAAAGAAAAAAAATGCTTCTGTGTTGTTCTAAGTTTTTAGAGAATTAAGAAGTTGAGAGTCAAGTTAGGATGCCTGATTCTTTTCTGTAGAGAATGTTGTCTAGCCCAGCTATGTCCTCAGTGTCTGAGGAGTTGGGCCTGTCCTGTTAGTCACTGTCTGAGGCATAATTGAGTCTGGGTCCCAGTGTTGTCTGAAAGATTGGTCTTTTGAAACTGCAATTCAAATGAGACAAGGTGTCTCTAGAGATCACGTTAGCCACGTAAGTCAGTGAAGTGCATGCTCTAAAAGTTATCTATCTTCTTAGGTTTGAAAGAATAGGAACTGAGTCCTCTTGGACTCTGGAAGAGCAGTCAGTCAGGGTTGCCTGAAGGCTTCTGATAGATGTTTTTCCAGGGAGAAGCAGATTAGACCTGCACTTGGCCTCAGCTAAGAGAGTTCAGAAGCTGGCAACCTATAGACTCTTGAATTGTGACTACTGGAAAATTTTGTTTCCTATTATTGCCTTGGTTAAAGTTACTCACTTTAGTTTGTGCTTTCTTGCCTGGTCATTTTATTTGTACCAAGGTCTTGGAATTTAAAAACCAGTATATTTATTTTGGATTTTGAGTTCTTTAAAAATAAAGTATTTTGATTTTAATTTATCTGTAAAATTACTAAATGTCTTTAAATACCAAACTCAGAAGTATTCATGATAGAGGAACTTTTTTGGTATTATACAATGTTCATTGTCAAATATTTAGAAAACTTAGCAAAAAGAAAAAAGAACTCATATTTGTGTTTTGTTTGTTTGTTTTCCTGATACTATGTAGCTTTGGCTGTTCTGGAACTCACTGTGTGGATCAGGCTGGCCTCAAACTCACAGAGATCTGCCTGCCTCTGCCTCCTGAGTGCTGGGAATATAGGCACAAGTCTCTACACCTATCTAAGTACTCATATTCTTTTTTTTCTTTTCTTTTTTTTAATTACTCATATTCTTAATAACTAGCAGTAGCTGGATATTAAGTTCAGTGTATATTTTAGGGTCATTTTTGTATGTATGTATGAAGGTAATCATATTAAACTGTTTTACAATTATTCACTGGATGTGTGTTTTCCCTCACATGATTACAAAATCAATAGCAGCTTTACAGGCAGTGCTGCTGGAGATGCTTTTTGTTGGTGGTTTTTTTTCCCCCATTTGTTTATTCATCTCACACTGTAGCCAGCTGTTCTTGAACTTCATAGCTAGCTGAGCAGGCCCTGAACGCACAGCAGCCCTGCAGCCCTAGCCTATCAATTCTCCAGGTGCTGGATACTGCCACACCTGGACTCCAGGTGTCTGAGTGTTTTAGGTGCTTCTGACAGTTTCTCTGTTTCTCCTCTTCACCCTTTATTGTTGTTACTTATGTTCGTCCTTCTTTTAAATTTTATGATTTTTTTCATAAGTAACATCCAAAAATTCTTACAAAACACAACTATAACTAAGGTTAAAATTTCTGTCAACTCTGTACCAGCTCACCCCCACCTTCATACTGTGCTCTCCAAAGAGGGAACACTGGACACTGGGTTATATGTACCTCAAAGCCTTTTGTATACTTATATATGTAAAAACAAAATTTTGTGGGCTTCA
The DNA here is from genome assembly GCF_014885135.2 of Alexandromys fortis. Taxonomy (NCBI): domain Eukaryota; kingdom Metazoa; phylum Chordata; class Mammalia; order Rodentia; family Cricetidae; genus Alexandromys; species Alexandromys fortis. The sequence goes on along the minus strand of NW_026068174.1, from coordinate 8,077,752 downwards.
CTCCCATTTTTGTTTATTTGTTTTGTTTCTAGACGGGGTCTCACTATATAATAGCTCAGGCTAGCCTCAAACTCAGCTGTCCTCTTTAACCTTTGCCTTCTCAGTCTTAACATTATAGACATGTGCCACCATGTACAGCTTTGGGTTTTACATTCATGTGTGCATGCACACACACATGCACTTAAAAATTTAGAAATAATATACTATCATTATGTCAGTTTTAGTATAATTTTTGTGATATGTAGATAAGGAGTAAAGATATTTCTCAAAGAAAAAGACATGAAACTGCTTATAGTTTGAAACCAAAATCAAAAAGGAGTTTGGTTAAAAATCTGGCAAGCAGAAGTCTCATTATTGAATCCTGGAGAGGTGGCCTTTTGGTTGTTTGAGACAGGATTTCTCTATCATAGTCCTGGCTGTTCTGGAACTCACTATATAGACCAGGATGGTCTCAAACTCAGAGATTTTCCTGCCTCTGGAAAGGTGACCTTCTATTTAATTTTAAATTATTTTAATTTATTTATTTTTTTTGAGATAGGGTTTCTCTGTAGCTTTGGAGCCTGTCCTGTCTTTAGACCAGGCTGTCCTTGAACTCACAGAGATCTGTTTGTTTCTGCACCCCAAGTGATGGAATTAAAGATGTTTGCTGCCATGCCTGACCCCACCCAGTTTCTTTTTAAGATGGGGTCATGCCGGGCAGTGTGGCAAGCACCTTTAATCCCAGCAGAGGCAGACGGAGCTACCTGAGTTCGAAGTCAGTCTGGTCTACAGAAGGAGTTCCAGGACAAGTTTTAAAGCTACAGAGAAACTCTGTCTCAAAGTGGGGTGAGGGAGCCAGAGTCTCATTCAGTAGCCCTAACTGAGCTAGAACTTGCTCTGTAGATAAGACCAACCTCAAACTCACAGAGATCTGCCTGTCTACGCCTCTTGAGTTCTGAAAAAGCCATATTCTCTTATATTTGATGTGAGAGACTAATTTATATTCTTACCCCTGATTCTTTTAATTATGTTGTGCTTTTCAAAGGGAGGGTTTTGTTTGTTTGTTTTAAGTTTCTGAAAAAGAGAAAGTGAACATTTGACCTGTACTCATATCAGACTTTAGTCTGATCCATGGAGTGTTAATGGATCTGTTTCAGTTCCTACCCCAGGGAAGAGGCTTCCTCAGACACATGTCCCATGTGACACTTCTGTCCTGTCATTCTGCTGGCTCTCTACTGCCTTTCAACACAGAGGCACATGGCCTTGAAACTTGCCCAGTATGGCTGCTTTTTCATGCAGAGTGAACTCTGCTCTTCTTGTAATGAGAAGTACTAGCCCCCTCCCCACTTCCATCCAGAGAGAGTGCTGCACAGTGTCAGGATTTAAAATGAAACCTTTGTTATAGCCCATGGGGAAAAATGGATCTGATCCAGCCACAAACATCACTCCCTGCCATTCCTAGTCTATCGAGAGTCTTAGCAGCTCTGAAGTTTTTTAGAGGGAAAATTTTTTTGCTTTGTTTTGTTTTGCTTTGCTTTGCTTTGATTTGGGACATGGGGTGGTGCGGGAAGCAAATGCATGGCATGTTTTGTGCCAGTGAAAATGAGGACAGTTGAGCAGAGGCAAACTGGAATGTAAACTGTGATTGACCCGTAGCTGTGGCATGACTTCTGGGCACCAGCAGGTCAGCAGTACAAGTTGCCATCCAAAAACAAGGTATCAAAGTTGCCAAAATTCCATAAAGCTCTGGGGTTTTCTTATCTGGGGAGGTTGCTATTCAACGATAAAGACTAAGGTTAGGGTGAAAGTCACACTACCTTTCTCCAGGATTTGAGAAGGGTTGCCTGCCTTGGCTTTCTAGAAGCTATTTATTAATCCAGACTAGAGCTGTTCCCCCCTGCACCATCAGTGCACCACAAGCAATTTGATGGCGGGCGTGGGGGGTGGGAGGGTAAAAGATGCTTTGCTGACCACGAATTGTTCAGCATAGCCCTAAGGCCTGTGTGCCTGGTTTCTCTCTCTAGCACCAAGTTTGAGTTTGCTTTTTATTTCAGAGGATTTCAGCTGTGGTTTACTCCTGTTGCCAAAGGAGCTCCAGGCATGCACCACTGTTTAGGATCCAGTGGCCACATTTGGCAAGCAATGGTTTGAATGACCTCTCCTTAGGAGCCCTAGGTCACTGGCTGGATTTCTGCCTCCCTACATTACAGGCTCTTCCTGTATTGGGAGTGGCAGTTGGCCAGGGCATTGTATTTCCACTGGCCTGAAAACATGCAGACCCTAATGAGCTTGTGAGAGGGAGGATAGCAGCACAGGAAAGGCTGGAAGCAAACTGTTGGGAGTCCTAGGTTTGGGGCTCCTCAAGGGGAAGTTTGGGATCAATGGGTGGGCAGTGAATGTAATAACACCTAAGAAGGCAGAGCTATGTGTCTGAGTTCTTCTTTTTCTTCTTTTTGTTTTTAAATTTTAGACAAGCTCTTGCTGTGTATTCTAGACTGTCTTTGAACTGTGTATTCTAGACTGTCTTTGAACTTCAGATCCTCCCGCCTCAGCCGCTCAAGCACTGGGTTTATAGGCATGGGCCACCACCATGTTTTGTTTCTAAAGTAAATCATTCAGTAAAGAATCTTTTACATGATGAGACTCCTTTTATAGAATACAGTTTTCATATCTGAGACTTTTAGGGAAGGTGTAGGTATTACAGTCTAAAAGAAATTTGTTTATTATTTAGAACCCTATTTCAAAGAGAAACTCTTTGTTGTTGTTGTTGTTTTGAGACAGGGTTTTTCTGTAGCTTTGGAGCCTGTCCTGGAACTAGCTGTTGTAGACCAGGCTGGCCTCGAACTCACAGAGATCCCCCTGCCTCTGCCTCCCAAGTGCTGGGATTAAAGGCGTGTGTCACCACCTCCGGGCTTTCAAAGAGAAACTCTTTAAAAAAAAAAAAGATTTATTTATTATGTATTCAGTGTTTATGTATCCCTGCAGGCCAGAAGAGGGCACCAAATGTCATTACAGATGGTTGTGAGCACATGTGGTTGCTGGGAATTGAACTTGGGACCTTTGGAAGAGCAGGCAAAGCTCTTACCCACTGAGCCATCCCTTCTTCAAAGAGAATCCATTTAATATTGCAGGTTAAAAAAATAGCATGCCAAAGTGTTATAGCCATTTATCCACTAATTGAGTTATTTTCATCTCCAAACTTTGAATACTTTGTTCTCTTTTTTTTTTCTTCTATTTGTACAAAACTGTAGGATACCAGAAAGGTTTTGTAAGAGTAGCAAAGAAACTTCTTAGGCAGTAGTTCTCTGCTTGGGAAAGGAGGCATCATTTTTCCAGGTGCTTTTAAGGATATGCCTCAATAATGGACTCTCTGTATCTGTAGGATGGAGACATTCCCTGCAGTGGCTGAGAAGGTCCTTAAGGAGTTCCAAGTGTTGCTGCAACATAGCCCATCTCCTATTGGAAGTACCCGTATGTTGCAGCTTATGACCATCAACATGTTTGCTGTACATAACTCCCAATTGAAAGGTAAGAAAAATTCAGTTTCTCCTTCTAAACAGTTGAATTTAGTATCTTTTCTATGTACCTTATCACTTCCCCTGCTCTCAAACATACACACACATACACCCCTCGCCACTATTGCTTCTTAGGTCTTAAGTCTCTGAATTCCGTTAGACTCTGGTGCTTGGGTGGGATAAAAGGAGAGATTTATGAGTATAAAGTTTAATTTAAAAATCTAGAGATACTTTTGCACATCTGGCCATGTTAATGGCAGCAGCAAGGCCTCTTAGAGGCTGCAGACCCAGTTTTTTCCCAAGGGAGAGGCATTGCTGAAATGTTTCATTCCGAAGACCGTATGCTTGGCAGGGATTGGGAATTGCTGTTTCTGGACTCATGTACCCTGTTTGTTCAATATGGAAAAGTCTAGTTCCCTGTGGGATATCCCTTGTGGGACCCTGCCAGAGAGTAAGAACAGAGAATTGATGAGCTTTGGTGACTCAAATCTGGAAGCACAAAACCTACCAGGCTCAGAATTTGGCTAGTGTACTGGTATGCACTCTGAAGTGTTTTTCTGAACGCTTGGTGTTCTCTCTCTCTCTCTCTTTCTTTCTCTGTGTGTGTGTGTTGCGGGGGTGTGGGGAGGAGGAGGGAAGGGAAGATTGGTACAGTTTTTAAATGTTCTGATGACTATGTCATGTTTGAAGGATATTTCTAAGATTCCTTCCCTTCTCTGTACCTCACTTAGGTAAGGTTGATGTTGTTTGACCTGATAGAAATATGTAGTATGAGTGACATTATTTTGTGTTTCTGCACAACATGTTACAAAGGATTCATTCTAGAGCATCAACAGACTAGAGCCATCAACAGAGAGTGTTTGGTCAGATTCTTATCTGCAATGCCAGGAAGTAGGAATTGCCCCATGGAGACTGTGTCATAAAGCAGATCTGATGTTTCTAAACAGTGCCACTGCTCTTCGGTTGTCCCTTTTCTCAGAGCCCTCTCCTCTCATCCTGTAGTCCATCTGGTTCCCTTCTTGTCGTATTGGGACTTTTGTTCAGCTTACTGCTGGTAGGGAACTTCTCATAAGTGAATGTACCACATTTCCCTAAAGACAGGGATGCGCCTGGCTTTTCAATCCCCTCTGAATCCTGGAGGACTTTTCCCATCAAGCTTACTGAAAACTGCATCCAGAATTTTTAGCAGTGGGCAAGATACAGACGTATAAGAGCCTTTCTCAGTGTACCCAGTCATTCCTGAGGTAGCTGTTGACACGGGGCTGCAAGAGGACCTGGAATCTTGCGGGGAAGCGTTGGATTCTAAGAAGAAAATAGTTGGTAGTAGTGGCCTGGTGAGCCTGTGCAGTCTTAAAGGGAGGGAAATTTTGCTACCAAGAAGGAAGCTCTCAGGGTGTGGTGTACATGCCTTTAATTTTGGTCTACTTATCAAGTTCCTGGCCAGTCAGAGCTACATAGTGACACTTTGTCTGCTCTCTGGGCTCTAGAAGCAGGGCCTCCAGTTGCCCTGCATTCATTTTCTGCTCTCCTACCCAAACCACCCACTGCTGTGTGAGTTGGAGAGCTGGGACACACAGTTCAGGCAACAAAGGACCTGTGGTCTCTGTATGTGTGAACGTAAAGAGCCCGTTTTCTTTTCTCTTTTTTTTTTTTTAAATTTTTTTTAAAAGATTTATTTATTCAAACAGTATCCTGCCTGCAGGGCAGAAGAGGGCACCAGATCTCATTATAGATGGTTGTGAGCCACCACGTGGTTGCTGGGAATTGAACTCAGGACCTCTGGAAGAGCAGTCAGTGCTCTAAACCGCTGAGCCATCTCTCCAGCCCAAAAGCCTGTTTTCAACAGTTTCTTCTGTGTAGAAAAATATACCCTGGGCTTTTCATGGACTACTAGTGAGTCTTTTTCTTGTAGCTGTTGCTAAGTAAAGGCTAAGAAAATAGGGGTAAAGGAAGGTGAGGATAGAGGAGGACTGTTCGGTATTTGAGGTCAAGATATTTTTGTAGGGCTTTTTCTGTAGTTGGTCGTAAGGTGGATCCTCTAGCCAGAAATGACAGATAAAGACCTATGGCCCTACTCCCTTTACTGCTCTTGGTCTGGCTCTCAGCTCCATGAGGCAAGAGGAGCCTAAGATGAGGTGGTCACAGGCTCCAAGGGTGGTTCAGGGAAAAACAGCCCAGGCCACAGGATATAACACTCAACTGGGACACAGAGCTCTGCGGACGTGCTGCCAAGTACCCGGTGTGCAGCTAAGGCGGCCATCCAGACCCCACTGTGTGGGCTGCCATTGGGAGAGGGGTGAACAGAGCACTCAGCAGGGCTGGTTGGTGGGAAGATGCACTTTTCCATTTCCCAGCACATGAGTCATCATCTCTGGGCCCCTGTGCTGTGCTTGCACGGACAGTGGCAAGAAGGGGGTGTTGTGGCTGAGTAGCAGCATCTGTGTCGGGGGTGGAGAGCGAAGGGGGTTGGGGAGAGGGTAACGATTTAAATCCTTCACTAATCAGCAGCACTTTGAATCACATTTTTATGAGTAAGGAAGTGATAAATCAAGCTCTGTGTGTTTAGCCCCCAAGTCCTGTCAGCTGGTGCCCTTCTAACGGGTTCTGTCCCAGCCAGTCTGTAGGCTGTCACAGTCACCACCCAGCCACAGGTCCCTGGCTGTCTGAAACCAGGAAGCAAGGCCTGACACGGCCTGGCCTCCCAGGTGCTCTGGGTCCATGGTGATTTGGCAGTCATTGCAAATTACAGAACATCTGGACCATCATTTTTCTTTCCATTCCCTCCTGGATGTGTCCTTCTGGGTGGGTTGTTTGCATATGTCAGTTCCTGGGCTCTGTAAAGTAGAACATTAAAGCCTGAAGCAGAGGTGATCTTGTTAGATTCTTTTGTTCTGTGCCAGAGCCATCTCCATAGATGTGGGGTCAGGATTATAATTTGGAAAGCAACAGAGATGTTCTTCCTTAAAAAGTATGTCCTTTGTTAATGGCCTAGTGCTACAATACCATAATGGATCATTTTTGTGTTCAGTGATCTCTTTGTGGTAACTACCTGCTTTTTACATCAGTAGGCCAGAGGTGGAAATGATTTGGCTGCTAACACTTTATTGTGTTTACATTTCAAATATGCTTTCTTTGTAGACATGGAATATTTAAATGCTTTGGATGTGGAAGCAGACACTAAAGTAGAGGGGCAAAACTGTGGTGGAGAGAATGGTGTCCTACATTAGAATGTAGGAAACTGACTTCCTTAATCATGAGCCCTGTGTAAAATCCTACCTCTGTGGGATTATAGCTTAGAATCTTAATACTTTCTATGAGATGGTTGAAAACAGATATGTTTGAGGTGAAGACAGGAGTATTTAGAGGTTCTGGTATAAGGGTGGTATTTCTTAGACACAAGGTGTTTGTTGAATGCATAAATGAGAAAGGTCAAGGAAAATTGTGGTTTTTTACCTTGCCAGTGTCCAAAGTTGGTGGCTACATTGGTGGTTCCTGAAGTGATGTCATATCTATGCCATTTTGAGCCTGAAAGGATAAAGGGCCTTCTTCTGTGTCTCAATATTAATACTTCAGTAGTGACTGATAGGAGGCTAGAGGGTGAACTGCTGAACTAAACCACAAATACTCCAAGAACTTGAATTTTTAAAGAAATTGTAATTTAAGGAAATAAAACTAGTTTCTTGAAGACAAGTAACTGAAGCAACATTTGTGGTAGGGCATCATGGAAACCTTTGCATCTCTCATCTGTGCCCAATTTGCTCCAATCTGGACTTGCCTTTGTTGCCCCCACCCTTTTCAAAAATATGTTTTATAATTTTTGGAATCAAAACCATCTCAGGCACACTGTTTTATTTTACTGTATTATTAGATTATTTTTCCTATAAATCACTGGATGTTACTCATTGGCCACCACTAGAATAACTTCCCTTTTCTGTGTCCTAGCCTTTTCTTTTTGCTTCTCTGCTAGTTCATAGAGTGTATCTCCATTTCAGCCCTCTAAAAGAGTCCTGGTAGCAGCAGCAAGAGGGCACCCAAGAGGCACTTCTTGTGTGCTGTTCATGTTGCTTCCTCTGAGAAAACATTTAGGTGTTATAGTTGAGGTAGAGCTAGTCCGGCCTTCATTTCATGATTGTTTGTATCTTTTTTTTTTGGTTTTTCGAGACAGGGTTTCTCTGTAGCTTTGGTGCCTGTCCTGGAACTAGCTCTTATAGACCAGGCCTGGCCTCGAACTCCCAGAGATCCGCCTGCCTCTGCCTCCCGAGTGCTGGGATTAAAGGCGTGCGCCACCACCGCCCAGCCGGCCTTAGCTCACTCTGTAGCCCAGGCTGGTCTCAAACTTGAAATACCCTTACCTGACCTCCTTAGTAATAGGAAGACAGCTATGCATCACTCTGCCTAGCATATGCATGCCTCTTGTTATTAATATTCCTGAATTGCAAGGGAGAGAGGAAATGCTACATGGGTGTCTTGTAGGAATTTAAAACTATGGCTGCCTACCTGGTAATAACAGAGTTTAACCCATAGGCATGGGCTTCTTCAAGCCATTAGTTATATATAGAGTTGACTCCAGTTAGGAGGTTCATTTCACAGTCAGAATTTGTCTTTCAGCATAAAGCATACCCAAGACTTTAGGAAGAGCAGTTTGTTCTCTCTATCGAATCACTTCTAAGTCTTTTACTCAAGCAGAATGTATGAAGTGTCTAATCCTCTACTTGACAGAACAGTTGTACAGAGGAAATCCACCTTTCATAAGGGGTTAGACTTTAGTTTAGCTGTATAAACTGTCCCTCTCATTCCTCCTCCTATATCCCTGTTGATAGAAGTCCTTGGGCTCTTTCTCAATGAGAATCATGGGTAGGTAGATTTCTTTAATAACGCTACTGGTCTTCATTTCCAGGACTTCTCAAATTAGAGTAAAATTAGCAGATAGAAAGTCAACATGGCCAATTTTTTTTGTGACTATAAAAGGTCAGAATGGGTAAGGTGTGGGAAGGCAGGCTGGAGGAGGCTGCATCAGTAAGCTTTCCTCTTGTCAACAGGCTGCTTAGCCAACTCCTTTCCCTTGGCAATCTGATTATGCCTTTTGCTGAAGTTCCCTGAAAAAGAAGACAAGAGTGAAAGAAGTAAACTTCAAGGCAGGCACTGATTTTTCCCAGCTCTGAATTCCAGTCCCTTTTCTTGTCAGGACGAATCTACTGCTTTAGGCTGAGGAAAGTAGTGGAAAGTTAAATGAGAAAATACAGTCATGTCAATTAAGTGAAAACCTTACTCTAGCATCCTATCTGTTGAGGACATGGTCTTTGTTTACCTGAAGATAACAGTGTGGTTGGGTAGCTATGGCTGGTTTGGTGTCATGCAAAGGTGCCATATCCCTGTTGTTAAGCAGTGATTATAAGTGGTATATTTAGTTTTTGTTAGCATTTTATTGCTTCTCAATTTGGCATCTTTTTCCCTTCCTTGGAAAGACTTATACTGGAGGAGAAATAATGTTTAGGGGAAATTTGGCAGCAGTATTTGCAGCCACCCTTTCCATCCTTTTTTCGGTGTTTACTAATTTTCAGTGTTGGCACTCAAATTCAGGGCCTAACACATCTAGGTAACCACTATTGTTAATCTGAATTCCTAGCCCTAAATCTGTATTTAAAGCTTGATTAAAGGTGGTGCACACCTTTAATCCCAGCACTTGGGAGGCAGAGTCAGGGGGAGCTCTGTGAGTTCAAGGCCAGCCTGGTCTACAAGAGCTGTCCAGGACAGCAAAGACTGTTTAGAGAAACTTTGTCTTGAAAAACAAACAAACAAACAAAAAGCTTGATTTATTATTAGACTTTTCAACAGGCCTAAATTTTTTGATAGAAATACATAAAAGCTGATTTCGAGAGAAAAAATTTATGTGTTATCTGCTATTTTGATCATATTCAGCCCTGTTCTTCTGATTCCATTCCCTACCTCCTACTCTCCTAACTTCATGCCTTTATTTGTTTTTAGAGACAGTTTTTTGTTTGTTTGTTTGTTTGTTTGTTTGGTGTGTGTGTGTGTGTGTGTGTGTGTGTGTGTGTGTGTGTGTGTGTAGCTTTTTTGTGGTTGTCCTGGAACTAGCTCTGTAGACCAGGCTGGCCTCGAACTTACTGAGATCTTCCTGCCTTTGCCTCCCAAATTGATTACCACTATATCATTCCTGCCACTATTGTACCAATTGACATATCTTACTATGGCTCTTTTATTGTAGTTCACAAGGTTTGTGACTGGTTCAACCCCCCCACACACACACACAGCAGACTATATAACACCTTCCAATATCATAAAAGCAGTTAGCAGGAAGGGAGCTTTCTAGTCAGTACCAACTTTATTTCTCCATGTCCTATGGCTAGTCTTTAGCAACAGGGTCTCACTGGTTCAGTTCTGGTGGCCAAACAAGAGCAATGGCAATAGCCTAAATTATTTTAGGGGTCTCCAGGACACCTGTGACCAACTCAAGGCGAAGTATCCCACACCTGACACTGGGCTTTGCATTTGGCAACCTATGGCTTCTGCAATGAACATAATATGCGATATAGGGTTAGCTCCAGTTCAGCTGTTTTATTTGGATTGGGGGGGAGGAGGGAGAGAGGGAGAGAAGGAGAGAGAGAGAGAGAGAGAGAGAGAGGAGAATAAATGAATATGAATCTGTTTCCATGTGTCTTTTTCAATTATTCTTAGTGTTAGTTATTCCTCCCCAGCTCTATTCCTCACCTTACTCTTCCATTCCTACCCCAACTTAAACCTCCCTCCCCATTATTCTTTCTTTCCCCTTCTTAAATCACTGGTGTTCTACTATCCTCCCTCCTTTGAGATCTTTTTTCCCTCTTCATCAGTGGTTCCTTTCTAGTTTCCTGGATTCTATAGGTACTTCCAAATTAAACACACAAATATAAAAATGCAAAGCTAAGATCCATATGTGAGTGAGAACATGCAACATTTGTCTTTCTGGGTCTGGGTTTCCTCACTGAGTATATGTTTCAAAGCTCCATTAATTTACTGGGAAACTTAATAATTTTGTTTTTCCTTAGAGCTGAATAAAATAACATTGTATCTAGGTACCTGATTTTCATTATCAACTCATCAACTGATGAGCATCTAAGTTACTTCCATATCCTAACTATTATGAATAGAGTGATGAATATGGATGAGAATATGTCTCTATAGTAGGAGGAAGAGTCCTTTGGGTTATATGCCTAGGAGTGGTATACCTGGGTTATATGGTAGATCTATTTCTAGTTTTTTGATGAACTTCCACACTGATTTGGCTGCACCAGTTTCCACGCTCACTAACAGTGCATTCATTACGTTCCCTACTTCCCATATCTCTGCCAACATTTGATATCTTTTATTTTGTGTTTTGAGACAGGATCTCACCATATTATCCTGGCTGGCCTGGAACTCACTGTGTAGTCCAGGCAGACCTTGGACTCACAGAGTTCCTGTCTGCTTCTTGAGTGCTGGGATTAAAGGTGTGGGTTACCATGCTCAACTAATATTATTTTCTTTTTCTTAAGATTTAGTTTTATTTTATGCATGTGGGTGTTTTGCCTGTATGTATGTCTGTGTACCGCATGCCTGCAGTGCAAAGGAGACCAGAAGGCATTAAATCCTCTAAAACAGGAGTTAGTGTGATATGGGTGCTGAGGACTGAACCCAAAGAGCAGAACCACCTCTCCAGTCCCATCTTTCATTCTTTCATTTTCTTATTAGCCATTCTGACTAGAGTAAGATAAAATCTTAAAATAGTTCTAATTTGCATTTCCCAGATTACTATGGATGGTGAAGACTTGTAAAAATATTTGTTAGCACCAAGCATGGTTAACATATATGCCCATATATATACATGTTAACATGTATATACTTAGTCATCACAATTAAGATACTGCACATTTTTGTCATCCTGTGTAATTCTTGTTGAGTCCATCCTATTCATTTCCACCTCTGGCCCTAGGAAGCCACTGATTTGTTTTCTATTGCTGTAGTTACCTCTTGTCTTTTTTGGAGTTTCATGTGTATAAAATTGTTTACTGTTTACTTTTTTGTGTCAGGCTTAGTAAAATATATATTTAATTTTACTAAGAAACTCCTTCTGTTTTTTTTGGTGGTTATATACTTAATAGGCATCGAGGGTTCAGCTTTATAAATTTGCCAACAGTGGCTGGCTGGTGGTGGCGCACGCCTTTAATCCCAGCCCTGGGGGGAGGCAGAGACAGGTGAATCTCTGTGAGTTCGAGGCCAGCCTGTTCTACAACAGCTAGTTCCAGGACAGGCTCCAAAGCTACAGAGAAACCCTCTGTTGTTGAAAAACAAAAACAACAACAACAACAAAAAAGCCAACAGTATTTGATATTGTCAGGTTTTGGTTTTTAGTTGTTTTGTTTTTTGTTTTTGTTTTGAGACAGGGTTTCTCAGTGTAACAGCCCTAACTGTCCTGGAACTCACTCTATAGATCTTGAAGTCACAGAGATCCACCTGTCTCTGCCTCTGTAATTCTGGGATTAAAGGTCTGTTAGTTTTTAAATCATGTTTCCCTAATGAATGATTTTTCATGTGCCTGCTATTTGTACATCTTACTTGGCAAAGTTAGGTCTCTTTTCCATTTAAAAAAAAAACCAAGTTGCTTTTAGTCAAAACTCTTTGCAAAATTTGTATTCAAGTTGCATATCAGATACATTTTGCAAATATTTTATCCCTGTGATTCCTGTTCCAGTGACTTTTTTCTTTGTTCTTACCTGCGTTTCTTTGTTTTTGTGATGAGGATCCAGAACTTTGTGTATCTTGACAAATACTTTTCCACCTGGTGGTGGAGGCAGAGGCAGGCAGGTCTGTGTGAATTCAAGGCCAGCCTGGTCTACAAGAGCTAGTTCTGGGACAGGCTCCAAAGCTACAGAGAAACCTTGTCTCAAAAAACAAACAAACAAAAAAAACCCCAACCAAACAAAAACCGATACTTTCCCACTTAGCTCTTTGCCCAGCCTCTCTCTCTCTTACCTTCTTTTGAATAGATTTGTTTTTGTTTTGTTTTTCAAAGTTTTTTTTTTTTGATATTTGATTATTCTAGGATCTATACTAAATATAGTTACCTTCTCAGGAATAAAAATTATAATCTTCCTATTCTCCTTAACAAAGCAAGGACTGCAGGACACTGAAATTCTGCTCATTTGTTTGCCTTTGTATATTCTTATATCTTTTTCACTTTCAACTCTGTAAGACAAGTTCTTCGTTGTTTGTTTCCTTGTTGAGACAAGACCTTTCTCTGCAGCCCTAGCTATATTCAAACTTGTTATCCTCCTGCGTCAGCTTCACAAGTTCCAGAATTACAGGTAGGTTCTACTACCATATTCCTATTACATACATTAATTTCATTAATTTTTCCCTTTCATGATCTTCCTGATTGTTTTTTTTCCATTTGTATTCTTTTAAATTTATTTAGTGAAGATCTTTGATGAGAAACTTTTCTTTTTTAATCTGTGCATGTGTGTGTGCATGCAGGTGTATGTTACTATGTGTGGAAGCTAGAGGTTGATGATAGGTTTCTTTCTCTATCACTCTCCACTGTATTTTTTGAGACAGTCTCTGAGTGAGCCTGGAGCTTGCCGTTTTATTTAGACTTGTTGTTCAGCTAGCCCCTCTCCTCCTCTAGGGTTGTGATTACAGACATCTGCTGCTCTACCCAGCCTTAATGGGGGTACTGCAGATACAAACTCTGATTCTCAGCCCCACTGAACCATTTCTCCAACCTAAAAACATTGTCTTTTGTTTTTCTGGAAAAAGACTTTGTTTAATCTTATTTCCTAAAAAGTTGTGTTTGTTGGTAACAGACTTCTAAGTTTTCTATAGACACTTAAGAACTGTTACAGAGTTCCCACTATTGCTAAGTAAGGTCAACTATCTGTTCCTTTATTTCTTTTTTATATTTATTTATTTATGGTTTTTTGAGACAGAATTTCTCAGTAGCTATGGAGCCAGTCCTGGAACTTGCTCTGTAGACCAGGCTGGCCTCAAAACTCACAGAGATCCGCCTGCCTCTGCCTCTCAAGTGTTGGTATGAAAAGCATGCAGCACCATCACCCAGTTATTTCTTTTTAAAAGCAACCCTCACTCCAGTGCTTTTCATGTTTAAAGAAAAAAATTAGGCTAGTGATATGACTCTGAGGTAAAGGTGCTTGCTGCCAATTTCATGCGGTAGAAGGAGAGAACCAACTCCTGCAAGGTGTCCCCGGATCTCCAGAAACGTGCCATGGGATGTACATTCTGCTCAAAATAAAGTAAAACAAACAAAAATACCAAAAGACTTTGGTTTTAGTGGTTTGTCTAGGTTTGGGTTTTATTTTCTTGCTGGGAATTTGATGGGTTTTCATGTGTCTTTAGACTTTTTTTTGTCCTGCTGGTCTTAGGATATTCTTAGCGCTCCCCCCTTTCCCCCCAATTCTGCATCTTCCATGCTTTCTCTGATTTGACATATGTTAGACTTTCATGGTCTTTGATGCTTCTTAAGCCTTTGTTTCATATTTCTCTCCTCCTCCTCCTCCTCCTCCTCCTCCTCCTCCTCCTCTCTCTGTCTGTC
>NW_026068174.1:8057984-8063508 GCF_014885135.2 Alexandromys fortis | reverse complement strand
GGGAGGCAGAGGCAGGCGGATCTCTGTGAGTTCGAGACCAGCCTGGTCTACAAGAGCTAGTTCCAGGACAGGCTCCAAAAAACACAGAGAAACCCTGTCTCAAAAAAACAAACAAACAACAAATAATTTCCTTAACTCTTTTTTTCTAGTTCACCAAACTTTCCCTTAACTATGTTTTATGTGCCATTGAGAGTTTAAGTTTTTATACATATATTTTTATTTTTATATCATACATATATTATGTTTTTTTTTTCCAAGACAGGGTTTCTCTGTTAGCTCTGGCTATCCTGGAACTTGCTCTGTAGACCAGGCTGCCTCCCAAGTGCTGCTAGGATTAAAGGTGTGCGTGCACCACTACACTTAGCCATTACCAGTGTTTCCTAAGAAGATTTGGAAGTACTTTTTCTCAATAGTTTGTTGCATTATTAAGAGAGTGGTTCTGGGTAATTATTTTGCCATAGAAAATGCTGCCGGGTGATGGTGGCACACGCCTTTAATTCCAGCACTTGGGAGGCAGGCGGATCTCTGTGAGTTCGAGGCCAGCCTGGTCTACAGAGCTAATTACAGGACAAGTTCCAAAGCTACAGAAAAACCCTGTCTCAATCAATCAATGAATAAACAAACAAACAAATAAATAAATAAAATGGATGTGCCCCACACCTATATCCTGTAATACTTGTAATACTTGGGAGGTAGAAACAGGAGGATCAAGGTTCCTTTTTACTTTTCTTTCTCTTTTACTTTTTTTTTAGTCATAAGTTCTAACTGTAGTGCAAGCTGGTCTAGAACTCACTCAGCTTCCTGAGTGTAAGAGGCATGAACCCCACATCTAGCTCTTTTTGTTTAACATCAGTCTTAAGCTTCTGTTTCTTCAGCTATAACATTAGCAGTTTGGCAGAGCACCTATATCCAGAGGGACAAGGGCATGCAGATTCCTCCACCCTTTTCTTGTCTCTGCACATTATATTCTTGTCTTTGGGTAGATGAAATTATCAGGTTCATAATTTTTATTTTTTTCCCCAGAGGTGTTTGGTGTAGAGGATACTTACTCTGAGAGCTAATTGGGTGAGGAAAAAGGTGCAGGAAAGCAAAGGAGAAGCCTGCAGCTGAAGTGATGGATATCATTTATTGCCAACAGAGTGTGAGCTAGTGATCTGGAAAAGAGGGCTCTTTTGTTTCAGCCACATTGCATTACATATCTGGTGAACCCTTTTGGCCCATAAAATCTTTTCCATTAGTCAGGGTACTCTTTGCTTTTGTTCTTGACTGCTGCTGTTCTCAGAGCCTTTTGGTTGCTTGCATGTCTCAATTCCCCTTTCAGAAGGCAGACAGTCATGTGTTTTGGAATGTATTTACAGTAATTGGAGCTTTTTAGCTTAGTTAAGTCCTTCAGATCTAAGATTCCCATTTTAAAGCTTATGTTCAGAAAATACCCCAGTGATCCCTTGCCCCAAGTGCCAGCACCAGATGCAGCAGTTGACACGCTGCTGGGAGTCCAACTGCTGGGCAGCTTTCTAAAACCCAGACACGTGCTATTCACACTTTGGCTTCTGAGGGAAGGAGCAGTGGTTGAAAGAGAGGAGGGGCTGCCAGGGGACTGGGGGGGGGGAAGATCTCATAATGCCTGCCTAAGGCTGAAGGCTGTGTCAGCTTTCTTCCTCTCTTCTCCAGCTGGCGTTGGTAGAACAGAGTAAATCACCATAGAGTGATTTGAGCTGAACTCGCTGGAGACTTCTATGAGACACATCTGTGACATCACCTTGTTATCACTGTCTGTTCTGCATAACCTCTTTTCACCTCTCCCCTGAGAGAGGGTGATGCCCAAAATTCATGTTAGGGCAGTGAGCACAGGGAAATGTTTGGTAACTGTTATTTTTGAGATGCCTGCTGAGAGTACACACTCAGGCCATTGCCACATTCTTCAAGACTCCTCAGTGGAAGAAAAAACCTTTGCAGACATGACCTGGTTATCCATTGTGGTTAGATATTCTTTTTTTATGTGTGCGAGAAAAATAAGTAGAAAGTTTTAGCTGGGCGGTGGTGGCGCACGCCTTTAATCCCAGCACTCGGGAGGCAGAGGCAGGCAGATCTCTGTGAGTTCGAGGCCAGCCTGCTCTACAAGAGCTAGTTCCAGGACAGGCACCAAAGCTACAGAGAAACCCTGTCTTGAAAAACAAAAACAAACAAACAAACAAACAAAAAACAATCAGACATTCCTTTAAGATCGTGTCCTCTGTTCAAAATCTCTACTGGCTTTCTATTTTCATTTATAGTAGTAGCCTATTTACGAGGACTTCCTGTAAGAACTTCACTTCTGACTACATTTTTTAAGCTTATTCACTTGCATTTTCTTCCATCTTATTTACTCTGTTCTAACTATATTAGACTTCTTGCAGGTTCTCTGATAAGTGGGAGACTTTTAGACCTGCAGACTTTTTCATTACCTGTTTTTACTACTTGGAATGTTATGTCCAGCTGTGTAGTGCACTTCTCATCTTCTGTAGTTTGATGTAAAGCTGGCTCCCACCATTCTATCAACACTGTTGTTTTCTGCTTTCACACTCCACTCCTGATCTTCCTGATCTTGCTCACTTCTGTGCCAGATGGTAAAGAATTTACAACTTACCATGCATATGTTTGTTATTTACTTCTCTCTAGTACTATGCAAGAACATAAGCTCCCTGCAGATAGTCTTTTGACCTCTTGTCTTCAATAAAGTATTGGGCATCTAGAACTGTGAACGGCTCATTGTTAAGTTTTCAGTGAATGTGTGTGATGTTCAAGTCAAACAATTGTTTCTTAGTAAGTTGGTCTGAACAATGAAAGTCAAGTGACATTTGTTTGCTGGGTTATTGTCTTTAAATTTTTTTAACCTTTATTTAAACTTAGTGTATATGGGTGTTTTGCATGTCTGCATATCTGTGTACCAAGTGTGTGTCCATGAAATCAGAAGAGGCTGTTGGATTCCCTGGGATTGGAATTACAGATGGATGTGAGATGTCATGTGAGTGCTGGGAATCAAACCCAGGTCCTCTAGAAGAGCAGCCAGTGCTCCAACCACTGAGCCGTGTCTCTAGCCCCCTGTGGAATTTCTTTGAAAAAGTATGTCCTTATCTAGTTTCCTAAGATTTTAATCTTTTATTCTCATCTTTACCTGCCTGATACTTTTATTTCTCCTTCTGTGTTGAGTTACCATATTTCTACTGTAACCTTAGAGCATTTTTATCCAGTTTACATAAACTAAGCATTTTTTTAATTTATTTATTATGTATATAGTGTTCTGGGCACCAGATCTAATTATAGATGGGTGTGAGCCATCATGTGGTTGCTGGGAATTGAACTCAGGACCCCTGGAAGAGCAGCCAGTGCTCTTAACCGCTGAGCCACCTCTCCAGCCCCAAACTAAGTAATTTTTAAAAATTATTTAGAGGACCAAAAATGATAACAAAGTGGAAGACACCTCTAAGCCAACTTCCTCTCTATGGTGTTCTTTCAGTATTGTGTACATATTCAAAATTTCCTGCACAGTTAAAAAGATGCTGAATACAAGTAAAATGGGTATTTATACCTATGGGTATTTCGGGTGTAAATTTTTCATTTGTGATATTGTTTGTTTATTGGAGGCAGGGTCATTCTGTATAGTCTAGTATGGCCTTGGATTTCTTCCTCTTGCCTTGGCTGCCTAAGTGCTGAGATTATAGGCATGTGCCTTCATATACAGAATTGTAATTAACATCTTTATACATAAAATTCGTGTTTGCATTTCTTTTTTCTTTATTTATTCTTCTCTCATATATTACATCCTAACCAGTTTCCCCCTTCCTCCTCTTCTCCAAGTCCTTCTTTCCCAACTCTCTTCACCCCCAGATCCACTCACCCATTCATTTCTCTTCAGAAAAGGGCAGGCCTCCCAGGAATGTCAATCAAACATGGCATAACAAGTTACAGTAAGACTAGGCACATCCCCTCATATTAATTAAGGCTAGATGAGACAACCCATTAGGAGTAAAGGGGTCCCAAAAGCAGGCAAAAGAGTCAGAGTCAACCCCCACTCCCCCTGTTAGGAGTCTCACAAGAAGACCAAGCTACACAATCGTAATATATGTATAGAGTACTAGATCAGACCCATACAGGTTGATTATTGATTCAGTCTCTGTGAGCCCCTATGAGTCCGGGGGATTCTGTGGGCCACCTTCTTGTGGTATCCTTGATCCTTGGCTTCTACAATCCTTCCTCCCCCTCTTCCACAGAATTTCCTGAACTCTGCTTAATGTTTGGCTGGGGGGGGGGGGGGGATAGGGGGCTGGAGAGGTGGCTCAGTGGTTAAGAGCACTGGCTGCTCTACCGGAGGTCCTGAGTTCAATTCCCAGCAACCACATAGTGGCTCACAGCCATCTATAATGAGGTCTGGTGCCCTCTTCTGGCCTCCAGGCACACATGGAAGGAATGTTGTATACATAATAAATAAATAAATAAATAAATAAATAAATAAATAAATAAATAAATAAATCTTTTTAAAAAAAGTTTGGCTGTGGATCTCTGCATCTGTTCTCATTAGTTGATGAAAGAAGCTTCACTGATGACAATTATGCCAGGCTCCTGTCCTGAATAATGCGGCCTGCATCTAAGCAGTGGATCACATTTCTTATTTTATTGAATATTTATCTATTTCCATCTATCTATCTATCTATCTATCTATCTATCTACCTACCTACCTACCTACCTATTTATCTATTTATCTATCTATGTATTCGAGACAGAGTTTTTCTGTAGCTTTGGAGCCTGTCCTGGAACTAGCTCTTCTAGATCAGGCTGGCCTTGAACTCACAGATCCTCCTCCCTCTGCCTCAGGAGTGCTGGGATTAAAGACTTGCTCCACCACTGCCCAGCTTACTTTTGGTTATTTGGAGAAAGGGTCTGTGTACATGCTGTTGCTGTCCTGGAACCCACTGTATAGACCAGATTGGCCTCATAAAGGATCCACCTACCTGTCCCTTTCTAGTACCGTCGTTAAAAATGTACTCCACCCCAACTGGCTAGAATGTTTATTAGTTCATTTATTTTCCTTATTTTTTTTTTTCAACAGAACTTTATTTTGGCATCCTTCTTTAAGTTTTTTTATTTTTTTTATTTTTTATTTTTTTTTTGATTTTTCGAGACAGGGTTTCTCTGTAGCTTTTTGGTTCCTGTCCTGGAACTAGCTCTTGTAGACCAGGCTGGCCTACAAACTCACAGAGATCCGCCTGCCTCTGCCTCCAGAGTGCTGGGATTAAAGGCATGCGCCACCACCGCCCGGTCCTTCTTTAAGTTTTAACTACGTTATTCTCCTCAAAATTGAAGCAATATTATTTCTCCTCTTTTCACCTAAATGTTTTTTTCATAATATATTTTGATCATATTTTTCCACTTTCCTAGTTCCTGCCAGATCCTCTTCACCTTCCTAACCTCTGAACTTAATGTATGTGTTGTCTCTCTCAAAAATAAATACAAAAGCAAAACGAACAAAATACTAATTAAAAAAAAG
>NW_026068174.1:8002645-8055719 GCF_014885135.2 Alexandromys fortis | reverse complement strand
TGGCTGTGGATCTCTGCATCTGTTCTCATTAGTTGATGAAAGAAGCTTCACTGATGACAATTATGCCAGGCTCCTGTCCTGAATAATGCGGCCTGCATCTAAGCAGTGGATCACATTTCTTATTTTATTGAATATTTATCTATTTCCATCTATCTATCTATCTATCTATCTATCTACCTACCTACCTACCTACCTATTTATCTATTTATCTATCTATGTATTCGAGACAGAGTTTTTCTGTAGCTTTGGAGCCTGTCCTGGAACTAGCTCTTCTAGATCAGGCTGGCCTTGAACTCACAGATCCTCCTCCCTCTGCCTCAGGAGTGCTGGGATTAAAGACTTGCTCCACCACTGCCCAGCTTACTTTTGGTTATTTGGAGAAAGGGTCTGTGTACATGCTGTTGCTGTCCTGGAACCCACTGTATAGACCAGATTGGCCTCATAAAGGATCCACCTACCTGTCCCTTTCTAGTACCGTCGTTAAAAATGTACTCCACCCCAACTGGCTAGAATGTTTATTAGTTCATTTATTTTCCTTATTTTTTTTTTTCAACAGAACTTTATTTTGGCATCCTTCTTTAAGTTTTTTTATTTTTTTTATTTTTTATTTTTTTTTTGATTTTTCGAGACAGGGTTTCTCTGTAGCTTTTTGGTTCCTGTCCTGGAACTAGCTCTTGTAGACCAGGCTGGCCTACAAACTCACAGAGATCCGCCTGCCTCTGCCTCCAGAGTGCTGGGATTAAAGGCATGCGCCACCACCGCCCGGTCCTTCTTTAAGTTTTAACTACGTTATTCTCCTCAAAATTGAAGCAATATTATTTCTCCTCTTTTCACCTAAATGTTTTTTTCATAATATATTTTGATCATATTTTTCCACTTTCCTAGTTCCTGCCAGATCCTCTTCACCTTCCTAACCTCTGAACTTAATGTATGTGTTGTCTCTCTCAAAAATAAATACAAAAGCAAAACGAACAAAATACTAATTAAAAAAAAGTAATAGGGGGGAGGGGAGGGAAATGGGAGGCAGTGGCGTGGAGGAGGCAGAAATCTTAAATAAATAAATAAATAGAGATGGACAGTTCGGAAAAAAAAGTAATAACACAAACAAAAAGCCCACAAGGAAACCAGAAACCTGAGTTTATTTTGTGTTAGCCAGCTTCTACTCCAAGACATGGGGCCTACCCTAGAGTATGACTGACATGCCTAGTGGCGCTCCACTGGAAAAACACCGATTTTCTCTTTTCTGTTAGATAATGATTGTGAATAGCTTCCTGGTCAGAGGTGGGATCCCCTGTCTACTTCCCTCTCTCACTGCTGGAACTCTTATCTGACTTGAACCAGTGCAGGTCTGTGCCTGTTGCCAGTTTCTGTGAGTTCATATGTGTCCCACTCCTGGTGTGTCTAGAAGACACTGTTTTCTTGGAGTCATCAGCCACCTCTGACTCTTCAAATCTTTCTGCCTGCTCGTCCACGTCCACGTGCACTCCTGAGCTTTGAGTGGAGGACTTTGATAAAGACATTCTATTTAGCCGGGCAGTGGTGGCGCACGCCTTTAATCCCAGCACTCGGGAGGCAGAGGCAGGCGGATCTCTGTGAGTTCTAGGCCAGCCTGGTCTACAGAGCTAGTTCCAGGCCAGACTCCAAAGCTACAGAGAAACCCTGTCTCAAAAAACTAAAAAAAAAAAAAAAAATTCCATTTAAGAGTGAATGCTCCAAAATTTCTTACTTTTCATATTGTCCAGTTGTGGATCTCTGTTTTAATAACTGTGTACTGCAAAAAGCTGTTTTTCTGATGAGGGTTGAGTGAGGCACTGATCTGTGGGTATAGCAGTATATCATTTTAAGTCATTTTATTGCTGTGTTCCTTTAGTAGAATAATAGTTTCAGGTTTTCCTCTACATCCATGACCTATCTATTATCAGGTTCTTGGCCACTTTAGCAGTGTCAGTATGTGTTTCCATGTCATGGAGTGGGCAATAAAAAAAGTGATACTCCCATAACATATGCCACTATTGCACCAGTATATTTTGTAAGCATGTTGCTGTTGTAGATGTAAGGTTTGTAATTGGGTGATTAGATAGTGATGATTACTTTTCTCTTTTGGTATCGTGCAGAGTCCCTTCCGGCACCATGAATGGTAGTCAGTAGGGCTGAAGCTTCTAGCTGAGCACAAACTCAACTTCTCCATGTTTGATGACATAAGTAAGATTATCTTCAGTAATAGGACCTTCCCATCAGGTTTTGGAAAGTAACTAATACCTTAGCAGTAGCCTGTGATGTTTAATGGGAACCACTTTGGCCAACAACTTAACAAGATGTAACCCATTCCAGGAACTGGAGGTTTTATTTGGTAACGTGCATTGACATCCCGTACCCATTATATGGTGACTCCATTAAAATGCCTGTCATATATGCATATATTTTAAGAAGCTACTACAGTAATAGGTTTATGTATGGTTTTTCAGAAAGTTTTAATTGTTATCTTTTCATAATCCCTTTTTTTTACCATGTTCTCTCATCCCCTCCCTATATTAATCCTCCTATTTTATTTTTCCCTTTATCCCTTTCAAGGGAGATTCTCTCCTCCCTACTGTTAACTTGCTACATACCTAACCTCTGTGGTTATTCTGATTATAGCATATATATTAAAAGCTTAAAAGCTAGCATCTACTTATAAGAGAAAATATTTGTCTTTTTAGGTCTGGGTTACCTCACTCAGGATGATTTTTTTTTTCTGCTTCTGTGTACTCCCAGATTTTATTTTTCTTAACAGCTGAATAATATTCCATTGTTTAAATGTACCACATTTTTTTGAGCATTTATTAAAGTATTTTATTATTTTATATATAAAATATAATGGCTGTGGGGTACCAGGCGGGACAAAAACCCCAACAAGCTGGCCCCATTCATGTTACAGTATAACAAGAATTTTAAGTCTCTGAAGAAAAATTGAAGATTATATTAGAAAATAGAAAGGTCTCCCATGCTCTTGGAAAGGTAGTATATATTAACAATTGCACCAAAAGCAATCTATGGATACAAAGTAATCCCCACTGATATCCCAGCACAACTATTCACAGTCCTCAAACGAACAATACTCAACATCATATGCAAAAATTTAAAAAAAGGGTAGCCAAAATAATAATTACAAGAAGACTACAAAACACAAAGTAGACTGGACCAGAAAAAAAGTACACTTAAAAATATGGAACGCTTCACGAATTTGCGTGTCATCCTTGCGCAGGGGCCAGCTAATCTTCTCTGTATCGTTCCAATTTTAGTATATGTGCTGCCGAAGCGAGCACAATGTACCACATTTTTATTAATCCACTCGCCAGTTGGTAGATATCTAAGCTGTTTTCAATTTCTGGCTATTATGAAAAAAGTAGCAACGAGCATGGATGAGCAAGTAACTCTATATACTCCCCTCTATATATTTTTGCCATTTCCATATTGTCATTTAGTTGGAATCATATGTTCTTTGAGACAGGCTCTCACTGGGCAGTCTTGGTTGTCCTGGAACTTACTATGTAAACCAGGCTGAACTTGAACTCACAGAGATCTGCCTGTCTCTTGAGCGCTGGCATTAAAGGTATACACCACCATGTTTGGCTATGTCTTTTGCCTGCTTAACCCATGGGTGTACTGGGGTGCCTATGAAGTTCAAAAGAGGGTGTTGGATCTCCTGTATCTGAAGTTATGGAAGATTGTGAACGTCCATGTAGGTGCTGGGAACCAAACCTGGGTCCCCTGAAAGAGGAACAAGTGCTCTTCTTAACCACAGAGCCTTCCCTCCAGATCATGATGAACATTATGTTGTCTGGAATTAATTCGCCTAGTGGAAAGTATCTTAATTGTGTCCATGTAGTGGCAGTTCTAAGTATTGTTGCTTAGAACATCCGTGTACAGGTTATTATTGCAGACCTAAGTTTTTTTCATTATTTATTTGATTGAATATCTGGCAGCAGCCTGATAGCTGGGTCATATGTTGAGTATCTTAGTTTTGGTTTGATCATCTTTTGAGAGTGTGGTGTATGTTTGTGTATGGTGCATGTGAGTGTGTGTGTGGAACTAGCTCAAGCAAACACATGCAGGGGCCAGAGCAGGACACTGGGGGTGTTTCTCTGTGACACACTGACTTACTGCCCTGAGACAGGATCTGTCACTGAACCTAGAAATTCTCTGTTTTGGCAAGATTGTCTCTGCCCCTCATTATTGGAGTTACAGGCATGACAGCCTTGTCTAGTTTTTTTATGTGGGTGCTGGGGATTTGAACAAAGGTCCTCATGCTTGCCTAGTAAGAGCTCATGCCTACTGAGCCATCTCCTCAGCTCCAGCTTGGTTGAGAAGGTGTCTCACTGTAGCTCAAGCTGGCCTTGAAAACTTGATCCTCCTGCTCCAGCGATCTAGAGTACTAGGATTATAAGTATATAATTACCGTGCCCAGCTAATACTAAATTTTGTAAATAACTACTAAAACTGTCTTCCAACCTGTCTTGTTGGAAATTATGTTTTGTTGACTATTAGTAAGAATGAAAAATTTTCCCAAGTTTTATTAACCATTTAAAATTATACATAGTTTAATTTTTTATACAGCCTAATATCTTTTTACATCACCTTATTTGAACAGATAGTAAATATAACAAGTACTTGCTACTGACAGTTTTATTTATTATTATGGGGAGAGTGTTCCTTATTATATAGAGGTCAGAGGACAACTTCGTGGAGTCAATTTTCTTCTTCCATTTTTATGTGGGTTCTAGGAATTAAACATAGGTGGCCAGATTTACATGGCAAGAACCTTTACCCATTGAGCCATCTTTGCCGCTCCTAAGTGGTAATTCCTTGTTTGTATTTGAGTTTTTAAAATTATTTATTGCTGCCTCCAACATGGCTCCAGGAACAGACCAAGTGGAATGGTGGAAGAATGAAGAAAAAATAGACACACAGACACATGTACAGGAAAGCTGGGGACATGTGGACTGGGATCTCTGATGGAGAAAACACAGCACCCAGGAGCTCAGCGTGCTTATTAGATAAATTTGCTTTTTTTTTTTAATTTATTTATTTATTTATTTTGTTTTTTCGAGACAGGGTTTCTCTGTGGTTTTGGAGCCTGTCCTGGAACTAGCTCTTGTAGACCAGGCTGGTCTCGAACTCACAAAGATCCGCCTGCCTCTGCCTCCCGAGTGCTGGGATTAAAGGTGTGTGCTACCACCGCCCGGCTTATTAGATAAATTTGAATGGGGTTACTGCACAGGGCTGAACAAGGAGGTAAGGTTATTAAGTACAGATAAACAATGCGGCAGGGTGTATGGTATATAGGTGGATCAAGGATCAAGGAGACAGGTTTAGCCAGTCTAAGAACTGTCTGTGTAGGTAGGGGAACAGTTTTCAGGCTGTAAACACCATGTGCAGGGAGCTATGGTGGACATTTCTGCACTTGTTATCAGTATCCATACTTAGATACCCGAGGAAAGCTTTGTCATTTTCCACTGAGTCTCACTTCCAGCACCACCACTGCTGTCCCCGCCTGGGGAGGGAGGGGGATTTACAATATTTCCATTGATCTTAAGTCTTTGACATAGCCAATTCATGTCAACAACGCAATACATTCTGGGCTTCTTCTAGTCCCCACAATTTTTATTTTAATATCTGTGAATATATATGCATGTGTGAAGGCCTAAAGAAGACACTAGATCCCTCAGAGCTGGAGTTATGGGTGTCTATGGGTCACCTGGTTTGTGATCTGGGTGTGTTGGGATCTGGACTCCAGTTTCATAATTACCAGTGTTATTTAGCCCAGAATGCTCTGAGGAAATTAGAGCAGATCTTCTGGCCTTAGTGATACCTGCTCTCAGCATTTTGGGCTTCCTCTTGGCCCCTAAAGGCAGACGTGTGTTGTCAAGGAAGGGAAATACCTTTACATCTTTGTGCTAGTCCTTTAAGAGAAAGACTAACGGAAGTGATGTGCAGGGAACATCTGCACTTGGGGCTGAGTGGAGAAAGCGAGATGCACTGCAGCTGGTGTAAGGCCCTGGCAGGCTGAGGCGCTGCTGTCTGTTGGGGTTTACTTCTGTCTACATTGAAACATGGCTTGGGAGGGGGTTGGTGGCCTGCTGCCAGCCTCAGTTAGCCTGCCCTCCTCTTCCCTCCTCACCCCCTTCCTCCAGCCTCCCCTCCCTCATGCTTTAAAGTCACATTTCCAGGCCAGACGTAGAATTAATCTCTGGGCACTTCACATTGCTGGCAGCTGAAAGCAGGATGTGGGTTTTTTTTTCTTTCTTTCTTTCTTTTTTTTTTTTCTTTCTCTCTCTGTGTCTTGGCTGACTTTTTTACCTCTCGAAGAATTTGGAAGGCCATGAGATCCCCCCCTCCCCAAGTACTGTGGAGTTTTTCAGCTCGCTGATCACCCTGCTGCGGCTTCACCCTAATAGACTTCATATGTTGATGCAGTTGACATCAGTATCAAACTATTTTACATGTGATCTGGTGTATTTCCTGAGGAAATCTGCAAGATATTTATTAAGAACTAATAAAATAAACCTCTCCATGAGTTTTTAGGTAGTTTTCAATTTTTCATGTCTCTCTCGTTTCCTCTTATCAATGAGTTGCTATTTTCTCTCTCTACTCTGACCATCACAAAAAGAAACAAAAATAAATGTTTTAAGCTGTTCCTGAAGGGACAAGGAGAGAATAGTTCTGCCATGATGTATCAGCCGAGGCTATATTTTTAGTGCAGCATTGTAGAAACTAAAAATATCCTGTTATAGTGGGTCCTTTTTATAGGTCTCTCTCTCTCTCTCTCTCTCTCTCTCTCTCTCTCTCTCTCTCTCTCTCTCTCTCTCTCCCCCCCCCCCCCTCCCCCCCCCCCCCCCCCCCCCCCCCCCCCCCCGTTTATAATGTTGTGAGCACAAGTGCCTTTGTGCATCAGCAGCCACTCTTCCCATTACAGCTGGACTCCATTAGTCCTTGAAAATTAATGTAATCCTAGTTAAGAAAAAAATTAATTACTCTACCAGAGCTGTGTTTCATCCAAAGCTAGTGTTAGCTCCCTAGCTGGCAGCTTAGTTTGAGAGGCTCCAGGGACCCATGCAGTTGTGGCTTTGGTATCATAGCATTTGCTGCTGTGTTTTTCCTGTTGAGAGCATTCCTCGCTTCTTAAGGGTTAGACATGTGGCATGCAGAGTGACTGCAGACCCCTCTGCCTCTGTGAATTATTATGTTCCAGTCTGGTCATCCCCAGAAGGGATGTCCACCATAGGCTTAACTCACCTGCCTTTGCAGGTTTTCTTACTGTGTTTCTTTATGAGGGTGTTTCTTTGGCAGTAGTTGGTTTCTCTTGTACCCTGAAGGATAAAACAACATTTGTGAAAGTCTAAGGGGTGGGCAGGATCTGCCAAGGAGGAATCTGTGGATGATTAAGAATGACAGTTTACAGGCTGGAGAAATGGCTCAGTGGTAGATCACTTGCCTAGTATGCATAAAACCCTAGGTTCAGTCCTTGGCACTGTTTAAAAACAAAACAAGAATGACAGTCATGGTTCACCCCCTTACTCTTCGTTATAGGTTCAGGAAAGTTTGTTTAATGCGTACCTTTTATTATAAATGAGCATGTTGGAAGTTGACTGCCAGTTTCTAATCAGACTTCTCAGCACCAGTCCTGAAGAGGGACTGACTGGCTCATCCTGTGAGTAACATTTCCAATATTTTGATCAGTGTTCTGGGATTCAGTATAAGTCACAGTCCAGAACTGGTTTAGTCCACTCACCTTCACAATATACATCTTGTATAATTAGTGCCTGCTTCTGTTGTCTTTTGTTTTGCCTCTTTGGGGGCCTGGCAGGGTTTGCGGATGGAGAAGATGTGTTATTTGCTTCCTTACTGGTCAGACTCTCCAGGCTCTCTACTGAATGGTCAGGCAGGATCCATCTGTCTTGGACCACACTTTACTTTTTGTACTGAGCAGGGGCGTAAGCAGCTTAGGCCTGTATAACTCATGCCAGGCCTCCCAATGTGCCACGATGGCATGAATTCTTGTGGAACTGGTCAGAACAAAAACAGGGTTGGTGTCCTTTTGTTTCTTTTAGGACATGCACTCTTGAGGCTTGTATGGGGACCTAATGTTCTTTCCTGCTCCTAACTGCTGATCATCCTTTAGCCCCTCCTTCTTACCCTCTAGTTAACAACTGGTTGAGCCTTCAGCTTCCTGTATTTGATCCCTAAGCACTGTAGTTCAGTAAAAGTAATAATTAGGCATTTTACACATTTATTTTATTAGTGAAAAGAGCTGGTTTGTAATGTGCTGTAAGTCTAATGCAGCCAGTTTCCTAAAAAACCTAAAAAAGAATAATTTTTAACAGAGGCAACGGGCCTGTTATTTAGAGTTTTCAGCCGAGCAGAAATCAGAGTAGCGTGGGACCCGTAGAGGACTGTGCTGCTGGGAGGATGCAAAGCCACGTTCCTCGTTGTTACAGTCTGTGCAGTGCCCGTCCTTGAGGGTGTTTGACGCTGGCATTGGAAAAAAGGAAACCTTGTTTTCCAAGAACTCTGCTCTCTCTCAGCTTGATAAGCATTTAAAAATAAAAGCTGCACAATTGAAATTGGCAGTGCATCCTCATTCTTTTGTCTTTCTGTTTATTTTTTTCCCTCATCCCTCAACATGTGTGCTACAGCCCATGGTTATTACACCCTCAAGAATGATGTCCTGGAACTCAGCAAGCTTGCACCAAGGTCTGCCTGCCCTAGACTCTGAAGCTGGCTGAGCCATAAGTGGCCTAGCACTGGGAGGCTGCAGATTAGCCCCAACAGCCCCATCTGTGGCACAGTTCCCCTTTCTCCTGAAGCTGTTGCCTGGAATTTTGAGTTCTGGGATCCCAATTGTCAGCTCAATCTTGTTAGTTTTTGCAGTTAACTTGATTGATTTGTTTACCTCTCCATTAGAGGAGCTCAAAAAGAAAGTGCTCTGGCACTGATAAGGAGCAGTTCTGTTCTCCTTTTAAAATAGATTCTAGTGAGGTAAGATTTCATATTGAAAAGCTACAGTGGTTTAGGATAGGGTAAAAGTTCTGGTTTGCCTAGAAAATAACCCTCTTTCTAATGGCACATTCTTCAGTGCTCAGAAGTAGTTTAGCTGAAGCAGTTTTATATTCTAGAGGAATTTAGGGGTGTGTGGCGGGGAGCAAACAATAAAGAAATCCTCCCTACAAACTGGCGGGTTTGGGGGCATAGGGAGATGTAATGGCTTTGTGAGGCATCACCAAACCCTGCCCTAAACATTGCATGCAGATTCCACTGGAGTCATACACATGTGACCTTAGCAGGAGTTGCTTTATCTCTGGCAGTGTGGGTTCAGGGCTGGCTTTCCAATTTGAGTAGGTTTTGGTGAAAGCAACTTCCAAAACAGCATGTCACTTGTTCTGTGTTTCTGGTTATCATTGCTACTTGGTTGAGTCAGAACTTGGATTTTTGGTAGGGTGTAGTTTCAGGTCTGCAAACTTCCTTCCTACTTGATGCTTGCAAAGTGTTAGTGCCTGATGTAACTGAATAGGGTGTTACTTCAGGTTAGTAATCCTTGCTTTTGCTGGCAGGTTAGACTGGACTTGGTATTACTGTTTCTCAAAGAATATTTTTGGTTTGAAAACTGAAGGTCAGCAGTTCGCAAATGCTGAATTTGAAGCCAACTCTGTGGTTTGTCTTATGCCACTGGGCCAGCAGCGTTGCAGTCCTGATCGATTGATCTGCAACAATATGAAACCACGAACAGCAACTGCCAGACAAGACTCCATCTCACCCCATTCCCTTCTCCAACCTGTCCTTCTATCCAGGTCCCCTTTCTTTCTCCTGTATTGCTTGTCTTCTCCTTGGTTCTATATTTCACTTTTGGGGGTTTATCTTTTTCCATCTCCCTGTCTTTTTCCATAACAGTTTTTAATAATGTTTTAGTTAGTTCCAGCCTTTCCCCTGAATGGATCCCATTGGAAAATGCATTTGAAAGGAAACAGTTATACACTTCCCCTCCTTTGAAACTGTTTGGCACCTTTTCCAGTGCAGTAAACCATACAACATGTATTTTCAAAGTTTCCAAACACAGACATGCTGGCGTTAAATTTATGAGAAATATTTTACTCAGCTGTATGGTAACTGTGACTTTCAGAGATTCCTGATCAGATTTGAAAATTGGTGCTGACTTTTGGAACCTCAAAAAGTTTTAAGATCTCTACAGAAAATACAGCCACACTGGCTCTTGGGAAGTCTATGGCACTTTGAGCTTTGGCCTTGACTTGCTTATTGGGCAGGCAGAATTGAGGCTGTGCAGATGTGGGAATTCCCAGTCACACCCAGAAGAAAAAATGCAAGTCAGTAAGACATTGAAGAATGCTCTGTTGGGCACAGGAGAACAGAAAGCCAGTCTTTTCTGTTTACAGTAATGAAGGTTAACAGTCAAGTAATACCTGTATAGTGTGGCTTGGCCTTTTCTTTTGATGGGATCTTTGGTGGCTGAGTTTGCTTCATGGTGGTCAAGGATGACCTTGAATTTCTAATCTTGCTGTTTCTGCCTGAGTGCTAGGATTACAGGCAAGTGCCACCACGGCCAGTTTTATTTTCTTTACAAAGTCATTGATAAGAACTCAATAAGCATTTAAAGTATGTGATATTGCTAATGTTGTAAATGATTGCCTTACCTTTCCCTTTTAAACCTGTGATAAAAATTGTATGAGAGGGGTTGGGGTTTTAGCTCAGTGGTAGAGCGCTTTTGCTTGCCTAACAAGCACAAGGCCCTGGGTTTGGTCCTCAGCTTCAGTTAAAAAAAAAAAAAAAAAAAGCATGAGAATCATGTTAGAATTTGGTTTGGTCCGTAAAGACAGGGATTCTTCTCAAGGACTCCAGGAGTTGATGTAGGTTCTTAGGAATACTGTTTAAGTAAGAAGCCTTTTAGAACAGGGCTCTCCAAATCACGCAAACAGCTGCATCACATCTTGGCTCACTTAGATTTATGTACTACACCATTTTCAGCTTTTTTTCCCCTATCAGCCTAATGGGTGTATTCTTATTCTGCCCGAGAGCATTGAGATAGATTCTATTTTGCTTTCTTAGGCCAGAAGCTGCTGAAGACACTTTTTTTTTTTTTTGCACACAGACAATTTAACTATAATATCTAGTAATACAAACAGTTCAAGCAGTGTATGTAGGTTTTTTTATAGTTATTATTGACTCTGGTAGTTAGCCTTCTATTATAGCAGATATCTGAGACAGTAGATTTAAAAGGAGTTCATAGGTTTCAGCCGATGGATGACTGACCCTGTCACTTTAGAGTCTGTGATGAGGCAGCACATGGTGATAGGAAGTAAATGTCAAAGCAAAGCCTTGTGGCTCAGGTGCAAAAGGAGAGAAAGAAGGAACCAAGGTAGGCATACCCTAGTGAAACCTCTACTTCTTAAAGGCTCCTTACAGCACCAAGAGGAGGAATAAATGCTCAGAACTGACAGTTTTGTCAGCCAGAATACAAATTCGGGAGGGTTGTAAAAGAGGGTGTTTGTGAGTCCATTCTAGACCCTTTAGGTTAAGAGATTTACTGGCATCTTACTGGGTTGCTAATCACTGTCATCTGTTTCTTTATTCTTCACTCTCTTCCTTGACCATGATTGCTTTATTTAGCTGTTATTCCCCTGACTTGATCTTTATTTTAAAGCGAGGTGTGCTACAGTGGTCATCACATGCTTACTCCAGCTTGGGTATTGATTTTGGACTGTGAAACTTAGGACTTTACTTTCAAACATTCCTATCCTTCTGTCTTAGTTACCGTTCTATTGCTGGGAATAGACACCATGACCAAGGCAACTTTTTTGTTTGTTTTGAAACAGGGTGGCACACGCCTTTAATCCCAGCACTTGGGAGGCAGAAGCAGGTGGATCTCTGTGAGTTTGAGACCAGCCTGGTCTACAAGAGCTAGTTCTGGGACAGGCTCCAAAGCTACAGAGAAACCAAAAAACTAAAACAAAAACAAAACAAAAAAAACAAACACCTCAAAGCCCATCCTGGTGACACACTTCCTCCAACAAGGCCACACCTTCTAATCCTTGTAATCCTTTCAAACAGTTCCATTCCTTGGTGACTAAGCATTTAAATATATGGGCCTATGGGGACTATTCTTATTTCAACCACAACACTTTACATTCTTTAAATTTTTTTTCCTGTTTTTTTTTTTATGAGGCAGGATCTTAATATGTAGTCCTGACTTCCTGGAATTCAATATGTAGAGCAGGCTGGCTTCAAACTCACAGAGATCTGTCCCCCCCCTCCCATCCCTAAGTGTTCAGATTAATGTTTTAAAAATTCTTGCTGGGCATTGGTGGTACACACCTTTGATTCCAGACTTGGGGGGCAGAGACAGGCAGATCTCTGTGAATTCAAGACCAGCCTAGTCTACAGAGCTAGTCTAAGACAGTCAGAACTGTTACAGAAAAACCCTGTCTTAATGGGGGAAAGACTCTTTTTTACATTTAGTGTGTGTGTATGTGTGACTGCCTATGCCCATCATGATGTACAATGTGGAAGTCAGAGGACAGCTTTGGGAAGTGAGTTCTCTACTTCTACCATGTGGATTCTGGGGATCAAACTCAGGACCTCAAGCTTGGTGGCAAAAGATCCTTACCAACTGAGCCATCTCACTAGCCCATCTTTTTAAAGCTTTTATTAAAGTGTAATTAATGTGTTTTAGAATGCATATATTTAATGTATACAGTTTTATGAATTTTGAGATGATATGTATTGTGGAACCATCACTGTAATCAAGATAGTGAATATGAACTTTGATGCTAAGTTTTTGTGTAGTTCTTGTATTTCATTCTGTTGAACTCTCCTTGTCCCCAGCAACCACTGATTTCCTTCCTATCAATGTAGATTAGTTTGGATTTTATAGATTTATCTGTTTATTCTTATTCTAAGACCTTGTGCTAATGAGGCAAGTGCCCTAGTAGTAAGCTGTATTCCAGCCTCTTTTTTTTTTGAGGTTGAGTTGCTCATGTTGTCTCTGAACTTGTGATCTTTCTGCCTCAGCCTCCATAGTAGTTGGAAATATATATAATCATGCCACCTTAGAATTTTATACAAATAGAATTTGGTACAGTGTTCTCATTATATGATTATTTGAACATTATTTGTTCTGTGGAATGGTTAATTTTTTCTTTTATTGATAAGCAGTCTTCATTATAAGGGTATGCCATATTTCTATGCACTGCCTTGTTGATGGACATTTTATTTTTCCCAGTATTTGTTAGGAGTAAGCCTAGTGAACATTCCAATGTCAGTCTTTGTATGGACGTAGGCTTTCATTTCTCTTGGTCAGTGTCTAGAAATGCTTGATCATTTGGTATGTTTTGTCCCTTTAGAAACTGTAACGGTTTTTCAAAATAGTTATATTGTTTTATATCTCAAAACTGAGAATTTCACCAGGCCTTGGTTGCCCATACCTTTAATCCCAGCCCTTGAGGGGCAGAAGTGGACAGATCTCTGAGTGAGACCAACCTGTTATAGAGTGAGTTCCAGGACAGCCAGGGCTACATAGGAAAACCCTTAAAAAAAAAAAAATAGAGAATTTCAGTTGTTTGACATCCTGGCCAGCACTTGCTCTCCATATTTATATATTATAGTCATCTTGATGGCTGTGCAATTGTATTTTTTTTAAAGATTTATTTATTATGTATACAGTGTTCTGTCTGTATGCTTGTTGGCCAGAAGAGGGCAACAGATCTCATTACAGATGGTTGTGAGCCACCATTGTGGTTGCTGGGAATTGAACTCAGGACCTCTGGAAGAGCAGTCGGTGCTCTTAACCTCTGAGCCATCTCTCCAGCCCTGTGCAATTGTATTTTAAGCTTTGTTTTGCATTTTCCTTGTAAAAAATGATGAGCATTTTGTCATGTTTATCAAATTTACATTTATTATTTCAGCTAAAAGAGTTCTAGGGGCTGGAGAGATGACCCTGAAGGTAAAATACTTAATAAAATGTATGAGGACCTGAGTTTCAACCCTTAGCACCCTTGTAAAAGCCAGATGTAGTGGCAGGTATCTGTAACTCTAGTGCTGGAGAGTAGAGACAGGCAGATCCCAGGGGGCTTACTGACTGGCAAGTGTAGGCAAAACTGCAAGCTCCAGGCTCAGTGAGTGAGCAATAGAGCAAAGACATCTGACATTAACCTGGATTCCATGTATACACACTGGGAAACATATATTTCCCAGTAAATACATATTTATTTATAATATATAACTTATTATATATGATATATATATATATATATATATGTATTTGGAGACAGTCTATCATTATGTAGTTCTGGCTGGCCTGGAACTCACAATGTCGACCAAACTGGACTGGAACTCATATGTCTGCTTACCTCTGCCTCTTGAGCATTGTGATTAAAGCTGAGCTTCTAGTGAGAACATTTTTCTTTGTCTTTTCATTTTTCTTATGAAAAGCAAGCTTTTTATATTTTGATGAAAATCTGCTGTTTTTTGTTTGTTTTTACATTTAATGCTATATATTGCTAAGTGCTGTTCTTAACAGAGGATTGCAACTGAACTAATGGTTAAAAAATACACCTTAGTACCTGTCTGATTAATGATACAAAGAAGCATTGAAAGTATACAAGCAGTCTCATTTATGAAGAAAACAGTGCTGACTCCTGTCTTAAGCAACTTTTCCCCCGACTGCCTTCCTTGAAAAATACACATGCCATTGGCTTAAGATTCGCCCCTTCTTTATTTTTAAAGAGCAAGACATGTTTGAACAGCTCACTTGGCTTTTGCAGTTGGTTGTTCTTGTCCTCTTTTTTTTCACTTTCTCATCACCTTCACCCTATGCTTCTTGACGTGGGTTTTACTGATCTGATGAATCATAGTTGCTGAAAGAGTTCTCTTGTTTTAGTCCTTGTGTGTCAGGTGAAAGTTGTGTCTTCAGTGAACTTTTCCTTTTATCTTACTCTTTTCAGTTGCACCTGACATTGTCTTGCTTGGGCCATGTAAGGATAGAATGCCTGAACACCTAGATTATCTCATCCCAGGCCATACACCACAAAAATAATAACCAGAGAGTGTCTGAAGAGGGTTACCAACCACTGCTCATTGGGAACGTGTCCTCTAAATGTGTCTGTTACCTTTTTATGTGTAGTATAGAAAAGTCTGTGATGTTCTATAACAGATCTTTTGGGGGACTTGTTTGCCTTTTATGTTTATTTTCTTGTTTAAACTTTTTAGTTAGAAACAACTACAAATTGACAGGAAGTTATTTTAAAATGTATAGAGAACTGAGTGTAGTTGTAGTGATACATGCCTTTAATCCTAGCACTAAGGGATAGAGACAGGCATTATCTGTGAATTGGAAGTCACCTAGGGCTACATAGCAAGAACCTGTCTCTAAAACACAAATCAAGGACTGAAGAGATGGCTCAGCAGTTAAAAACATAGGTTTAATTCCCATCATCCGTATGTCTCACAACCACTCCACTCCCTTTTCGGGCCTCTATGGGTAATGCATGCTAGTAGTTTACAGATGCGTATTCAGGCAGCACACCAATATACATAAAATAAAATTTAAAAAATGAGAAAATAGGGGGCTGGAGAGGTGGCTCAGTGGTTAAGAGCACTGCCTGCTCTTCCAAAGGTCCTGAGTTCAATTCCCAGCAACCACATGGTGGCTCACAACCATCTATAATAAGATCTGGTGTCCTCTTCTGGCCTGCAGGCATACATGTAAACAGAATACTGAGAATATTGTATACAAAATAAATAAATAAATCTTTAAAAAATAATGAGAAAACATACAGCGTCAATGGTGTTATGGTGGTGCACACTTTTAATACCAGTTTTGAGGAGACAGAGGCAGGCAGATCTCTGTGAGTTTCAGGCTAACCTAGTATACATAGTGAGTTTGAGGCCAGCGCTACATAGTGAGACCCTTGTCCCACTACAACAAACTAAGCAGCAAATAGATCCTATGCACTAGTCACCACTCTCCCAGGGCAGACTGAGTATTTTGATTACATATCAGGTTATAACATAATCTACAAACTTTATTCAGCTTGCACTGTGTTTTCATTTATGTGTGTTCATGTACATGTGTGTGTACATGGCTTTATGTGGTTTATTAGCACAATTGTAGTTTCATATAACTACTCCAAAATTGATGTGAAAAACTGTTATATTACTGCATGTCTCCCTCATTGTTCTTGTTTACTTCTGCTCCTAAATACTAACTCTTAAAACCATGAATCTGTTTTTCATCTCAATTATTACATCATTTTAGTAGTGTATAAATTGAATTACACAAGGTATAACCATCTTAATTTTTTTTTAAAGGCAAGGTCTTAAGTAGCATAGGCTGGTCTTGAACTTGCTGTGTCTGAGTATGACACTGAACTTTTATTCTTCCTGGCTTCAATTCCCAAGTGTTGGGATTACAGGCGTGTGCCACCCCACACCCAATTATAGTGTATAACTTTTTCAAGATGGCTCAGTTACTAGTGTGATTTACTGACGGTCTATCCATCATATTGTATATATCGGCTGTTCATTCCTTTTTATTGCTGAGTGTATTTTATGGCAAGAATGTTCCACAATTTCTTGAACTATTCACCTGTAGAACAGCATTTGGGTTATTTCTAGTTTAGACTGTCATTAAAAAAAAGTATTATAAACATTTATGTACAGGTTTTTATTTCTCTAGATAAAACACAGGAATTGAATTGCTAAGTGTTATTAGGACTGTTTTATTTTTTATTTTTTAAATATTTATTTATTATGTATACAATATTCTGTCTACATGTGTGCCTGCCTACAGGCCAGAAAAGGGCACCAGATTTCATTACAGATGGTTGTGAGCCACCATGTGGTTGCTGGGAATTGAACTCAGGACCTTTGGAAGAGCAGGCAATGCTCTTAACCGCTGAGCCATCTCTCCAGCCCCTCAGGGCTGTTTTAGACAAAACTGTTGAACTCATTTTTTAGAATAGCAGTATGACTTTTTTTTTTTTTTTAAGATTCTCAGCATCTAACAATTTGGCATTGCTGTATTATTTCAGCCATTTGGATAGATGTAATATTTCATTGGTTTTAGTTTTCATTTCTCTAATGGCCAATATTGAACATGTTTTCATGTGTTTATTTTCCATTCATATATTTGCTCATTTTACAATTGTACTGTTCGTTTTGTTGTTATGTTTTGCAAGTTCTTTATATAGTCTAGGTACTTCCTAGTCTAGTGGTGGGTATTTAGTAGATGATATAGTTTCTAAATGACTAATCATTCTCTATCACTTGCCATTTGATTTTCTTCACAGGGTCTTTGGTCGGGCCAAAGGTTTTCATTTCTATTTAAGATTTATTTATGTATTTTATGTACATGAGTGCTTTGTCTTCATGCACACCAGAAGAGGACATCCAATCCCATTGCAGATGGTTGTGAGCCACCATGTGGTTGCTGGGAATTGAATTCAGGACTTCTGGAAGAGCAGCTAGTGCTCTTAACTGCTGAGCCATCTCTCCAACCCCAGGTTTTCATTTCTTAAATTATTTATCTTTTATTTTTATATGTATGTATAGTTGTGTGAGCTTTATGAGCCCCACATGCATGCATGATCTCATGGCTCAAAAAGGCACCAAATCGCCTGCAACTGGAGTCAGACGGTTATGAGCTGGCTTGTGGGTACTGGAAACTGAACCAGAGTCTTCTAGAAGAACAGAGCTCAGTGTTCTTACTCACT
Organism: Alexandromys fortis; assembly: GCF_014885135.2. Classification (NCBI taxonomy): domain Eukaryota; kingdom Metazoa; phylum Chordata; class Mammalia; order Rodentia; family Cricetidae; genus Alexandromys; species Alexandromys fortis. Next base: position 8,037,960 of record NW_026068174.1, on the reverse strand, counting down.
GAGCCATCCATCCCTCCAGGCCATATTGGTGGTTGTAATTCATCATATTCTTCCTCTTCCTTTTCTTTTTTATTTTTATGTATGTGGATGTTTTGCTTGAATATTTTTTATGTGTGTAGTACATTCATGCGTGGTGCCCAAAGAAACTAGAGGAGATTGGCACATCACCTAGTTCTGTAAATTGAACCTTTATCCCCTGCAAGAGCATCAAGTACTCTTAACCACTGAGCTATCTCTCCAACCCCAAGGTTTTTATTTTTATATATAAAAGTCTGTCAGCTGTTCCAGCTCTTCTGGACTGGGGTTTTAACATTAAAGTCTTAGAAATCCCCCTTTAATCACAGCAGTCAGGAGGCAGAAGCAGGGTCTTAGAGTTTTTCATCTAGTTCAAGGAAGTTTTGAGTTATTTTTATATAAGGTATAAAATTATATTAAGACTCTTTGGGGGATATATGAATATTTAATTGGTTCAGCACCATTTTTTGAAAGACTTTCTGCTAGTCATGGTGGCCCACTCCTTTAATCTTAGTGCTTGGGAGTTAGGATCTGTGTAAGTTTCTGGCCAGCCAGAGCTACATAGTGAAACTTTTTTCTTAAAATATTTATTTATTAATTATGTATACAATATTCTGTCTGTGTGTATGTCTGCAAGCCAGAAGAGGGCACCAGACCTCATTCCAGATGGTTGTGAGCCACCATGTGGTTGCCGGGAATTGAACTCAGGACCTTTGCAAGAGCAGGCAATGCTCTTAACCGCTGAGCCATCTCTCCAGCCCATAGTGAAACTCTTACCAAAAAAAAAAAAAAAAAAAAAAGGCTGGTAAATGGCTCCTCCGTTAAGAGCACTGTCTGCTCTTCGGAACACCAGCTCGGTTCTCAACACCCACATGGCAGCTCACAACTGTCTTCAACTCCAATGCCAGGTGATCTGACACTCTCTTCTGGCCTCCACAAACAGTAGATGTAAACACAGTGCATAGATATACAAGCGGCAGAACACCCATACTTATTAAGTAAATCTAAAAAAAGAAACATGCCTTAAAAAGATGGAGGAGAAACGGGAAAGAACGAATTCTCTTCTTTCTTTTGAGCCTGCACCAGGAGTCATGCGTCTTTTCTCTTTGTTTTGTTTTTTTCTGAAACTCTTTTTGCTGTTTAGGCTCTTTGCCTTTCAATACAAAGTTTAGAATAAGCTTTTTACTTATCTTTGTCTACAGAAATCTTTTATGAGGTTTGTTTGTAGCGTGAATTCTAATTGTTCTTAATAAAAGTCCAGAATCAGATATTAGGGGATGAAACTGAGAGCTCAGAGAAGCGATGCAGCCAACCACTAGAGCTTTACCTCTGCTGATGCTCGTCCTCTGACTGCACCTCCAGACTGCACTGAGCTCTTGTCTCCTTCTCCCTTATATGCCTCTCTCCGCCCAGCCATATTACTCCTCCTCCCTAGCACTGGGATAAAAGGCATGGGATTCCATGTGCTGGGATCACCTTTGTGTGAACTCTATTTCTCTTTTAGACAGATTCAGTCTCCTGTTAGCTCAGGACTGGCCTTGAGTGCAACAGAGTTCTGGGATTAAAGGTGTGTGCCAGCATTTCCTGGTCCCTAGTAGTTTAGCTCTGAACTCAGGCAGTCTCTATTTGTTAAAACAGAAACAAAGTATCACTACATTTGGTTTTGTTTGTTTTTTTGGGACAGGATCTCACTATATAACCCTGACTGGCCTAGAACTAGGCTGACTGGAACTCCCAGAGATCCACCTGCCCTGCCTCCTGAGTATAGTATTAAAACCATGAAAACTTTTTAAAAAAATCTCAGTTGGAGTAAAGGTACAGTTTACAGAAAAATTTACAACTGCAGTGTGGGTCTTCCCAACATGATGTAAATATCTCCAGTTATCAAGATCCTCTTTGACTGCTTTTCATCAGCACTTTGTAATTCTCAGCATAAAATTCTACACATTTCAATGTTATTATAAATGTTATTTTTTAAAATTTCCACATTGTCATCATCTCAGGCTTATTTATGTAGAACTGTAGTTGGAGTGCTCTGGGTTTGTGTAAAGGTAAGGAGAGAGGCACAGGTCAAGTGTGGAGCATGAGTCACAAACCTTTGAAAACTACATATGGAGCCAGGCAGTAGTGGCACATGCCTTTCTTTAATCCCAGCACTGAGGAGGCAGAGGCAGGCAAACCCCTGAATTTGAGGATAACAGAGAAAACCTGACTTGGATTTTTGGCCTTTTGTATTTCGTCCATTGAGCAGCTTCTTGGTGTTGCTGATAGAGAGTGTGTGAGGATAAAGGGGCCTATATAGAGATTTAGGAGAAAGGAGTCATGTGGGGATATATAATTAATTTTTATACTTTCCCCAGTAAACCATTGACCCTTTTTATGATGTCATGAGGGATTCCTTAATTTTGCAGCTGCTTCCTGATTACGTCAGAGACAAGCCTCTCACCCCACAGCCTAGAGCTGCACTCCTCCTAGAATTAGAAACAAATGAAGTGCTGACTATCTAATAGCTTCCACAGGGATAGCAGCTCAGACTTCCCAGGCTTACTCCAGCAACTCTTACCCCCTGAAGTGTCTTTGTTCTAGAAAGACAGGGTTTGGCCCAGAACCAAGAGTGTGTTGGGGTGGGGAGCTGAGGACTCCTTGAGATACACTTCCCTGTCTCCAGGTGCCTCAATACTGGGTCTCAACTCCTTTTCTGCATCTCCTGTAGGGTATCCTGTGGAGCTGGTGGAGAGAGCCACAGAGATGGTCTCTGTTACAGTAGTCACCTTTTCCTTCCCCTCCCAACATCATTTGTTTTCATTTCTCTCACCTTCCTCCTAGAAGACTTTCCATGCTTGCAAATGTCACTTGCTTGTTAGTAAGAATGGTTAGGAAGTGCTCTTTATACAAATTTTCTTTCTTGGTTGTTTTTGAGACAATGTCTCTTGGAGCCTAGGTTGGCCCATGTACCTGAAATTGACCTTAAATTACTGAGCCCTACCCACATAATTACATAATTTCTCTAAATTCAAATGAATTCATTCTATGTTAGCTTTCTAACTGCCACCATTATTCCTTTTTAGCTGCTTAACCTATTGTGTTTTTACTAGGTTAATGGTATGTGAATGACTGTGTCTGGGATTGAGCTCAGGGCCTCATTTATCCTAGGCACATACTCCTCCACTAAACTCTTCAGTAGATTAATCTTGACAAAATATCCATCATTACTTCATTCAGGAATCTTGAGTAGTGCTCCTTTACTGTCTGTTCAGGTCAAGTCCACGTTATCCCTTGTATAATGTACACAATCCTTGCATCAACCATTTCTTTTAATGCTACTATCTTATAGCCCAACCGAGAAATAGTCTCTTCCATGAAACCATTAATATATACTAGATGAAATTACTTTCCTTTCTTTTCAGGGACAAAAGGCATGACTTGTCTTTATTACTATATTATCACCTTCCCATGGGCAGAATCCTCTTTCTTTTCTTTCTCTCTTTTCTTTCTTTCTTTCTCTCTTTTCTTTCTTTCTTTCTTTCTTTCTTTCTTTCTTTCTTTCTGTTTTTTTTTTTTGCAGGGGAGGGGGCCTGGGGGTTTGAGACAGGGTGCAACAGCCCTAACTATCCTGGAAGACATGGCATCAAACTCAGAGATCCACCTGCCTCTGTCTCCTGAATGCTGGGATTAAAGGTGTGCTCCACCACCACCTGGCTTCTATTTAAATTTCTATCCTTTACAATTGCACTCCTAGATAAATTTTTTTTCAAAATGGGAGTGGTCATTTTAGTAGGAAGTTTAGATTGTCTTTCCCCTATAAATACTACTTTGAAAAGAACTTTTCAGGGAGCTGGGTGGTGGTGGCTCATGTCTTTAATCCCGGCACTGGGGGGGGGGGGTCTCTGTGAGTTCGAGGCTAGCCTGGTCTACAAGAGCTAGTTCCAGGACAGGCTCTAAAGCTACAGAGAAACCCTGTCTCAAAAAAAAAAAATTGATGGCTCAGAGATTAATAAGAGCACTGGCTGCTCTTCCAAAGGTCCTGAGTTCAATTCCCTGCAACCACACAATGACTCACAACCATCCTTAATGAGATCTGGTGCTCTCTTCTGGCATGCATGCAGAACAGTGTATGAATAAACATAAAAAAGAAAAACTTCCCCCCTGAAGAAAAAAAAAGAAGACAGTTTTACAGTCTTAGACCTAATAGAAGTATCAGGTATGTCAGTGAAGGCTCATCAAGAAGAAACATGATTTTCCATGTCCCTCTGTCTTATCTCTTGACTATACCGTTTAGGGTATGTCATAGCTTGCCTTAGACTCAGTTCATCTAACTCTTCTACCATTGTGCATGAGTATGTTGCTTGGATCTATCAGTGATCCATTCTTCTGACTCATTCATTCCATACTTCAGGGAATAAAATGCCCCAAGGGCAAGAACATTGCTCCTTATGATCTGAGATCTTACTGCCTTCTCTTACCTCCTCTTTAGCCAGCAGCTGCCTCAGGGAATTCTGTGGCTCAAGCAACAAGAAAGGGGTACTCTCTCTGCCCACTTCCTGTAGACAAGGAGGTTTGGGTGGATTGCACAGGAACTATGCCAGCCCTGTATCTAATTGGTGACTGACTCATGAGATCATGAGAGAAGCAGCTTGATGTCTTAAAGATACAAAAGAGCCAACAGATTGCCTCCAGGTGGTGCTACTTTGGAGGTGTCTGGCCATTCATTTCCTCTGAGAGTAGGTGGGGGAAAGGGAATCAGCGAAGAAGTGGCCGAGTGGCCGACTGCTTTTTTTTTTTTTTTTTAAGTTATTAGTAAGGCAAAAAGGTAGTTGCTTGTCTGTGATAGAATCACTGGTGAATCCAGTGCCCTCTGACTCCTTCCCAACTGTTGTCAGGGTAGTGGACTTATGTATCACTCACTCTGAGTCAGTCTTTCAATACTCTTCCCATCCATCCTCTTCCCAGGAAGCTGGCTGTGTACTAAGAGAATTCTGCTGGTTTCATTGCTGGCAAGTTTTTTTCTATGACCAGCCAAACCCCATCCCACTACTAGGGTTTTCTCCAAATCTTTCTCTTATACAGACTTAGTACCCTATCTTTAGGAGTTGATCAAAAGCAGTGATTCTGAGTCACTGTCTCTTGGCTGGGCTTATAGGTTCAAGCAGGTGGGCCTGCCTCTACTCTGTTTCCCTCCTATCCCCTCTCAACCATTCCTGCCTCACTCCCATTTCCTGCAAGAGGATGCTTTGCCATCCTGGAGCCATCAGGCACAGCTATGCTTTGGCAGCACCATTGCACACACACACACACACACACACTGGTGGGAGAGGGGACGTGTTTATCACTTTTCCTGGAGATTATCTGTTTAAGCACTTCTCTGACAGTTACAATAACAAGGGCAGTGTGTTGTGTTTCCAGCAGAAGGACACTTGCTGTTGAAAGATGTATAGCACTAATTAGAAATACATAACATCCGGCCACATGGCAGCCTTCTCCCAGCCGCCCCATTTCCTGATTTCATACAACTTTGACGACAGTTGGTTTATGTTTTCCATGAATAAATTCTCAGAAAATGAGAAACTCTCCCTGTTATATAGGAGCAAGAAGAACATTTCTGCCTGAGCAGGTATTTATTTGGCCACAGGAGCACTGGGAAGTATGGTCACTTGCCCACTTGTAGGAAGGGCAAAACCAACTTTAGACCTCAGCAGACTTTCTTGGTAAGAAATATTTCCGTCTGATGTCCTTAGCCAAAACCATCCCCTAAATCCTTAAGAAAACCTGCTTTTGGAAAGAAGGGGAAAGGCTATTTCACAATGTTAATGAGTTCCTCAGCTCATGTCAGCCTCTGCTACCTGACACAAAGCCAGAGGAACCAGACAAATATCAAGACAAACAATGCCTTTTCCTCCCCACCCACATCACTTCGTGGCCTACCCAGCCCAACTTCAGGGATATATATGGATGTTCACCAGATGAGGCCCAGTTTCCTAGTCATAAAGGAGGTAGACTCTGGACTCTAGATGCTATTTTCCTACCCACTGTCATACGAATGAGTATTCTCAGGGAATGGTATCTGTATGATACAAGAACATCCTGAATATACTACACACACAGTACATTTTCACTTAAAATGTTTTGGGTCCATGGGTGTTATGGTTACATGGTTAAGTGATAATTTTACTCAGCCTACTGAGGCATCCTTTAGTTACAAAAAAACAAACAAACAAAAAAAAATCAACCCACAATTATTTGTAGCTATGTTCTCTGTGGAATCTAGCACATCATAGATGCTTAATATGTGCTTGTCATATCACTAAGCCATGGAGAACAGGCCTTCTGTTAAGTATTGTCAGATAGCAAGGCCAGTCTAGGGCAGACCAAGACTCAGACATTCTTGGATAACTTGAGATACATCTACCTGCTTAATCAGGGCATACTACCTTCCTAGTTTGTACCTCTTCACCAGTTGAACCACCCAACCAGTAGGCAGTGTGCTCTGGAGCCTTTGCCTAGGAGAGCTTGGTGATAGAGAGGTTAAAGTGACATAACCATGCAAGGCAGCTGCAAAACTGCCTTCAGACTGTTCTCCATTTCTGCACCAGAGGTTCCTGTTGATACCTTCCTGATTTTATACCTTACTGCAGTAACCAGCAGCAGACTCTTCAGAGGCTACAGATAACCATTGCTTTTAAGCAGTTCTTTCATCCTGTTTTGCCCATAGCTCCCACCCTGAACTCTAAGAGATGATCCAGTCTGAGATTTCTGTTTATCATAAAAGTAGACATGAACCTGGAGAAAATAATCTCCCACTGGCCAGTTTTATCTCTATTGAGAATAAACTACTATAGCCAGTTTTTTGGAGCAAAGACATCTTCCTCTATTCCTGTAGTGTTTAATTTGTAGGTGACATCTTCCTAAGATGACTAGTTGATGAGATGTTAATTTGATCAGCTGTTTCAGCTATCAAACCTGACTTCTACTCATCCTCTCGCACCTTCCTCTGCCCTGGCTTTATTCCTTCATCTAGGCTTTGTTGCTTAGTAAAAGCAGGCTACTGGCAGTGGCTTGCAGGAATCCATACTAAGATAAAATGGAATTGGCAGTGCTGCTGCCTATGGCTGGGGGAGCAGGGAGACATTGCAGCTTTTCTTGGGATGAGTTACAGGTCTTCCTCTTCTTTGCTCGTATCCTTTCTTCTCTTGGTTCTTAGATGCTTATTTCTTTTCTGTCTCTTTTTTAAGAATTATTACATTTACTTGTGCATGTGTTTGTATTGTGCTTGTGTGTGTCTGTACGCCTGTACATTGTGCATTCCTGTGTGTGCACATGCTATAATGTAAGTGTGAGAACCAGAGAACAACTTTCCGGAATCACTTCTTTCCTTCCACTATGTGGATTTCAGCAGTCTAACTCAAGTTGTAAGGCTTAGTGTCAAGTGCCCCTTACCAACTAAGCCATCTCACTTGTTTTCCTTTCTTTTTTCTTTTTTAACAGTTATCCCATAAGTATGTTTTCCTTTCTTTTAAACAAGAGTTTTTCCTTAGCAGAAAACTAGGAGTGTGGGAGTGATAATTTTTTTTTTTTTTCTTATTTTGGTTTTTCGAGACAGGGTTTCTCTGTAACTTTAGAGTCTGTCCTGGAACTTGCTCTGTAGACCAGGCTGGCCTCAAACTCATAGATCCACCTTTCTCTGCTGGGATTAAAGATGTGTGCTACCACTGCCTGGTGATTCACTTAAATGTCATAGATTATTACCACTTCTTTACTGCCTGCCACAGTTGAGTTGTAAAGTTAGAGGATGACATTTGGAACCTTTGGGCATCTAGAGGGAGAGTGGAAAAGCCACAAAAGGATTGTTCCCTGTATGCTATTCAGTATGTTGAACCCTTCTGAGCAGGAGCTGGTTTCTCATGTCTAGAACTGTGAAAGTGGTTTGGGTTAGGCATTGTATGCTCCTATCATCCTTGATCCTGTGGCGAAGACTTAGGAATAGCTGTGATTGTGTAGATGGGAATATTATGTAGCCCCTATCAAAGACTAGTTCTGCCCATCAACAGAGTGACTCCTTTCAGTAACCTAAAGCTAGAAGGGAGTTAAAGTCAGGATGTTGTTGTTTTATTTTTTGTTTTTCAAGACAGGGTTTCTTTGTAGCTTTGGAGTTTGCCCTGGAACTAGCTCTTTTAAGACCAGGTTGGCCTCGAACTCACAGAGATCTCCCTGCCTCTGCCTCCTGAGATCTGGGATTAAACGTGTGTACCACCACCATCCAGCTCAAGAAGATAAATTTTATTTAAATCTGTTGTTGATTGTGCTCCTGCTGATGGAATAAGGTTTTAATACCATAGTTTTCACTAACAATTAAAATGGCGCACGCCTTTAATCCCAGCACTTGGGAGACAGGTAGGCGGATCTTTTTGTTTTGTTTTGTTTTTTAAAGATTTATTTATTTATTTATTATGTACATAGTGTTCAGCCTCCATGTATGCCCGCACGCCAGAAGAGAGCACCAGATCTCATTACAGATGGTTGTGAGCCACCATGTGGTTGCTGGGAATTGAACTCAGGACCTCTGGAAGAGCAGTCGGTGCTCTTAACCTCTGAGCCATCTCTCCAGCCCCCGAGGCGGATCTTTTTGATTTTGAGACCAACCTGGTCCACAGAGCGAGTGCAAGGCTCCAAAGCTATACACACACACACACACACACACACACACACACACACACACACACAAAACCCTGTGTCTTGAAAAACAAACAAACAAAAATACAGAATGTAATTGAGTTAGTTATGCAATATTTTACACCTTTCCAATTCTTTAACCTTTGAGCAGTCTAGAAATGAAAGTGTCTTTGTGGCATTGCCTGCTTACATACCCTTTCTTTGTTGGAAATTTCTCATGCTGTGTATTCAAAAAGGACCCAAAATTGTTTTTTTAAAATTTTAGATCCATGTAATAAGTGGTATGTTTTTTAATTAAAAATAATAAATTAAAATTTTAAGAGTTACACAGGGGATCTTGTGTTGTTATCAAGCTATATGCAGGGCATGCTAGTAATTGCTCCATATATAATACAAAGTCACATAAATCTACTTCAAGAGAGAGCTTACTATCATCATCTGTATTTTTAGAGGAAGAAAAGTAGCTGAGCAGTGTGGCCAGGGAGCCCTTCTGTAGGACATCAAGGTGCACTTGGATGCTTTAATGTGATGGAGTTTCCTTTGCTCTTTTGTAGACTGCTTCTCAGAGGAGTGTCGCTCTGTGATCCAGGAACAAGCTACATCATTGGGCTTGGCTATGTTTTCTCTACTGGTACAGCGCTGCACATGTTTACTTAAGGACTCTGCCAAAGGTAAGCAGGAGGTCCTTGGCCATTGGATTTTCCAGTTGCCCAACCCTAGATGAACCTCAGAGTGCTGGTGCTCAGTCTTCTCCCTGCTCTCTGGTCTTCTTTCTTCTAGCATTCCCCTCTTTTGTTGTCTGTCAGGCCTCCTTTCCTCTTTGGTTCTCTTCCTTTCCTTTTTCTTTTTGGTAGGTAGGAATTTCATTTTCCCAAGGGCTCTTATGTGGGGTTTTTGTTTCTTGGCTTTTTTATTAATTTATTCCTTCATTCATTTGTTCATTTGTTTATAGACAGGATCTCTCTCACTGTTTAGTCCTTGCTGGCCTGGAACTCTCTATGTAGACCAGGCAGACCTCTTGAACTTACAAAAGATCTACCTGCCTCTGCTTCCCCAATGCTGCAACTAAAGGCATATATCACAACACCTGGCTTTTTACAGGTTCTTTTTTTTTTTTTTTTTGGTTTTTCGAGACAGGGTTTCTCTAGCTTTGGAGCCTGTCCTGGAACTCCCTTTGTAGACCAGGCTGGCCTTGAACTCACAGAGATCCGCCTGCCTCTGCCTCCCCGAGTGCGCAGGTAGCTCACTCTGTAGCCCAGGCTGGTCTCAAACTTGAAATACCCTTACCTGACCTCCTTAGTAATAGGAAGACAGCTATGCATCACTCTGCCTAGCATATGCATGCCTCTTGTTATTAATATTCCTGAATTGCAAGGGAGAGAGGAATTGCTACATGGGTGTCTTGTAGGAATTTAAAACTATGGCTGCCTACCTGGTAATAACAGAGTTTAACCCATAGGCATGGGCTTCTTCAAGCCATTAGTTATATATAGAGTTGACTCCAGTTAGGCCTTACAGGTTCTTTTATCTTTGGAAAGATCTAAAGAAGGCTGAGCAGTGGTAGCGCATGCCTTTAATTCCAGCACTTGGGAGGCAGATGCAGGTAGATCTCTGTGAATTCGAGGTCAGACTAAAAGAAAAAGAAAAAGTTCCTAAAGAGGAACTTGAGATAGCTCAGTGGTTAAGAACTGCTCTTCCAGAGGACCCTGATTTGATTCCCAGCACCCACATAATAGCTAATAACTATCTGTAACACCAATTTCAGGGGATCTGATGTCCTCTCCTGGCCTCTCGGGATATCAGGAATATAAGTGGTGTACAGACAAACTTACGCAAGCAAAACACCTACACCCATACCCAAAAAAAAAAAGTAAAAACAAATAAAAAGATCTGAAGACTAGTAATGAGTTCTCCCTTCCGTTTTCTTATCTCCCCAGTGCTAGAGACTGAACAAGTTTCCCTTTGTTTTCATAATCTATATTTCTATGCTTTTATATTTATATTTATATTTATGTCTTTTTTTGGTATGTGGTAACTGTTACATTCACTGTGGGCCAGCTATCTTGAACTCACTGGTCTAAGTGGGTATTACTAGCTCTTGCCTTGAGGTATATGCCAGATCCTTTCTGTTACCCTAGAATTCTACTTTAGATTACTGTTAGCCAAGAAAAGTACAGCTAAGGTCATACCTTCCTCTCAGCTCCTGTATCAGTATCAAAACCACTCCCTCTGTTATCCCATTCTACCAGTGCTGTGAGTGCCTCCTGCTTCTTTAATTGCATTTCGTTCAAAGGTAGGGACAACTTGTGTTTTGAAACAATTTCATATTTATAGAATGAGTTTAATGGCTCATGCCTGTAATCCCAGTGACTCAGGAGGTAGAGAAAGGAAGACTTAAGTGTTCAGGGTCACTCTTAGCTATATAGAGAGTTTGAGATCAGATTGGATTGCATGATACTCTGTCTCAAAAAAACAAAAACAGAACCAGCAAAATGGCACAGTAGGTAAAGCATTAAAGCCTAACAACTGAATTTGACCTTCAGAACCCATTGAAAAGTGGAAGGAAAGAATCAGCTCCACAAAGTTGTCCCATGATGTCATATGCATACACACACACACACACACACACACACACACACACACACACACACACAGAGAGAGAGAGAAATAATAAACAGAATTTAAAAGAATAATGCAAAGCACTTTTATATATGTGTCTTCTAGTCTCCGAAGTTGTTAAAAAATATCTTTAGGTTTTCTGTCTTTACACATACACACTCATGCTTACTGTTTTTCACATATATTTTATTATTATTAAATTACAGTTATTTTTTGTTCTGAGTCATTTGATCTTAAGTGGCAAGTGTGGTGACTCTTTAGATCTAAATACTTGACTTTGTGTTTGTGCTTCGTCACACTCGGGACTTTCATTTTTTTGGTTTTTTTGTTTTGTTTTATTTTTTGAGACAGGGTTTCTGTGTAGTCCTGGATGTCCTGGAACTCACTCTGTAGTCCAGACTGACTTGGAATTTAGAGCTCCACCTGTCTCGCCTCCCAAATGCTGGGATTAAAGGCATGCGCTACTTCTATCCAGCAAGGAAAATATCTTTTTTTTATTTAATGTTTTACTTATTTTTATTTTATGTGCATTGGTGTTTTGTCAGAATGTGTGTTTGTGTGAGAGTGGAACTGGAACTGGAGTTATAGACAGCTACAAGTTGCCCTGTGGGTGCAGCTAATTGAACCCAGATCCTCCGGAAGAACAGTCAGTGCTCTTTATCACTGAACCATCTCTCCAACCCCACAAGGACAATATCTTAACACTTACCAGGATCTGGGGACTGAGAATATAGCTCAATGGTAGAGTATTTGCCTATCATTTACAAGTCCTGGATTATATGCCTAGCAAAACAACAGACAAGGGGGCTAGAGAGATGGCTCAGGGATTAAGACACTGACTGCTCTCCCAGAAACCTGGGTTCAGTTCACAGCACCCACATGGCAATTCACAACTGTCTGTAACTCCAGTTCCAGGGGACCTGATACCCATGGCAAAATAACAAGCAATGCACATAAAATAAAAATTAAATGAAATTAAATTAAAAATTAAGAAAGAACAACAAACAAATAAGGGAATCAGGGCTAGAGCAATGGCTCAGTGGCTAAGATTATATATTACTCTTATAGGGAATATAGTTCTGTTCCCAGCACTCACAGCCACCTGCAGCTCCAGCTCCAGGGCATGTTTACAAAGCATGTACATATAATTAAAAACTAAATCAATTTAAAAAGCAAAATTAGGACGAGGCGGTGGTGGCACATGGCTTTAGTCCCAGCACTCCTGAGGCAGAGGCAGGAGGATCTATTTGAGTTTGAGACCAGCCTGGTCTACAAAGTGAGTTCCAGTATAATCAGGGCTATTACACAGAGAACTCCTGTCTTAAACAACAACAACAACAATAACAAAATTAGTAAATCAGTATTGATAGAGTGCCATTATTGAGTCTATAGGCCTTGTTTAATTAATCCAAAGTTCCCTGATTATGTTCTTTGTTGAGAACGAGACCTTTAACGTCATTCTGTAGCCCAATCTGACTTTCAGTACAAAATTCTCCTGGCTTAGCTTTCTAATACTGGAATGACAGGCATGTGCTCCCAGGCCCAGCTCTAATAATGTTCTTTGGGCAGTGGTGGGGTGGGTTCTGCCTTAGGCTCTAATCCAGGATCACACATTGCATTTAAATACTGTATCTTTTTAGTCTCTTTCAACCTATCTCTCTTTGTCCTTTGTAATCTTGACATTATTGAAGTACAAGCCATTTATTTTGTAGAATGTCCTGCAATTTGTTTTTTTGTTTGTTTGTTTGTTTGTTTTTTCTGATATTGCCTTCTGATTAAGTTCAAGTTTTGCAGTTGTGGCAGGAACTCTGGTGCCATCTTGGCTCTGTGCTCAAAGGGAAATTAAGAGAGTGAACTGGAGGCTAGAGTGGAGAGTTGTGCTGGACCTCAGGTGAAGCAGAAGCAGGTATCTCCATAGGAAAGCCAGTTCACTGGTTCTTTGTTCTACTTTCAGAGTTCCCAAAGTGCTGGTGCATGGCCTCACCTTTGAGTCCAGCTCTCCTATGAATTTAGTCTCCCTTTGCTAAGAGTTTGCTGCTGTTCCAGCATGCCAGGTTTCACTGAAGGGCCACAGCATACATAGGCCCAGTTCTCAATCTTTGCCTCTGCAGCTCAGCTGTCCTCTCCTGAGGACCAAGATGACCAAGATGACATCAAGGTGTCTTCCTTCGTCCCAGACCTGAAGGAGCTGCTCCCCAGTGTCAAAGTCTGGTCAGATTGGATGCTTGGTTACCCAGACACCTGGAATCCTCCACCCACATCTTTGGATCTGCCCTTGCAGTAAGTTTTCTTGCCTGTTCCTTCCACACTGTGACCTGTGTTCCTATCCCTCACCACCCCACCCTACCTAGTCCCTTAGTCATTGTCTGCTTCCTCCTAACCATTACAGCTTCCTTATTTCTTCCTCATTTGAATCTTGATTTTTTTTCCATTCTCTTAACACCTTCCTTGTCTCTGATGTTTTAGGTTATTTTGGCCCATCCTCTAGTCCTTTCCTTTCTCTTGAACACTCCCCTTTTCTCTTGCTCCATAGTTCTCTGTCTTTTTCTTTGTCCTTGTTCTTACTTTCTTATCCTCACTTCATACTGTTCATGTTCACTATCTTTGCAGCTGATGCTAGGGTCTGGATATATGTTGATGCATATGTGAGACTTCGCTTCTTAATCTCTTTTTCAGTTTTGTTAATTGATCACACCTGTTTGCGTTACCTTCTGTGCTCAGTGTTTTTCACCTCCCTTGTGGCATATAATGTGTGCTGGGGGGGATGAGTGGGTGCATATCTCTCTTCTTTCTCTATTCACTCATCTTTCTGTCTCTTCACCTTTCTCTCTCCCCTATCTCCCTGTAGTATCTTTAGGGGTATCTGTTGGTACGAGGCGTATTGCAGTGTCTAAAGTTATGTGGTTCTGCATAGATCATCTACATAGCTCTCTGTGTTTGTAGGGCAGTTTTTTGTGGATTTTGATGTTTCAAAATAGTAATAAAACATATAATGAAATTTGATATTGTAACAGTTTTTACGTTTACAATTCATTGGCATAAATTACATCTAGAGTGTTGTACAACCAGGTGTGTTCTTTGTCTGTTTCTGGATTTAGTCTACTAGACTTGCCTGCCAGTCAGGTTCTCATATGTACATGTGTGTCTGAGGATCTATGTGTCTTACTGACTATCTGTACAAAGTACGAAGTTCTGTGTGTTTCTACTTCTGGGTGGTTGTATGTCTAGGCTAATTCAATATGCCTGTCATTGGCTGCCTATATGTGTCTATGTGTATCAGTTTGTAGCTGTATGTGTTGTATCCATATGATATGTTCTGGCCTGGACCTCTGCCCATTTATATCCATATGGTTTTTTTGTTTTTGTGTGTGTGTGTGTGTGTGTGTGTGTGTGTGTGTGTGTTGTGTGTATCTTTGGATCTGTGTTTAGGTTCATCCATCCCCAATGGGATCTGTTCCAGTGTCGGAATCTATGTCAATATCCTTTTCTTTTCTAGATTTATTTATTCATTCATTCATTATGTGTATGAATGTTTTGCTCACATGTATATCTATGTGCTACATGTGTGCTTGGTGCCCACAGAGCTCAGAAGAGGGGATTGGATCCCCTAGAATTGGAGTTAAGGACAGTTGTGAGGCACCATGTGGGACATTGAAGACTGAACCTGGGTCTTCTGTAAGCAAGAACAGTAAGTGCTCTTAACCACTGAGCCATTGTCTTTCCAACACCTCAGTATGTTCTGGAAAACTCCTGCCCTTGTCCGTATTTATACATAGGTTACAATATATTTGTCAGTTTGATTGTCTTTGTGTGTTAATATGAATGTTTCTGTTGGAGGAGGAATCATTGTATGAGGATTTGCCTCTATCTTCCTGTCTATCTCTGCTTGTCCCAGCTTGTTCCAACTTGCCTTTTTTGTTTGCCTGTGTAAAGCTGCTTTAGGCTCTGGGGGCTTTGTAACTGTGTGATTATGTGTTTTGGAACAAGCATATGTACCTAGTACCTCATCATTCATGCCCTGGGCTCTTCTCTGAGAGAAGGAAACACTAGAGGATGGAGTATAGACACCTTGCCTGCTGCTGGGTAATAAAGAGGAGAGTTTCTCAGGATTGCCTGCCCAGCTTGTATATCTTCTAGACTCATGGGTGACCCACAAGGGGAAGGCTTCAACAGAGATTTCTGGTCAGTGGTCACTGAATTTTCTGTGTGGGCTGTGTAGTCTTGACTCTTCATCTAGTTTTCTTCCAAGTTGATTTCTTGCATCTCACCCCATGAGGCATCCCTGAACTGTTACTCCTGCTTTTCCTGGTCCCTCCCTAGCTCTAGCTTTGTAACTGTGTGGACAGTGCTCCAAGAATCAGACAGTTTACTTGCTTCCTGTGAGCCCTCCCAGGTTTCCAAAATGTGTTCCAGACTGAAGTCTCATGAGCAGGGTTGAACCCCGAGTTGGGCAGCTGGAGCCACACAGAAGAACTAACAGACCTGATGGCCAGGGGCAGCTATTTTCCAGCAGTGATCCCTGAAGAGTTAGCATGTACAGTCTCTAATTTTTAGGCTATTAATCTGTAATGTGGACTAGGCAATTTGCAATTTGGGAATAAAATAGCTAGGAAAAGACACAACTTTCTAAGTGTCTAGGCCACTGATTCTAATGTGTGAAGGGCCACTGAGTAGTCTTTTCTTCTGTCATAGACAAGGAAGCAGACCATCTGTCTCTGGAGCTTGAGTCTTTCTGGGTCACCTCATCCCACATCCACAGATCCCTTAGCTATGATCCACCCATGTCCTGGGCCATCAGATTTGTTAATTCGTCTGTAGTACTTCTTCCTTTATCCTTCTCTCATCCCTCCCTACCTTTGGCTTTTGTTTGGCTTTGGAAATGTGATGCTTATACAGGAAGTGCTGGGTTTCATTTGCTAGAGGTGCTGAGCTTGTTTTCCCTTTGCATGTTGGAGCAAATGGTCCATTGCCGGTTCTGTGTGCTGCTGCCCATCTTTGGACAAGGGCTCAATCTGCAGCTGGACATGTGGTCCAGACTACATCCATCTCCAATGGAACTAGAAGGGGTTGGGACACGTGAATCCTATTTGCTTCATTTATTTAAAAAAAAAAAAAAAAGAATCTGACTCACTACTATATTGGATGTGACTTCCCAGTAAATAAGTTTTTGTGGCTATGAACATTCACTCTTGTGAATCTAGGCAGTAGAAATGTTGGTGTGGTCAGGAATTGGGTCCCCTTGTTCTTGTGTTCTCTCTCCTCTTACCCCACCCCTCACACAATCAGTATCAGCAGCTGACTGTCTCTGGAATGCAAGTTTAAGTGTCAATCGGCAGTTGCTGTCCTTGGGCCTGACCCAAGTAAGTAAGTAAGGACTAAGTTCAGCAGAGCAAACCTGGTCTGACTAACTTGGAGGGTGGTGGTTCCATTTTCTAGCCTTAATATCTGAGAATTGGAAAGATGGATTAAGAATTTTACTTTTCTTCTTTTCTAGATTTCCCTGAGAATGGCTACCTGCATACTCCCAATAATTACCATGTTTGAGGTCACTGGCAAGCTTTGATGGCTTTGTGCTTTCAGATTTGTGTCTTGTACTCATTCAACCTCTATGGACACCCTTTTCTCTCTCTTTTCTTCATTTGGTCTATCTGGTTTTTGAGACAAGGTTTTGCTTTATAGCCTAGGCTAACCCGAAACTCACTATGTAGTCCAGACTGGCTTCAGGTTTATGGCAAGCCTTCTGCCTCAGCCTCAGTGTACTGGTTGTAACGGCATAAATGAATGCAGACAGATTGTAAAAATATATACAGCTTTAATGGGGAAATAGACTTACAGAACCACTGTTCCCGCGGAGACCAGGAAAGCAGAAGGCCCGGCTGGGAGCAGATTTATAGGTAAACATTAGCCCGAGACGAACACGCCCCCTAAGGGGCTGGACTTATTCCTACATCTCCCCCTTTTGTCTAAATAAGACAGAACTAAACCAAATACAATTATATACAATAATAACAAATAATAAATATAACAAACAATATTGAGAACAAAAGTTTTGCTAAACATTCTATCTCAAGGAGTCTAAATAATGTAGAGAGTAACTACAATTATATAATCTTCAACTCCATCAAAGATCTGAGAAGGGAATAAATATTACTTAACAAACGAGATATATCCAAAATGTGCAACAGTTGACAGAGACACTGACTACCTGGGCAATCACCCAAAGTCTTGTTTGCAATGTTGAGTCAACCAACTTTGGCTAAGGCCTAACATAACTGACATACCATTATCAAATGCAAGGAACTTTCTTAGAACTATCCTACCCTGTCTTGGCAGGATAAGACAATCCTGTTTCATTGTCAGAAGTTGAGATATGGGCTTTTCTTAACCCAAAGGCCAGTTCTGCCAAGAAGACAAGCTCCCAGTGGAGTGTCTTTGGTGCTCAACGTTCTCTCGGGATTAGAGTGGCATTGCCAGGTGTAATTGTGTCTCGTTGGCACAGAATTCTAGGTTAGATTAAAGGCCATTTTCTACAGCTCTTCGAAGAGGCTGAAGATTATACTATCAATACTAAATATAATCTCTATGTATCTAAAAGACCTGATTAACCTAAAAATAAATATGACAAACATATAATTCTCAATACCTATCTAACTTGAAGACTAAAAGAATAAACAACTGTGCAATATATGAAGACAATGATCTTCAACTGTAAACAATGTCATTACATATCAAATGTAAACAATGTTATTACATAAATAGTATCAGAGGTAGAAATGTACATTGTGATATGGTAGATGTATCA
Source organism: Alexandromys fortis (assembly GCF_014885135.2). NCBI lineage: Eukaryota > Metazoa > Chordata > Mammalia > Rodentia > Cricetidae > Alexandromys > Alexandromys fortis. Next base: position 8,019,857 of record NW_026068174.1, on the reverse strand, counting down.
ATACAATATAAGCATACTCTTATACAAAAATAAAGGTAGGAACACTCACATTCAATATTCAATATGTCAATATACAGGAAACAGTACCAATACAATTTTCTAAAAACAGTAATTCACAAATACCAATCATCCCATCAAACCAGTTAATCCTCCCCCCTTTTTTTTGGAAAATACCTCTAATTCCATAAAATATCTCCCCATTCCCTCAACCCTAAACCAACCACTAAAGGATGTTCCTAACCCTGAGGGCAAACTCTGTTGGGAGAGGGGACGTGGTCCTCTAAAATTGCTTCTAGCTGACATGGGGGCCATGTTCTTCTTAGGGGCTCCTGTGAAATGATGGTAAAATTCCCAAATTAACCTTTGACCTAAGAAAATTATAACTAGTCGCTGAGCGTTTTGAGATGATCCAGCCAGAGTGTTGTCTAAAATGTGCACCATTCAAAATTGTCTTGTGCAGTTGGTACCAAAAAACAGGTCTAATTTTAGCACTTAAAAAAATATTCATGACGTCATAAAAACCAGATTGAGCAGTCTTCAGGACATAGCAGATAGTGACTGAAGTGCTTTTGAAATTTCCTGCTTCATGGAAACTATGGGCCTTTAGGCCGAAGATGGATGCCCCAATGGTACAGAGGAACTTTGGGTGACTGTCAAGGCAGCAAGATGTCTCTGTCATTTTTAGAGTTTGAAAGTTGCTTATTTCTTGCTTAGGTAATATTATATCTTTCTGGAGTCTTTGATGGAGTTAAAGAATATATAGATAGTTATAGTTTTCCTTAGTTATGAAAAAAGATAAAATAGATGTAAATATTGTAATTTTTACTTGATAACTGTTTTGTTATATGTAATTTTACTATGTTAAAGTTAAAGCCTTTCTATTTTTGTTTAAACAGAAAAAGGGGAAATGATGGAGGAAGGTCATTGGTAATAAACAAACTGCCTTGGCCCATTTTGATAGGCCATCCCTTAGGTGGGTGGAGTGGGCAGAACAGAATGCTGGGAGGAAGAGGAAGTGAGCTCAGACTCAACAGCTCTGCTCTCTGGAGCAGAGGCCATGCTCCCCTCTCCCGGGCAGACGCATGCAATGAAGCAAGCCGCCAGGTCAGACATGCTGAATCTTTCCCAGTAAGACCGGTGCTACACAGTTTATTAGAGATGGGTTGATTGGGATATCAGAATTAGCCAGTAAGAGGCTAGAGCTAATGGGCCAAGCAGTGTTTAAAAGAATACAGTTTGTGTGTTGTTATTTCTGGTGTAAAGCTAGCCGTGCGGGATAAAAAGCAAGCCCGCAGCTCATACTACAACTGGTATTACAGGTGTGAGTTACCAGCCATGGCTTTTATGAAGTCTTCTTTTGCTTTTGAGGCCATAAGGAATGACATACCCTAGATAGTTCTCCAGAGGTCAGAACCATACCTAACCCATGACATTGGAAAAATTGTTCTTGCTGATCTTCATTTTGAAAGGTTTAAGAATGTTCTCCATGGCGTAAGAAGGAAATGGCTTCCATTTACTGCAGCCTCCTTTGCCTGTTTTCGTTGATCCTTGTGTTTCTTTTCTGAAAAGACAGATTTTTCTGATTTTAAGATAAGGTGACCAGATAGTATAGATTTACTCTTGCATTTCCTCTAGGAAATCTATTCCCAGATGATCCCTCTGACCTGTGGGACCCTTACTTCATCTCTTCCACTTGTTGTCCTCTGTCCTTATATGGTTAGATATTCATAGCATACAACCTTAAACTGTCCTGGTGGATTCCAAAGCTCACCATTAGTCTTTTTGGTTCTCTTCTCTTTGCCTGTGTTCCTCTTCTCCCTGGTCAGATCTCCTGTTCCTAGGCAGGCACACATAAAACACTTAGGATAATAGCAACAGAATCTCACTAGTCTTGAGGAACTGATAAGAGAATGTTTACAGGTGGTATTTGGTAGGTCTGGAGCTAGCATGTAGGTAAGGACCTGTTAGAAGGTGTAATAGAATGGCTTCATATCCCAGAAAATTTTTGGTGCAGAAGCATTGTAGTAGGTTGTGGCAAGTGACTTCCTTGGCCATTGTAAAAGGTAGTATAGAGTGATTTGGTCATTTTAGAACCGACTGCAGTGTTTGGAGGGACCACCTACTTGACTGTCAACTAGTATAGTTTCTTAGTTCTTCTACACCAGGGCTTTCTTGAGGCAGGAAAGGCAGGCAGCTGCTTTCTACTTCACCAAGTGACTATGAGGAAAGGTGTTAATGTCAGCTGAGGGAAGAGAAGCTGAGCAGCAGTCTTCATGAACCTAGACATAGGAACTGCTTGTATCCCAGGACCTTGGGTAGAGCCAGGGCAGTGGGACAACCTACCTCATTTCACAGTTTCTGCTGAAGCCAAATCTTCCTTCATCTTGATCTCTAGTTCTCAGTAAGTGAAAGAGTCAGGGGACTTTGAGAACATCCAAACCTAGCCCAGCTGTGGCAGTTGGTTTATTGCTTTCAGCTGGTACTTGAACCCAGGTCCTGGTCTTGGAGGCTTTCCCAGGTTTAATCCCCAGAGCTTTCTCTGCAGCTGTATGACACTGTGCTGACCCCGAATGAGGATAGGAAAATAGAACCAGTGCCAAGCCAGAGTCTCTTTTTCATTTGGAGTCTGGCTGTCTGCCCATGACCAGGGTTACATAATGGGAAACATAGCTGGGGCTCTGGAGAGCCCGCGTTTCACCAGGCTGCCCAGACCTTCGCATTCTGACGCTATATATCTTCCTAATTGTAGCTCGGATGCATTTATCACACTGTTGGATTGGAGTACTGTTTAGAAAAAAAATCTAGAAATTCCTGGACTTGCTGCTTTTCTATTGCTTGTCCTATGCAGTCTGCAGAGCATACTTGAAAAAACTCCTAGGGAGCCCTCTGAGGCTCCATCATCTGAGAGAAAAGGGGGTGTGTCCTCAGGGAGCTCACATATGTTGGCCTTGTAGATGAGATAGAAATTCTTGAGTTAAAGAAGCAGCTAGTTCACGTACCCTCATAGGCAGCTTTGAATGAGAATTAATCCCAAATCTAATCGGCAGCCTTTCAAGGACGCTTAATACGTCTTCACAAAGAGCATTTTAGGAGGTCACTAAGTAATAGTCCATCAGCACTTCCCTGAAGGAAGTGCTGGTGACTGTGGGAAGCCCCTTTGCTACCCTGGCTCCCCACCCAGTCTCCCTGGCTCCAGTTTGAGGCGTCAGCACTGCAGCCTGGCACCAAGGGGTTCCTCTTCCTCCAAGTGCTGAGTATAGGGCACACATGATCTCTCCCATGGCAGGTGCCTCTGTCTTTTCCCCGCTCCTCCCACAGGACTCTTTGTGAGAGGAAGGGGTGTTGGTCTAAGGCTTTAGTCTGCCCCTAGCAGGGCACAGCAGCTGACCCCAGGGAGAGACTTTCCAGCACTGGGCTAAGGTTATTTGGGTCCAGTGTATGCTAAACTGAGAAGACGTGTTGGAGTGGTTACAGCTAAAAGCTTGGAGAGGCAGGAACCGTGAGAATCCACACCAGGGAGGCCGCCAAGGGTTCTACTCAGGCCATGGAGATGTCAGGATCCCCTAGGGGCTGCTTTTTCCCAAACCCAGTGCTGATGGGTTTAACACACCATAGTGATGTGACAGAGGCTATACATAAGAGTATGACTTGGGAGAACTGAAATCAAATAAGGCTATAACCTAGATAGAGTTTGGGGATGTGACAATAGGAGAGACATTTGGGTACATGAGAAATCCTAGGATGAGGTTACAGTGACCTGTTACTGACTGTAGAGCTCTAACTTCACTGCCTAGGAACATAGAGAAGCTTATCCCATTGTTGCAGTACAGCTCTGCTAGACAGAACTGATTTAGGGCTGGGTATGGGTACTTACCTAGTTGGCTTCTTTTGTATGAACTAGGATTGTTGAGGGGATAGTCTACAACTAGTTTTTTGTTTCTAATGCTTACCTAGTTGACATCTCTTGTTCATGAAACGTGATTGGTGTTTGTTTTGGTTTGGTGTGGTTTTTTTGAGACAAGGTTTCTCTGTGTAACAGCTATGTATGTCCTAGAACTCACTCTGTAGATCAGGCTGGCCTCAAACTCACAAAGATCCGCCTGCCTCTGCCTCCTCAGTGCTAGGATTAAAGATGTGTGCCACTGCCGCCAGTGGAGCATGGTATCTTGCTGCCTGTCTTCCTGGAATAGTGATCTCTTTGTATCATGGCAACATCTAAAACCCAAATTTTGTGGTCCCTGTATCTCAGTGAGGGAGCTACCTCTCCACCCTATCATAGAGCCTACTGCAGTTCCTAGCACTGAGGTTCCAGAACCATATGCTCATCCTATTGCAAACAGACTTTTGACAGAACTTACTAACATTTAAGCTCAAATACTATTCTTTTAATGCCGCTAGACTTGTTAGACTTTTTAATATCCATCTCTGCCATGAGGTTCTCACATAAGCCATTTTCTGCAGTTGACTGAGAAGTATTCCAGGGCAGCCAGGGCCTTAGGTTGTCTGTTAATCCAGTGAGTTGTGCTCCCAAACCCAAAAATACATTTTTTTAAAGCAGATAATACACATTTTCAAGCATTTGCTTGATAGTTTTTTTTTTTTTCTCAATGAGTGTATACTAAATGGGCTTTCCACTTCCTTGTATCTACTTTATTTACCATCTTGGCTGTTTCCAGATCTCTTTACCCCAGGAACCCAAAACCCAACTTGTTTCCCATCTGTACTACTTCTCTGATCATCCATAGTTCTGAAACACAATGCAGGGCTTCTTCTCACTCAACTCTTTCCGGGTTTGTTCTGCAGCTGTGGAGTTTGAATGTTAGTGTTTAAACAAGCTGGTATTACACAGGAAATGGCCACCTCCACAGGCCCCTGCAGACTTGTAACATGGGGTCATTGTACTTGATATTAATCACCAGTCAGCCTTTTCCCCCCAGTAAAATTATGAAGAACTGTGTGAGTGCTTAGTCTTCCTTGGTCTTTCCAGAAAGAGAGACAGAGCCTTGACCAGACCATTCCAACCTGTCACCCTGCCTTAGTCCTGCCTGTCAGACCTCTAGGAACAGTCTTACCTGACTCTTTTCCCTGGCAGATACCAGGACTGTCTCTCGTCCTGAGCTTCAGGCAAGGAGATGATGGCTATGGTATACCATGCCCCTACATGTTCCACACCTCAGTCTTACAGGGAATATAGTTGTGAGAGAACTTTAGAAACATAGAAACTATGGGCCCACCTGAGAGAAAGCTTCTTAGTTCCCTGGACCGAAGAGCTTTTCTAATGCTATTTGCAGAACTAACCCCAGCATGAAGGGTTAATCTGATTCCCCAAGTCAATATCCTCCAAACAACCAGCCAAGAGTGTGCGTTGGTTCATTTCTGTGAAATGTGTTTCCCCAGTCACCTGGGCTGGCCTGGGCTGCATTGTATCGGCCAGCAGCTGCACTGCACTCAAACTGACAGCTACATTAAACCTTGGAATTCTGAGGCAATAAAAAGTAAATTAACTCTTATTTTTTTCCCTTGCTGGTGGAGTAAGTGAATGCATGTCTGTAGTGAACCTTGGTACTGAGTGCATACCTCTAACTAGTCATTGCTGGTCTGTCCCAGGCTTGGATCTGGCATTCAGACTCTAGCCAGGGGTCTGCTTTCCTGGTGTGTGGTGTGTTCTGTGAGGTTGGGCCAGTGGGTAACCCTGTAACAGCTGATCCCTGCACACTAATCGCACCCCAGCTGCTGAGAGACTCCCTTGCCACCATTCTGGGAGCCATAAATGGGTTTATTGAACACAGTTTTATATTCTCTGGCTGATTTGTGTCTGCTTGATGAAGAGTGTACCCTAACTTTAGTGAGATTTTTGTGGACTATGGTGCAACCCCAAAATACAAGTTGAACCAGAACAATCCACAAGGATTTGCCTGAGACAAGCATAGGAACATATACCTATGATCCCAGCAGCAGAATCACGGGGCTTTGAAGCCAGTCAGGGCTACATCGTGAGGTCCAAGACAGTCTGAACTAAATACCTACCTACCCACCTGTAATTCTCCAGACCCCTTCTCAAGAAAAAATCTGAATAGGAATAGGTGACAGAGGCTTGACTGAACCCCACAGTATTCTCAAGTGTCATCAAGCTTTCCATAACCATAAGCATTTGATTTTGTGCTCTTCCACCAGCCTGACTCATCTTGGAGTCCAAGGGCTGCTGTGAGTTGAAGACTAGATGACACATCTTACTGGGATAAGGAAGAAACATGGGGGGGGGGGGGAACGACAAGATATTCCCCTTCTACTTTGACAGGAAACTGTTCAGCTGTGGAACTGACCTCAGCCCAGTGGCACAGTTGAAGTAAAGCTTCCAGAGACTACACTACAGGGATTAGATTTTTAGATCAGGAATTTCACCTGGGCTTTTGGAACTCTCCTTTTATTGTTGTTAATTTGCTGATTCTCTCTATTTCCCACACCTCTGTCATAGGTTGGCCCATGGGTACTAACAATATCAGGTTGCAGGGTTGACTTTCCATTGAAGTATTTTTGTATATCCCCTTAATTCTGATCAGTCTAACTTGACCCTTGGAACACTTTTATTTATATTTCTGACTTGGGAACTCAGGGCACTTCCTATGTCTTTTGGCACCAGCTGCTGTCTTACAAAATCAACAGGGTAAGAACTCTTGTCCACCTTATCACTAAAGTGTGTCATAAGATTTTGGCACAAGGTGGGTGGTAATGGGCAAAAGATAGATGTGGGCAGGGGTCCCTAGTGGTGGCCAGCAGTCTCTGGGAGGAGTCAGTTTTGGTTTATCTGAGCCTTAGGGGACAGGAGAGCATGGTAATGAGAACCACATGGTACCACATATTTCTTCTTCTTGGATCCAAGATGGTAAGGGTGGGAGGATGAGAGGGATGTGGGGCCTCCCACTGAGGAAACTGTGGGTGATATTCTGCCGCCTCTCTCTGGCTGGGGATACTGCTGCCCACACCCACACCCCTAACTATGTCCTCAAGCAGCCTTGACCTGTATAGCACCAACCAGGGCCTCAAAGCCAAGAATTCAGATGGGAGACTTTTCACCTTCTTCCTTCTCACTGGCGTTTTTCCTGTTTATTTTCCAAATTGCTGCTCTGCAGCCACGCAGTGCCTGTTGGCCAAAGCTCACCAAGCTGTGGGATCAGACTCAGGCAGTGGGCTCAAGTGGCCAGCAGGGCATTGGGGGAAGAAGCAGGGAACTAGAAGAGCCTCTCTGTGTGTCTCCCATGGGCAGCGCTAACCTCAGAGGCAGCCCTGAGCAGCCCTATCACATCCGGTGCTTGTCTCTGCAGCCGGTCCGGAGGATAAACTATCAGAGCTGTGGGGCAGTGCATCATTCCTCTTATTATTTTCTTCTCTGCAGATGGGGTCGTGGAAAGTTCAGTTCCTTTTAACCCTCAAAGTTCTGTTTATTCTACAGCTGGTAGCCTGAGTACCGTGTTTCCCATTACATCACAGAGGAGCCCAGGCAGATTTCTGCACAGAAACGTGTTGCAACTGTTTATTTTTTTCCATATTTAAACATTTCTGACAGCCAAACTCAGCTGAGCCAAAAGATGGAGCTTAGTGAATGAGTCTGCTTGCTGGTGTCTGTGCAGAGTGGCTTAAGAAAACTGGTCCCTCCGATGATTCTTTTTCCTGGGCAAAGCCTGGGAAGTGAGTTACTTCTGCAGTACACGTGTGTTGATTATGTGCCGTTGTGTGATTAATGGGACTGTGTTCCGCCTGGTTCCCAGGACGCTCTTGAAAACAAGATGTTTCATTTCATTGCCTTTTCTTAGTGTAGTGCTTACAGTGAATAAACTAGTTCGGCCTCCTTCCACCTGGAGCCGGTGAGAGAGTCCCTCAGACCTCTCTGTAGTTTACATTGTCCCCTAGTGTATTTCTGGCATCTGGGGGTGGAGAATGAATGGTTTAAGTCTGAGACCCCTCCCTACTAGGTTAGCCCATAGACAGAAACCCTTGGAGATTTCAGGGTGACACTTAGAACTTCTTAGCATATTACCTCTTTGTACTTCATCTCTCCTGTAGAATTTTGGGGGTTTTCTTTGTTATAACTTTCCTAATATCTCATACCTTATCATCTATAGGGTACCTCCTATTCTACTCTCCTGGGTTAGAAGCTTTTCTGGAAGAGAAAGTCAATTTTACCTTAGAGCTTTAGTGGAGAGGGATAGATTTTGTATTTTGGGTTTTTATTCTCAGGTTCAATTAGAACCTGGTCAGTCATGTCAGACTGGGGTGACCAACCATCCTGGTTTGTGTCAGGCTAGGGGACTTGTGAAATGTGATAAATTTAGTGCTAAAGCTAGGATGGTCCCCGGATGGTTAGTCATCCTGTGCCTAATGTACAGTAAGAGAATGAAGAAGGCCTGGAACAGCCAAGATAGCACTGAAATAAGCAAGAGGCTATCCCTTACTGGACAGATCTTGGCAGGACAGGAAGTGGGGAGGGGTTCTTGGATATGTATTCATTTTACTGCTTACATACTGGGAATAAATTTATTTCTAAGAAGGAAACCTATGTAACTACACAGTGTGACTGCTCCCGGTGTGGCTATGACTAAAGGAGAGATGTTTCTGTCTCCATGGCAGATACTTGATTATGCAGGAGCAGGGACTTCTGGGAGCTGCCTTAGGCACTGGTCATCTAGAGTGTTTGAGTAAGTGTCTCAGCACACTGTCTGGAAAGGTGACAGGACCTGCATTAGACAACTGATTCTCAGAATTCTTTTTCCTCCTCTCTGGTTAGGATTAAAACACCCCTAATCAGTTTCAGGTTTACATCGAGCAATACACCCCAGATGGCTCACATGGGCATAGCTTCATAGTGCATTTTTGATAGTACTTCTTGGCAGCTTCCAGTCTTACAGCTTTGTTTGCAAGTACCTTTCTGTTCTCAAAGCACTAAGAACACTTTCACTGATATCTTTAGAGCTGCTCTTCTTTTCTCATCTTGTTTCTCACAGGGTTGCTGTGGATGTGTGGTCAACACTGGCTGACTTCTGTAACATACTGACTGCAGTGAATCAGTCTGAGGTGCCACTGTACAAGGACCCGGATGACGACCTCACCCTTCTTATCCTGGAAGAGGATCGGCTCCTCTCTGGCTTTGTCCCCTTGCTGGCTGCCCCTCAGGACCCCTGCTACGTGGAGAAAACCTCGGATAAGGTCAGCCTCAGGCCAAACATCCCTCCCCATTTACCCATTCTCTTAATTCTCCAGACTTTTTTATTCTTGGGAAGTTTTTTTGTGCAAACGGAACATGATTAAGTCATTGAGAAGGGTGTTAAGGGAAAATATCGACCTTTTAGCCGCTGACATCCAGCTCTGTGTCCCGAAAAAAAAATCTCTCGACTTCCTTTGTGTGTGTGTGTGTGTGTGTGTGTGTGTGTGTGTGTGTGTGTGTGAGGGGGGGGAGGGGGAAAGAGAGAGAGGGAGGAGAGAGAGAGCGCGAGCTCACTGGCATGTTGTGTATACGATCATTTCCTCCCTTGTTTAAAAAGTGCAGCTTGTGTTGGCAGTGCTCTCACTCAGCTCCAAATGGTTTGCATCATGCTTAAAGCGCCCTCCCTCCTTCCCCAGCCACAAAACTCTGCACCAGGAAAGCAGCCAGGGCTTTTTCCCTTCTCTACGGAGGAGAGTGATAAATAGGTGACTAGAGAGAAGCAGACACCATGTGTTAACTTACAAAAAAAGCTTTTAGGAATATGAAGCATTCCCCACTGCCTGGTTTCTATTTCCCTTCCTCTAAAGACTGTTTTAACCTGACTTTTTCATGTCTGTTTATAGAAAACAAAGGCCATTCCCTGTCATTCTGGTGGGGATTACTGAAATTCTAGTTTTACAGGGGGTCTTGCAGCCAGGTGGAGAGTAGGGCAATCTGTCTGCTGAGGAGTGTCAGTGTCCCCTGTGCCAAGGCATTCATGCTGACTCTTCACAGAGTCTGTGACATTGTCCTCCCTAGGGCAGAGGCCTTTGGGGAATGGCTTCTCAGAAGGAAGTCTTTTTTTTTTTTTGGATGAATGTTTGTTTATTTTTAGCTTTTCGTTTTTTGAGGAAGGGTCTCATATAGCCCAGGCAGGCCTCAAAATGGCTGTGTAGCAGTTGGCTGGCCTTAAACTTGTAATCATCCTCTCTAAATCTCCCAAGGTTTGTGTCACCACCACACAAAGGAGGAGGAAGTCTTCTGATCAAGATGAAATACATAATAGACATAGAAGGAGGGCTTTTTTTTTTTTTAAGTCAGAAAACTGACTTCCAGGGTTGAGAGGATAACCAGTACCTTACCTAACTTGCTGAAAGTCTGAGTTCAGTCTCTCACATCAGTGTAGAAAGTAAAAACTGAATTCCAAATATAAACTGATACAGAGTCTCATTATATAGCCCTGACTGGCATAGAATCCAAAGAGATCCTCCTGCCTCTGCCTTTTGAGTGCTGGGTATAAAGACATGTGTCACCATGCCTAAAATCTATGAGAGATTTTATTATATGTGCTGCCTAAGTGACTGTATTTATGTGCTAATATAATTTATACATGCATAATCTTTTTAAAAAAATTAAGCAGCATTGATGATGTCTACCAAGCACAAGACCCTGGGTTTGATCCTCAACACTACAAAAATAAATATAGAGCAAAAGTTAAAACCTTGGGGTTCTATATGTACTATTGTCTTTTTTGCATAATATTTAATGTATTCTTACATGGAAATTATGTGGTGCTGGGAATAAAAATGGAATAATTTTTTATTATGATTACTTAGTATTTTTGTTTGTTTGTTTGTTTGTTTTGTTTTTTTGAGACAGGGTTTCTCTGTGACTTTGGAGCCTGTCCTGGAACTAGCTCTTGTAGACCAGGCCGGTCTCGAACTCACAGAGATCCGCCTGCCTCTGCCTCCCAAGTGCTGGGATTAAAGGCGTGCGCCACCATCGCCCGGCTTACTTAGTATTTTTTAACTGCCAACATTTCTTTATCTTTATCAACCCAAAAGAATATACCTAAGATTTTTAGTTTAAGCAGTAAATTTATGCCTTACATCAAAATTTGAGCTAGTTAAATTTCTTTTTAAGTAGAGAAAGGTTTTAGGCATGGGCATGTTTAAAAATCCATATTCAGCTGCCCTATGGCAACCATTGTAATCCCTTGATTAGTAGAGGCAGGAGTAGTAGGAGTTTCAGGTCATCCTCAGCTGTATAAGCTAGTTAGGTCAGCCTGGACAATAGGAGACCCTTTCTCCAAAAAAAAAAAAAAAAGTTCTAGGGGTATAATTTAAAGGTTGAAAACTTGTCTAGATTCTGCAAGGGCCCAGGGTTCAAACCTTAGTACTGAAAATAAAAGAAAATTAGTAAATAAAAATAAAAAAACAGGGTAGAGAGGTGGTTAAGAGCCCCTGCTGCTCTTCCAGAGGATCCGGATTTGATTCCCAGCACACACATGATGGACCACAACCATCACTAACTCCATTCTAGGAGATTCAGTGTCCTCTCTGGTTTCTGTGGGTACCTATACACAGATATGTATGCAGCAAAATACTTAAACACATAAAATGAAAATAAATCTTTAAAAAAAGTCATACTCATTGCCTGACTGTGGTGGCGTATGCCTTTAATCCCCCAGCACTTGGGAGTCAGAAACAGGCAGATTTCTGTGAGTTTGAGGCCAGCTTGGTCTGCAGAGTGAGTTCCAGGAGACACTCCAAAGCAACACAGAGAAACCTAGTCTTGAAAAACAAACAAAAAAGTCACACTCTTTGGATTTGTTTAGTAATTAGTGATTCTTGGGAGAACCTTTCTTTCCCAAGAGGAATACTTGTTTTATGTCTTTGCAGAAAAAAGAGGATAAAATTCTACTCTGCTTGTCCAGTCTCAGGAAGTGGTAATTATATATATATATATGGAGGCTGAAGACAGCTAAGAAATGTTTACACCTCTAAGGAAGATGTTGAGTTAAAAGAGAAACTAAGTATCAATAGCTTGCATTAGTGCCTGCTAGTAATCAGTCCATCTATCTTTCTTCCTCTAATCATCTTTTTTGATCACTAGGTAGTCTTGATTCTAGAAGATCGTTCTAGGAGTTGACTGCCATTTAGTGGAAAACAAGGGAGGAGTCCTAGCCAGCTTTTGGCTTCCTTAGCCTCATTTTTATCAGCTCATCGGTGCTCCCAGATGTAGTTTTTAAGATGGCAAATCTATGGCCTGGATGGAGAAGAATGCAGTCAGCTTTGCACCCTCACCCTATGGAAGGGTTGCAAGCTGCCCAGATGGCAGTACATACTCACTTCAAGACTGTGAGAAGGTATTTCAGAAACAGCATCTCTATATCTCACCTTACCCACTCCTAAATTTGGTCTGTCTTCATTCTTTTCCATCTTGAAATAAGCAGCTGCATTGACTTGATTGCTCATTTCAGAATCTTAGAGTTCTTGGCTCTTGTTTTTCTCAGACCTTAATATCTAAATGATTAGTAATTAATATCTCCTTTACCTTTAAAATGTATGAGGATTTTTAAAAATTAGATATACTACTACATATTTCTTTGCACACCTTTATTCTATTCATTGAAGTACATTCTAACTAGTTCCTCTGGCTCCTAGTCCTTTTCTTGACAGAATAATTACAGTAACCTTTTTAGAATATCAGTGCTGAATCTGGTGGGGCAAGCCTGTAATCCCAGTTCTTGGGAGGTGCAGGCAGGGGTTTACAAATTTAAGATCTTCCTGGACTACAGAGAAAATGTGAGGCTGACTGGATAACTGAGTGAGACCCTGTCTCAAAGTGTGCACAGAGCCCTGGGCTCAATCTCTGGTAACAACCCCTCACCCCCAAAATAAAAATAAATAAATAGATAAAGTCAGGAGATCATACTGATTTTTACTTCCAAATATTATAACTTCTTGAAGTAAAAAACCAAAAATTTAATGATGTCTCTAGTACCCTCTCTGATATGACAGTACCTCCACTCTGCTAATACTCTGACCTTAGCTCCTGCTGTCCTCCTTGCATATTAGTTATCCTTGCTGTTCCTCAAGCAGGCCAAGCACTCAAGCCTCAGGGTCTTTGCAGTTACTCTTATCCTGACCTGAAAATGCTTTGGACCAGGTGGGTATGTGGTTCTGTCACTTCCTTATAGTTGTCACACTATTGGAGCAGTCTTCCTATATAAAAATGTTACCTTTTCCCTTTAACTCAAATTTATTGTTTTCCATGGCAAGGAAAAATCAATCCTTTATTATATATTATGTCCTGCACTAGATTCCCCTATTATTTTTTCTCAATACCTTATCTAAGCATTTACAAAAGAGGGGTCAGAGGCTCAAGGGAGGAATAAAGAATCATGCTGAACTCATATAGGTCATCCCCATGGCCAACCTAGAAGATGTGTATGAATGTGTCAAAGAGAATCTTTAGGAACTCCTCACCTTTTAGCAGTCTGATCCTATTTTCTCTATTCTCTAGTGACTATTACTAAGAAATGTAAAGTATCTCAAGGACTTGGTTGCAGCAGCATTAATGATTTCATTAATGGTTGCGATTAGTCATGTTTGGTCCAACTTGTATGCTCAATCAACAGAAACTCATTGAGCACATAACTGCCCACACAGTGTAGGTTCTCCAAACATATAGGGCAAACATTCCAGTTTCAGAGATCATGTGGTATATGTAGATGTAAGTGGCCACATAAATTGATTGAAGCCTGTAAGTAGTGCTTGCTGTTTTCTTGAGAAGGTATTATTCCTATGATTGCATTGCTTTATGAACACTGATTTGGTTTGAGCATTCCCAAGCAAGTCTTACAGAACTTCATAGTCCTTTTGAGTTTGTAGGTGAAAATACAAGTTTTGTGGGCAGGAAAGATTACTCAATGGTTAATAACATTGTTGCTCTTGCAGAGGGCCTGGGCCCAGATCCCACATGGTGGCTTACAACTATCAGTAACTCTAGATCCTTAGTTCCAGGAGGTTTAGTGCCCTTTGTCGGCACTAGGCACACAAGTGGTGCATATACATACATGCAAACACTCATACACATAAAAATAAAATAAATCAATCAAAAATTAAAACTTTCAATCAAATTATCAATGCATTACTGAAAGACTTGTATCTTCTATATTACAGAATATGTTGCAGGGATAGCCTCTATAAACTTTTCAAGCTTGCTTCATCCTTGATCTTCTTTAGATTCATTTTATTTATGTATTTGTGTGGATGACCCTGTTGTATAAGTGACTATGGAGGCCAGAAGGTGATCCCTGGGAGCTGCAGTCATAGGCCGTTGTGAGCTACCAAGCATGAGCACCGAGCCATCTCTTCAGCCCCACCCTTGATCTTTTCAGCATGCTGAACATCTTAAAGAATTAGTATTCTGCCTGAAATAAACAATCCATAATAGAAATTGCTCAGGTATAGATGGCCATTGTGATTCATTGTAAGTGCCAGTTCAGCCAGAAGAAGGGGGAGGGGAAAGGTAGTGATGAAGGGGAGATACCTATCTAGAACCAGCCAACAAAACTGATCTTACATTCAGTGAGTGGCTGGTAGTCACCTAAATGCAGAGGTTATATAGCTAACTTCTGCAAACCAAAGCAAGTAGTTAGTAAAGAACTGAAAAAGAAAACCCTATTTCAAGATTTCAAAACCTATGTATTAAATTTGGCATGGTAGCTTGGGAAATGGGGGGGAAGGAGGAGCTATATGCTAAGTTCAGGTCCAGCCTAGACAACATGAACTCCTGTTGTAAAAAATAGAAACAAACTCCATGTTCTGCTATATGTGCTGGTACATGTCTGTAAATCAGAGCACTCAGACGGCTTAGATAAGAAGTTTGAGAGATCAAGGCCAGCCTGGACTATGGAGTGATACTTTGTTTCAAAAACAAAACAAATCAACAAAAATAAATTCACAACAAAAAACCCAGACATCTCTAATGTATACTAGGATTTACCTCAAAATTATTTGGGTGACTGGAGGTAGGTGAGAATATAAATGGGATGGAGAAACTAAATATTTATTCTTGTTGAATCTGAATAATAGATACGTTGAATCCATTATAGCATTCTACTTTTGTATGTATGTATTATTATTATCAGCTTTAAAAAATGTAATAATTGGGGGCTGGAGAGATGGCTCAGAGGTTAAGAGCATTGCCTGCTCTTTTCAAAGGTCCTGAGTTCAATTCCCAGCAACCACACGGTGGCTCACAACCATCTGTAATGAGGTCTGGTGCCCTCTTCGGGCCTGCAGGCATATACACAGACAGAATATTGTATACATAATAAATATATAAATATTTTAAAAATGTATCAATTTCTCACTTAGTTGTTTGTTCATGTTTTTATTTTCTGGTAGGGGTAGGTGAACATCCATGGTCTTTATTTTATTCATTCATTCATTCATTTATTTATTTGGTTTTTCAAGACAGGGTCTCTCTATGTAGCTTTGACTGTCCTTTAACTCATTCTGTAGACCAGGCTGGCCTTGAATTCACAGAGATAAGCCTGATCAAAGGTGTGAGCCAACACCGCCTGGCCACATCCAGGTTCTTAAACACAGTATGTAAGTGCTTGAGTGCTAGCAGTATCCATCCACATGCATGTGGAGGCTAGAGGACAACTGTCACAGGTCAGTTCTTTCCTTCCACCATATAGGTCCTGGCAATTGAGCACAAGGTGTCATCTTGGTTGGCAAGTACCTTTACCATTGAGTCATATTGCCATCCCATCAATAGCCATCTTGAAAGCAAATAATCACAATTGTGTCCCCTCTCCACATTATATTGCTAAGTTACAGAGAAAGTAATGAAGCCATAATGATAATAGTCACTATTTTCCAGTTACTTCTTCTCACTGAAATTCCAGCAGCTTTTTAGGTAGACAACCTGGTGGAAAGTAATTAGAAGGACAATATTAGAAAAAAGAGAGTGCATGTTTTATTTTTTTATTTTTATTTATTTATTTTTTTGAGACAGGGCTTCTCTGTGGTTTTGGAGCCTGTCCTGGAACTAGCTCTTGTAGACCAGGCTGGTCTCGAACTCACAGAGATCCCACAGAGATCCGCCTGCCTCTGCCTCCCAAGTGCTGGGATTAAAGGCGTGTGCCACCACCACCCGGCTGGACCTAGCTCTTATAGACCTAGCTCTTATGTTTTAAATTGAATATAAAAAGCTTAATAGAAGATAGTGCTGGCCCCTAGCAAGGCTGAGACAGGAAGTTCATTTCAGCCCAGGAGTTCAAGGCCAACTTAGAGATCTCCCTCGCTGCTGTGCCCCCCCACAAAGCTTAATTGTCTGCTGTAAATAAATGCATGTGATTGTATTATATAATTTATATCACATATGTCATGAAATTTTGTTTAGTCCTTGATCATTTATTTTTAGGAAGTTGCTGACTTTAGTTTTATCAATGATGTCATATCAGGCAACCTTTTATGTACATATTCTTATATATGTCTTCATTAATTTTCAAGAATAAACATTCTCAGAAAATACAAAAAAGAGAAAAAAAGAATAAACATTCTGAGCCAAATTTTAGGACTTTCATGTATAATATAATATCAGTTGTAGAATATGAGAGTATCTGATTTTTAACTTTCTTACCAAACCTGAATAATTTAGCTTTTTGTAATGTTTCCTCCTGAGATGGTCAAAAAAGTCATCTGCCTCACATGTGCTGAGACTACAGACATGCCACCATACTCAGCATCTTTGATTAATCTTATGTAGCTATTGTTTTTTTTTTATATTGAGTGAAATAAGAATTTGAGGAACCGTTGAAGGAAGAGGTTTAGCATTTTTCTCTGTATAGGCAATAGGAAATATTCCCACTGCAGATGTAGCTCAGTTGGAGAGTGCTTACTTAGCATGTATAAAGTCCTAGGTTTGATCCCCAATACCATATAAAACTGGGTATGGTAGTCTAAGCCTGAAATCTCAGATGGAGGTAGGAGAATTAGAAGTTCAATATCATCCTCAACTATAGTTTAAGGACAGCCCTGAGACACATGAACCCCTGTCTTAATAAAGATAGTTTCTCTTGCCGGGCGGTGGTGGCACATGCCTTTAATCCCAGCACTTGGGAGGCAGAGGCAGGCGGATCTCTGTGAGTTCCAGACCAGCCTGGTCTACAAGAGCTAGTTCCAGGACAGGCTCCAAAACCACAGAGAAACCCTGTCTCGAAAAACCAAAAAA
>NW_026068174.1:7994860-7996405 GCF_014885135.2 Alexandromys fortis | reverse complement strand
AAAAAAAAAAAAAAAAAAAAAAAAATAGTTTCTCTTACACCACTCTATTAGTTCATAGATATCTACAGAAAAATATCTTTAACAAAATGTTTAGAAACAAACTATGATCTATATGTTTCCCTCTCTATTTTGCCTGTTTGACCCAGAGTCTTTGTTTTGGGTATAAACTTATATAGTATTTTGAAAAGTCTCTGATTTATAGCAAAAAAAAACCCTTGTAAGCTCAGAATTATTTTTATATTTTTGGCTTTTCACTCTAGATGAGGAACTTTTCATTATTCATTTTACAAATGGTTTTCTGGCATTAACCTTTTCTTTCTTTTTCTTTCTTTTTTTTTTTTTTTTTGTATTTTATTTATTTTGTGTGAGAAACGCAGATACCACAGTGTAGCTGTGGAAGTCAGAGGGCATCTAGTAGGAAATGGGTCCTAAGAACTGAACTCAATTCCCCCCTGAGTTGTCTTGCTGGCTATAACTGTTTTATTATATATGTTTCTCCATAAGCCTTTTTTGTTGCTCTTATCTTTTTTGTGCTTTCCTACCTCTTTATGACTCCTTTGTAAACTTACGAATTATTATCACCTTGATTTACTCCAGTACTTTCAGATTATATAAGTTATTGCTTTATTACATAAACCTAATTAATTCTTCAAGTGCAAGAGTTTCTTTTGTGTGTTTGGTTTGTTTTTTTAGATTGATTTATTCCGTGTGAATGAATGTTTTGCCTGCATGTATTTATTTATACCTGATGCCCATGGAGGTAAGAAGAGGATATCAGATACCTTGGAACTAGAGTTACAAATGAGCCACCTTTTGGGTGCTAGGAATCAAACCTAGATCCTTTGTGAGAGGAACAAAAGTTCTTAACTAAATCATTTCTCCAGCCCTGGGGTCTCTGTTTTTATATCTATGTCTTGGTAGGTCAGATATCAAGGGTTTTTTTTGTTTGTTTGTTTGGTTGGTTGGTTGGTTGGTTTGGTTTGGTTTGGTTTGGTTCTAGGCTAGTGATTCTCACACTTTCATTCATTAAATTCCATTAAAACTATATTGACAACTTGTGAAAACTCCAGTTTCTGAGCCCCACATGAGTCTCACTGTGGGGAGTAGAGACTGAAATTGTATTTCTAACACGTTCTTAGGCCATGCTAATGTTATAAGTTCCATACATTGAGAACAACTGTTTTCAGGGACTTGATATAGTTTCTAAAATTGTAGCCACAAGGAAAAGATTTTGGACCAGGTAAGAATAAAGGTTCCAGGGATATTAGGGAAACTTACAGAAGATTATAAGTAGTAGTTAACTAAGTCTGAGTTAAGCTTTTGAATACAGAAAATACCACCTGAAAGCTCACACACCTTACCTCTTTGCCAGGTAACTTCTTGAGCTCTAGAAAAAGAAGCTCTGGGCTGGAGAGATGGCTCAGCCGTTAAAGGCTAGGCTAACAACCATAAATATAAAGAGTTCGGTTCCCAGCACCTACAGCTGTCTCTCCAGCCACTTAAAAAAAAAAAAAAAAAAAAAAAAAAAAAAAAAAAAAATATCCC
>NW_026068174.1:7965002-7993694 GCF_014885135.2 Alexandromys fortis | reverse complement strand
GATGTTTTTTTTTTTGTTTTTTTTGGTTTTTCCAGACAGGGTTTCTCTGTAGCTTTGGTGCCTGCCCTGGAACTAGCTCTTGTAGACCACGCTGGCTTCGAACTCCCAGAGATCTGCCTGCCTCTGCCTCCCGAGTGCTGGGATTAAAGGGCGCCACCACCGCCCGGCCCTATATCCTGTGTAAGTGAAGATTGCTCTTTTGTTTCCTGGCCACCCAAACCCAAATAATCACACAGAGACTACATTAATTACAATTCTCTTTGGTCTATTAGCTCAGACTTCTTATTAACTAACTCTTACATCTTAAATTAACCCATTTCTATTCATCTCTGTATTGCCACAAGGCTGAGGCTTACCAGGTAAGGTTCTGTTCTGGCATCTTTCTCCTTCAGCAGCCACATGACTTCTCAACTTCGCCTTCTCTCTATATATATCTCTATTTATATTTCCTACCTGGCTAAGCTATTGACCAAAACAGCTTTATTCATCAACCAATAAAAGCAACACATATATAGAAAGACACTCAACATCATTCCTGAACTCTTAATTTCTGCAGGCTAGACAACCAGTAGATGACGAATAATTAAACTTGCAGTTGTCTGATATGGATAACTGATAGATAAAACCTGAAAGTCAACTATGTAAGCAGCCTGACTCCCTACCTGTGAAACCTGTCTACATTCATGTATATAAATAAGCAATCTTTGGCTCTAAGTCTTAATAAATTAAACAATTAAAAAATATACTTGACTCAGTAAGTATTTGCTCTACAAAAACAGGAGGACCTGCGTTTGGATCTGTAGGGTCACATAAAAAGCTGGACATGGCAGTGTTTGTGCTTGTAATCTCATGCTAGGAGTGTGGCAGAAACAGAAGGATCCAGTCTGGCCATTCAGAGAAGCTCCAAGTTCAATGAGAAACTCTGTCTCAAAAAGATAAGGTGGAAAACAATTGGGGAAGACACCAGATGTCATCCTTTGGTACGCTCAATCTCTCTCTCTCTCTCTCTCTCTCTCTCTCTCACACACACACACACACACACACACAAATACAAATTGATGAAATTGGTAGTCAATCATGGTGGTGCATATCTGTAATCGTAGTACTTAGGAGGCAGAAGCAGGAGGATTAGGCAAATTCCAGGTCTATCTGAGCTATAAATTTTCCTTCTTCCTTCCATTCCTTCCTCTCCACCCCTCTCCTTCCTTTCCCCCATACCACACACACTAAAACCTTTCAAGCTGAATGTAGTGACAAACACCTATAATTCTAGCACTTGGAAAGATGATGACGTAAGTTCATAAATCCTATTAGTGGTTATAAAGAATGGCACTTGCAGCCTGACCTGACTTAGATTCTAGGGACCTGAAGAGCAGGAGAGAACTGACTCTTGTAAGTTGTTCTCTGACTTCCACATTTGTATTTGGCATGTGTAAACCACCTCTCTCCCGCCCACACAACACATAAATGTAACTTAAGGAACAAACAGGCCAATGTGGTGGTTCACACCTTGGTCACAGTGATGGCAGGTGAATCTATGAGTTCAAGGCCAGCCTGATCTACAGAACAAGTTCTAGACCTGCTGGGGTTACATAGTGAGTTTTTGTCTCTAAAACAAAACAACACAACACAATAATGGAATTGGTAAGAGAAGGCTGTATTATCATTAGAGTAAAGCTGTGAATGTCAACATTGTATCTTTCTACCGCAGCCATTAACTTTTTATGAAAATATTTACCTAATAATCCTAGAGATATACAATCATATTTAAAAACATACTTTTTGGTTGACTTTGTTGTATGATTTACAATCAAATTTACCTTTGAAAGCACTGATGTGCTACACATGTGCTCTACAGTGGAGAGATAAAAAAATATTTCATCTCCCCTCTGTGTTCTCAAAGACTACCCGCTCCTTTCTCTATCCCAGGCAGCTGTTGATTGAATCACTTGAACAACAGGTAGATTTTCCTGTCCTACAATTTCATATAAGTGGAATCTTTTCTTGAAGGATAAGTTTCTAGGTTTCATGTAGCCCACGCTACTCTCAAGCTCATTATGTATCAAGAATGACCTTGAACTCTTGAATGAATTTTCCTGTCAGTAGCTCTAAGTGCTGGGATGAGAATTGTATCGGCATAAAATGAATGCAGACAGATTGTAATAATATATACAGCTTTAATGGGGAAATAGACTTACAGAACCACAGGTTCCCTCGGAGAACAGGAAAACAGAAGGGGCAGCGGGCTCATGCTCGCCAGATTTATATGTAAACATTAGCCCGAGGCGAACATGCCTCCCCTAATGGGCTGGGCTTATCCCTACAGAGAATGACCATAAACCAAATTTAGTGGTTTTGATCAGCATCATATATGTGAAGTTCATCCATGCCATTATGTTTTTTTAGTAGTGCATACTCCTTTTTCCATTTTATGAATATATCACACTTTATCCATTCATTTGATGGTAGACATTTGAACTATTTTTGGTGTTTTTTGTAATGACTAAAGATGCTATGAAATTTTTTAAGTCTTCATTGATAAATATATATTTTTTCCTTTATTTTTTTTCTCCATTTTTGTGGTGGATGGCAGGTTGACAAGTTCTCACACATTGGTCCAGGTGTCCTAGAACTCAGGAGTAACCCTAGTTGGTACTAAACTCACTATGATCTTACCTCAGCCTCCTGATTGTTAGGATTAAAGATCTGTGTCTCATTTTTGTTTCTTTCCGGTAAATACCTAGTATCATTGTTTAGTCATATATGTATGTATTTTAACTTTATGATTTCATAATTTTACATTCCCAGTCAAAATATGTGAAAGCCCCAGTGGCTCTATATTCTTGACAATACTTTGTGTGTATGTCTGTCTCTCTGCTTCTCTTTTTCCCCTTTCCCTTTCTCCTTTACCCTTTCTTTTCCTTTCCAAGATTTATTTTATATGTATGCCTGGTTTGCCTGCATGTGTATGTAGGTACCATGTGTGTGCCTAGTGCCCTCAGAGTTCAAAAGAGGACTTCAGATCCTCTACAATTGGAGTTATAGAGGCTTTGAGCTGTCATGTGGGCACTGGAATCTGAACCTGAGTCATGAACCACTGAGCCATCTCTAGCCCCCACTTGGTTTTTATTGGTTATATCTTCCATTGTTTTGTTTTGGTTTGATTTGATAGAATCCATATGTAGCCTGAGGTAGAACTGGAGATTCTTCTACCTCAGCCTCCTGAGTGCTATGATTATAATCACAGCTTATACATGAGACCCAACTACCACTTGGTATTTCTAATTTTTATTTATCCTATTAGGTGAGAAGTCGTAATGAGTGGAGGTTTTTGTTGTTGTTTTGTTTTTACATCTTATTTTGAGAGGGGTATACCTTAATCCAGAGGAGAGTATCAGATGGTTGCGAACCACCATATGATTTCTGGGAATCGAACTTAGGACCTCTTAGGAGCCAGTGCTCTTAACCATTGAGCCATCTCTCCACCCTCCTAAAGTTCAGTTTTAAATTTCTCCTTTACTATTTAATAGTGTTTTTTGTCTTAGAAATCTTTACCTTATTCATAACTAAGGTCATAGAGATTTTCTCCAACACTTTTAGTGTTACATTTCACTTCTGACTTTGTCTTCTTAAACTGTTTTGTTTTCATGCGCATATGCATAGACATGTACACCTCACACATGCACGCGCACACACACAAAGACAGCTTTGTAAATGCTAGGATTATAAGCAGCTATCTCCAGATCCAAATTTCATAGCCTTTGTTTTAAAGTATGTCTATTTCTTACTTTTCTTTTAAGAAACTTTATTTTATGTATATGGGTGTTTTGCCTACATGTACATCTATACACCACATGTATGCCTGGTGCATGCAGAGGCCAGAATAGGACATCAAATTCCCTGGTACAGAAGTTGCAGATGGTTGTGAGCTACCATATGGGTGCTTGGAATTGAACCTGGGTCTTCTGGAAGAACAGTCAAGTGTTCTTAACAAATGAGCCATCTCTTCAGCTCTATTTCTTACTTTTTAAATTCTCATCATTGCTTAAAATTTTCTACTTTCTAGGGCTGGAAAGATGACTCAATGGTTAAAAATACTTGCTCTTTTGTAGAGGACCTGAATTCAGATCCCAGTACCCACATTAAGGGACTCACAGCTACATGTAACTCCATCTAGAGTATCAGATAGTCTCTTCTGGTCTCTGTAGTCGATTGCACACATGGTGTACATACAGATAAGGAGAGGTATACAATACATAAATAAACATTAATTTTTTTACTTTATGCTTTTTTCTATTGGAAATATGATTATGACTTTCTTTCTGCACACTTTTAGGATGTGATTGTATTACTATCTAACTTCCACTGGTTTTTTTCATAAGGAACTAGCAGTCATTCTTATGGTTCTCTTTTTTTGTTTAGGCTCTTTTGGGTTGTTTTGTTTTGTTTTCATGAACTCATGTGTATGTGAGCATGTGCATCTGTAAGTTGAAGCTGGAGGACAACCTCAGGTGTTCTCACTTCTGTCCTTTTGTTAGCCTGGAGCTCACCAGTTAGGCCAGACTGGCCAGCAAGTCCAGGGACCCTCCTGTTTCTGCCATTATACATGTTTTTTAATATGAATTCTGGGGGTGGAACTCAGGTCCTCCTGTTAGCAAAGCAATCATTCTACTGACTAAATTATCAACAAAGCTCTGAGGTGTTTCTTTATAACTTCAGGTTTTAGAAGTTTGAGATGTAGATCAGGAGGATTTATTTTTTACATTTATTTTGCCTGAGTTTTTTTTAACTGGGCTTCTTAGACCTATTGGTCGATGTTTTTTCATCAGATTTGGAGTATCTTTCAGGTACTCTCTCTTTTTTTTTTTTTTTCCCTGTGCCATTCTCCCTTTTTAGAATTCTATGTATATGTTAAGACTCTAGGTATGGTTCTATAGATTGGTGAGGCTCCTGTTTTCTCCAGTTTTTTTTTTCTTCTTCAAATTCATTGACTTTTTCCTATCCCTCTTTTTTTTCTTCCCCTCCCTTTCTTTCTCATCATTATTTTTATTTGCTGAGTTTCATGTTTTCTGATTTTTTTTTTTTTTAAAAAAACAGGGTCTCACTTTGTAGCACTGACTGTCCTGGAACTCACACTGTAAACGAGGCTGACCACAACTGGATATTTTTATATAGGCAAAGCGGTCTGCTGCTTATCTGACCACTTGGACTTTTAGTCATGCATCCTTGTGAATACTTCTTTTATTTTTGATGTCCTTTTAATTTGGTTTCTCTAAAAAGAAAGTTTGTAATTAACAGATTCCACCATGATATTCCCAGTCTTCCACTGAAATCTTCAATTTCATTTTTAATTGCTCCATATATTTCAGTAGAGTCATCATATAGAACAAAGGCTTTTAGAGTTTGCTGTTTTTGTGGGCTGTGGTATGTGTGTGTGTGAGTGTGTGTGTGTGTGTGTGTTAGCAACCATTATCATTAGTGACTGAAAACATTAATCTTAAGCTGCTAAAGACAAAATTCACACTTTTTAAACTACCAATTAACTCAGAAATCATATATAAAATCATATACAAGCCTCATTTGTAGTAATACTTATCTAGCAATACTTTTTTTCATATTCACTTCCACAACTAAAGGGAAAAATGAAAAATGTTTTTGATTCTAGAGTGGAAAGAAAAACGTGGTTTACATATGTGCAGCAAAAGGCTTTGGAAGGTTGGAATTGCACAATGAATGTAGTTTGAGCAATCGCTTAACAAGGCATGGAGGGGTCTTCCTTTAAAAAATTTTTATTACACTTATTTATTTGGTGGGGAAAGGGGCACTTGACACAGCTTAATGTGAAGGTCAAAGGACAGCTTGCAAGAGTCTGCCTCTTTCCACCATGTGGATCCTAGGGACCAAACTCAGGTCGGCAGGGTTGGTACTGATCGGATTTATCCTCAAAACCATCTCCCTGGCTGGGAATGTCTTTTGCTCCTGTGAAATTAGGGAACTCTAATGCTTCCAGACTAGGGGATTTCCTTTTGATTTCTTACATGCCATTTACTTTCCTATTTTTTTCACTGTTCATGTCTTTTCATTATTTTCTTGAAGTCTTCTCATTTGTTTTCCTTCTAGTCTTTCTTTAAAGGGATTAATGAAACAAACATCCATATGCCCACAGTTTGACTTGAAACGGGCAGAGCCAAATCCCCTCGTGACACTGCAGTTTGTGGCAAAGCTGCTGCTTACAAGTTGTGTTTCCTTCTGCGTGTTTAAAATATAGGTTACTAGATAGCCTGTTTTCTTTGATGGCTTAGTACTAGAACTTTGTAGATTTTATACTGAGTATTCTGAGGGGTTCGGCTTGTTTTGTTTTTAATATTGGTCAACACCTCCTGATGAAGATCAGCTGCAGAATTTACTGGAAAGTAAAGCCAAACTTTAAGCTTGAAGTGTGGATGCCAACCAGTGAGATCTAGACAAGACTTGTTTCAGCAAAGGGGAATGTTCTTGTTTCTTCACATGCTATAGGCTGCTTTGTCTCACTTTATGTTTCCTAGCCCTGCTTCTAATTCTTTCCACTTACCTGTGTCAGGGATACTGGAATCTGTTCCTCCTCATCTCTGCTCTGTTTCCGAGGAATAGGAGAGGTAGTTGGGCCAGGCTGCCAAAAACGCAGAAGTTAAGTATGTGGATTTCATAGCCGCATGTTTGAGTGTTTGTGGAGCAGAGAACTTCTAATGGAAAACATTTGTGTTGCATCGAAAACAGAGCAAGGCTTGGTTATAGTCTGTCTGCTCTGTCTGTCAGTCTCTTCCCTACCAGCACAGGCACTGTGGTTTCTTATGCGCTTGCTATTCCCTAATCTTGACATGCTGGAGGAGGAGGCCGCTTGTTGGTTCCTGGCCACTTAGCCCCGAAATAACCACACAGATACTGTATTCATTAAATCACTGTTTGGCCAATTAACTCTAGCTTCTTATTGGCTCACTCTTACATATTAATTTAACCAATTTCTATTAATCTGTGTATTGCCACATGACTGTGCCTTACTGGGTAAAGTTCCAGCATCTGTCTCCGGCAGGGCTGCATAGCTTCTCTCTGACTCCACCTCCTTTCTCCCAACATTCAGTTTAGTTTTCCCCACTAGCTAAATTCTGCCCAGTTATAGGTCCAAAGCCGTTTCTTTTTTCATTGATGGTAATCACAGCATACAGAGGGAAATCCCACATCATTGACAGAGTTTTTGTCATAGTGGCCCCATTAGTATTTTGGAGTGAGTCTACAAAGGTGGTGACTAATGGCTTTGAAGGTACTGAGTCAAACATATGGACACTGGGACCCTTCATGAGTCAAGCTGAAGAGGGGAAGAGTGTCCAGTACATACAATGAGAAAAGCGTGCTTAGACTATAGATACTTTTTGGATCCTGCTTTTACTGCTAGCAAAGCACAAACCAGAAGAAAACAAGCTTGTTGTTCAGGCTTGCCATTTCATTTGTAAATGCTTGTGAGGGATACACCTGGGTGCCCAAGCTTGCATCTGACAGGCTGATGTCTGTCAGGTTGTTTGGCAGGATCCCCTTTGGGAAATGCAGAAGAGAAAGTGCTAATTTCCCTGAGGATAGTGTCACTCCAAGATATGAAAAGATGTGTAACTTGAGCCCCCACCACCTCCCCCCAGTTCCTCTGAAATTCACATTTGGCGGCAGAGGGGCGGGGACCTACAACAAATGAAAAAGCAGCAACTTAGCTCAGAGTTTTCTGGGTCCCCAAGAAGGTACTTTACCAATGTGGTTTTCACATTTTCAGATTTTTGGCTGGCAAATAAGATTGAGCAGAAATGTTCCCTTCCCCTGATAACAATACATTCAGATGCAGGATCAGGAGCATATGGATTAAAACCAGACGGTGGATGATTAATACTTTTGCTTATAGAGGTAGACATGGCAGCTTCCTCCATGTAAATGAAAAAGCCCTTTCTCTGCATTTGGTTGTGAACAAGTGCTTAGGCTACATGCTTGTGCTCTTGAAGAGGTGTGCTGAGTTTCTACCCTAGGTACATTTTCCAAGTATTCCTCCCTCTCTCTCAAAATACTTAAGAACTATTATAAGGGTTATGCTGTGAGACAGAGGAATATGTCCATCTCAAACCATGGCTTTCTCAGCCCTCCAGCTCTGACTGCTCTAAACACACATCTTTATACTTTGTTCCCATGGTTGTATGACCTCTCTGTGAGCTATTACAGGGGTGCTTATCCCCATAGTGTCATGAGATAATGATATTAAACTTCAACACACTTAATGTATATAGCCAGGTGTGATGGTACCTGCCTGTAATCCTACCACTTGGGATGTATAGGCAGGAGGAGCAATTCAGGCCCAGCCTCTGCTACATAGTGAGTTTAAGGCTAGCCTCAATTACGTGAAACCTTGTTGAACAAAAATTATCTTGGAAAAAAAACTGTCATTGCACAGTTTTGTTTTTTTTTTTTACTTCATTTCCTAAGAACATGGTATTTCTTTTAGGAGCATAAAAGAAAGTGGATCTGTGTTTCCTGTTGTCTCTGTTCTCAGTGTGCAGCCCTGTCACACTAGTTATGTATATCTCCAAGTGTGCTCCATCCTTAGAATGGAGTCATTCTACTGGCTTATCCCTTTCCCCAGGAACCAAGATTCACGGTTGTTCTGGGGTTTCATTTTGTTCCCTCTTCCTCCAATTCGGGGTTTTTTTTTTTTAATTTTTAATTTTAACCCCAACCCTCGTGTGTATGTGTGTGTGTATGTGCACAAATACCTTAGTATGAATGTGAATGTCAAAAGACAGCTTCCAGGAGTCTGTCAGTTCTTTTATTTCACCTTGAGTTCTGGGGATCAAACTCTCAGATCCTCAAACAAATGCTGTCATCTGCCAAGCCATCTTGCCATCCCTGATTTAGAGTTTGACAAATATCCATAATCGTGTAACTATCACAATGTAAATATAAAAAATGTTTTACCACACTCCCAAAATTCACTCATACAACCCTGTTCTCTTACGTCCAGTCCTAGGCAACTTCTCATCTGGTTTTTGTCTCCACTACTATGTCTTTTCTAGAATGTCATTAAACATAGTCATAACAATATACAGTTTTTGAGTCAGGCTTCTTTCATTTGAGATTCATCCATGTTGCTTCCTTTACCAGTAGGTTCTTTCTGTTGTTATTGACAAGCTTTGTATAGATATACCACAATTTGTTTATCCACTCACCAGTTAGTGAACATTTGGACTGTTTGCAGTTTTTGGTAATCGTGGACAGAACAACAGTAAGTATTTGTAAGTAGATTTTTGTGTGGCTTTGTTTTTGTTTCTTTTGAATGAATACCTAGCAGTTGAATGGGTGGTAAATGTAACTCTTAAACTCCTTTCCCGAGTGGCTGAACCATTCTATATCCACACATCAGTGTAGTTCTGCATCCTTATCAGGACTTGGCACTATTGTTATTTGGAAGATTGTTGTTTTGGGGTTTGGTTTGGTTTGGCTGTGTTTTGTTTTGTTTTGTTTTTTGGTGTTTTGTTTTCTGAGACAGGGTTTCTCTGTAGTTTTGGAGCCTGTTCTGGAACTAACTCTTGTAGACCAGGTTGACCTTGAACTCACAGAGATCCACCTGCCTCTGCCTCCTGAATGCTGGGATTATAGGCTTGTGCCACCACTGCCTGGCTTGTTTTATTTTTCTTCAAATCATTGTGATAGGTATCTCATACATGGTTTTAATTTGCATTTTCTCCTAAGGATGGTGAGCATTGTTTCATGTGTTTATTTGCTGTTTGTATATCTTCTTTGCTGAAGTATCTGGTTACATTTTTTTTCGAATTTTAAAATAGATTGTTGGTGGTTTGTCTTAGTGACACATACCTATAATCTTAGTACTTGGGAGATAGAGACAGGAAAATCAGGAGTTCAAAGCCATTAATTTGTTTACTAAGTCTATTTTGAGGCATAATGTCATGTAGCCAGGAGCTTACAATGTAGCTAAGGATGACCTTGAATTTCTGATCCTTTTGCCTCTACTAGAACTACAGGCATAAAACATCAAGTCTGGTGATGCAAATGCTGTGGATCACTTCCAGAGCTTCCTGCATGCCAGGCAGGTGTTCTACAAACTAGCTATAAATCCAACCCTCTTCCTGAGTCTTAAAATATCTTCATATATTTATATATTTTGGATAGCCAGGCACTGATGGTGCAAGCCTTTAATTCCAGCACTCAGGAGACAGAGGCAGGTGGATCTCTGTGAATTCGAGGCTAGCCTGTTCTACAGAGCAAGTTCTAGGCCAGCCTGGTCTACAGAGCAAGTTCTAGGACAAACTCCAAAGCCACACAGAGAAACCCTGTCTCAAAAAAAAATCTTTATATATTTTGGTTAAAGGTCTTTAGTAACTATGTATTGTAAATATTTTCTCTCATGCTATATGAACTGACAAAATGCTGAGACCTGGAGGACCCAGGTTCTTGGTAGAGCAAAGTAAGGAGACTGATTGAGACTTAAGTCAGCAGAAATGTACAAGGTGCACCCCTTTTGAAGGTTTTTTTTTTTAATTGAAAAGGGGAAAGGGAAGGGAGAGTGACAATCTAATTCTGCAGATAGATGTCTGCAGCTTTCTTCAACCACTCCCTGTTTCCTGTGCCTACTTCTATTGTTGATTCTGGGCTTTACCTTGGTCTTGACTTGGTTGCCATCAACTCTAGACCCACTGAGGCCTTGGCGATGTTAGAAAACAGAATGAGCAGGTTTCTTGTGTGTATATGCCCCACAATGAGTCCTAAAGTGATACCTCCAAGGAGCCACCTGCTTAAAGAGCTGGACTCTGAAACAGGCATCAGCTGAGCTTATTCGGAGCTCTGCCCCATGGGCTTTTGCATGAGAATAGCAACAGTGGATAGCCGTCTTAAGCAATTAAATCAGTTCTCAGAACTAAATGTGGATGGGATACTTACCATGGGAATTTTCATGTTCCTTGGAATTCTTTCCAGAGCAGCCCATTTAGGTAAGGCCTAGAAAGCATGTTTTGCCCATTGGACAAAAGTAAAGAGAAAGCCGGGCGGTGGTGGTGCACACCTTTAATCCCAGCACTTGGGAGGCAGAGGCAGGCGGATCTCTGTGAGTTCGAGGCCAGCCTGGGCTACAAGAGCTAGTTCCGGGACAGGCACCAAAGCTACAGAGAAACCCTGTCTGGAAAAACAAAAAAAACAAAACAAAACAAAAAAAGTAAAGCGAAGATACCATGTGGAATTTTGTTGCTTTCGTGTTTGTCCAGGCTGATCTCAAACTCATGATCCTTTTGCAGTAGCTTCCTGAGGATTACAGGTGTGTGTCATCACTCCAGGTGAAACCTGTCACTTTTTAATTGCTGGTCCCTATTGAGGAATTTTTCTCAGTGTTTGCCTCTGACTAGACAGAACAGAATTTCTTTCTTTTTTTTTTTTCTTCTGTGTATGATGTGGATCACTGACACTGCCTGCTGTGGTCAGAGGAGGCCTGCTCTGACCTCCTCTGGTATTGGACGACTGTTCATTTCTTCAGGATAGTGTTGTCTGGTCAAGGCTGTCTGGCCTCTGACCCCAGTAGAAATGATGTATAAGAAAAGACTGTCTGGCCCTTTACTAATCTGAGTTATTTAGAATGCCTTTTAGTAAACAAAGCATCAGCTTTTAGGCAGCTCTGAACTTTTCTTTATCTTGTTTTGAAGGTACAATTTTCCTTTCTCTTTTTACTAAAGACAAATAAGTTCAATTGAAGAAAAAAAACCTAAAATGTGGTTGCTCCACATTGTAGGGTTTTTTTTCTTCAATCATTTTGGTTTAAAAAAACAGAGGGTTAAAAACAAGTTCTGCAGTAAATCTGCAAGTGTGGAATCTGAGGGAAATGATCCCATCTGAAAAACCCTACTGGGGTTCCATGGCTGGGTTGTGGAACGATACAGATTGAGGAATGAAAAAACAAAAAACTATAGTCTTGAAAGATGACAGGCTCATTAATTGATGTCCATTTCAGCTGGTGCTGTGCCAGCTTATGTTGGCTTTAGTCCAGCGTTCCTGTAATTTGGGAGCCAGGTGTGAAGCATTTTTGTTCCATCTTGTTTCCCAACATCTACAGAAGTCTTACACATCTCACTTGAGGGAGCAGCCCTCTGTAGGAAACACATGTACAGGTAGAGGTGGAAGGCAAATGTCACAGATGGGTTATGGATATTAAAAGAAATCTTTCACATTCAAGTGAGATCTGGACTTGAGAGTCAAGGGAAATGGTATTAAAATGACTTCAGAAAAATTATCATAATTAGGTCAGTCATTGTTAATCTTTTTAAAGGTGTTTGTGTGTGTCCTCTTAGTCTGTGCCACATGTATGGGGGTGCCCACAGATGCCAGAAGAGGGTATCAGATCCCCTGGAGCTGGAGTTAGATGCAGCTTTGAGCTTCCTGATATAGAAGCTGGAATGGAACTTTGGTCCTCTGCAAAAGCAGTACACATTCTTAACCTCTCAGCCATCTCTGCAGTCCACCTAACCTCCTTTTTTTTTTTAATTTTTAAAAACATGTCTTTACTAGACATACAGAAAACATCATTCATGATTTGCCTTTGCTTGATTTAGGGAACAGCATATAAAGTATAATATAAAGAATGGCTCAAGATAGCCATCAAAATTATAGCTGATCACTTCAACCTTAGCATTTAAAGACTACAGTTACATAAGCAGCTGAGAGATTAACTTCCAGCCCTGAGTGGAGTCTTTATTTTGGGAGTAGTGGGGCTTTTCCTTTTTTTTTTTTTCCTTTTCCCTTCCTCCCTCCCTTCCTCCTTCTCTTCCCTCCTTTCTTATCTTTTTGTTTTTGTGTATATGTGCATGTGTTCCTGCTTGTACTCATGCATGCACGTAGAGGCCAGACGTCAACTACTTTGCTGTTCACCTTATTTTTTGAGACAAGATCTGTCACTGGGACCTGGGGCTATGCTGTCTGGCCAACAAGCTCCAGGGATCCGCCTTTCTATCTCCCCAGTGTGGCAGGCTTTTTACAAACTGAGCCATCTCCCTATCCTCATAAGTATATAAATAGTTAGAGATATGAATGAGCAGAGCAGAAATCATTAAACAATATTCATCTAACACTTTGATATTAGACCCTTGGTACAATAGTAGACCAAAGAAGACATTCCTCCCAAGATCCAATCTTTTCTTTTCTAGCCTTCAAACTAAACATTAAAGAACAGAGAGTTCATGCCAGCTGAGGTGGCATACATCTTTAGTCCCAGCACTCAATAGGCAGAAGCAGGTATATCTCTATGAGTTTAAGACTGATCTGGTCTACATGAGTTTCACAGTGAGACCCCATTTTAAAAAAAAAAAAAAGAAAAAGAAAAGAAAAGCAGGCAGTTCTACCATTGAAGACAGAGCAATGACTGGGTCGTCTCTTTAAGAACATTAAAACACAGTGGACATTGCGCTGAATGCTGCTGACCTTTGATGTTTTACTTATATTTTTGTATAATGCCATTTTTAGCCTTCTCAAAGTAAGAACTATGTTTCTTTTTTTTTTTTTTTTTTTTTTTTTTTTTTTTTTTTTTTTTTTGGTTTTTTGAGACAGGGTTTCTCTGTGGTTTTGGAGCCTGTCCTGGAACTAGCTCTTGTAGACCAGGCTGGTCTTGAACTCACAGAGATCCACCTGCCTCTGCCTCCCAAGTGCTGGGATTAAAGATGCGCGCCACCACCGCCTGGCTAAGAACTATGTTTCATTTGGGGTCCTATATCCTGACTACAGAAGGAGCTCTTTATGGTTCCTTTCTTTAATTCTGGATCTTACATAGACGGAGCTGACTTTGACACTGAGATTCAGACCACAGTATCCAGGAGAGCCCACAGCCTGCCTAGGTTGCTTCTTCAAATGTCCCAGGTTCACAGGGAAGCCCTTGTTTATTGATAGCCTTTTTGTTTATCAATATCAAAGCTGTGAAGTGCTGTACCAGACAGTTTAAGAGGCTAAGGACCTAGAAAGAAAGACAGTTTTCCTCTAAATTATTCTAATTCTTCTTTCTCTTTTTCTTTCTTTTGTTTGTTTGTTCTTTTTTGCGACATGGTTTCTCTTGTAGCTTTGGAACATATCCTGGAACTCGCTCTGTAGACCAGGCTGGCCTCGAACTCACAGAGATTCTCCTGTCTTTGCCTCCCGAGGGCTGGGATTAAAGGTGTGCTCCACTGCCCAGCTTCCTTTTTTCATTTTTTTGCGAAAGGTTCTCACCACATTACCTTGACTGGCCTGGAACTTGTTAAGTAGATCAGGCTGGCCTTGACTCACAGAGATCCTCTTGCCTCTAGCTCTTTGGTGCTGGGCTTAAAGGCTTGTGCTACCACATCTGGCTAGTCTAGTTCTCCAAAGTATGTTCTTCCTATTTTAATTTGTTTTATTGTAGCAAAACATATGTAACATTAAATATAGCATCTTAACTTTTTTTAAATGCACAGTTCTGTGGCATTAAGTACATTCTCATCGTTATACAGTCATCCCCATCATTCATCTCTAGGACCTTTTCATCGTCTCCAGTTACATCTCTGTACCCATTTCTCACACCTTCAGCTCCCTGCCTTTGGAAACTACCATTCTATTTTCTCTCTTCTTGAATCTAACTAAGCTATGAAGTCTATATTTCTCTTTTTGTGAGTGACTTATTTCAGTTAATATATCTTCAGGGTTAATCCTTTTTGTGAAGCATATCAGAATTTCTTACCTTTTTAAGACTTAATAATTATTCATTGTAAGTATACATAGCACTTTGTTTAACTATTCATCTGTTGATTGATACAAGTTAAGATTTATTTTATTTTAATGTATATGGGTGCTCTGACTACATGTATGTGCCCGGTGCCCATGGAAATCAGAAGAGAGCATTGGATTCGCTGGAACGAGAATTAAAGATAGTTGTGAGCCATCCTGTGAGTGTTGAGAACTGAACCCCAGGTTCTCTGCAAGGGCAGCAAGTGCTCTTAACTGCTGAGCCAACTATCCAAACCTTGTTTGTTTATATTTTGATTTTGTTTGTTAATTCTTTACTAATAAGTGGGAAGTGATTATGGTTTTCTCCTTGTATGTTT
Organism: Alexandromys fortis; assembly: GCF_014885135.2. Taxonomy (NCBI): domain Eukaryota; kingdom Metazoa; phylum Chordata; class Mammalia; order Rodentia; family Cricetidae; genus Alexandromys; species Alexandromys fortis. Next base: position 7,978,584 of record NW_026068174.1, on the reverse strand, counting down.
TTGTTGTTATTGTTGTGTTTGTTTGTGTATGTGCCTTTGTATTTGTTGTTGTTGTTTGAAGAAAGGGTCTCACCATAGAGCCCTGGCTTTCCTAGAATTTTGCTATGTAGAGCAGGCCAGCCTCAAATTTACCTTCCCAAGTACAAGATTGAAGGAGTATACCACCACACCCAAATCATGGTAGTTCTAATTTTTTTTATAGCTTCTCACTTTGAGTATCTTTTCATGTATTTATCCATTACATATGTTTTGTGTGTGTGTGTGTGTGTGTTTCCTGTGAAATAACAGGACCTAGCACATGGTAAATAAGTGCTTTTCTACCAATCTATTCCCCTAGCTCTTATTTTATACATCTGAGGCTAGAGAGATGGCTCAGCAGCTATGAGCAATTATTCTTCTTGTAGGGAACCAGTTGTTCCCAACACCCATGTAAGGTGGCTTACAACCACCTGTAACCCCAACTCTAGAGGATTTGACACCCTCTTCTGGCCTCTAGACACCTGCATATTCATCCACATAAACACACACATACACATAATTTAAAATGCAGTAAATCTTTTTAAAAATTACTATTTCTGTTTTCTCAGTTGATTGGCCTTGGACTGTGTCAGTATTTTTTCCTCCTCTGAGGTAAAGTGCAAATATAGCTTTCTGTCTACCTCTACTATAGGCAACTTGTGTGGCTTTAGACAATTCATATAACCTGCCTGGATTCCTTTATCTCTTTCAATAAATGAGAAAAGTTATAATGGTCCTACCCAACTCAAAGAACATTCTGTACAGATATAAGTAGATCGGGCTTGTGAAAATATCTTGTAAACATTTATGAAAATGCTATGTAGATAATATCATTCTGACCCTTTTAGTCCAATGTGGGTAGAATACTTTATCAGACCCGAAGGCAGGTGAGGGGAGCAGAGCACAGCTGATCTACTTCTTCCTATCTCTCTTCGTCTCCAGCATAGGGTTGTCTCCTCTGAACTCAGTCAAGGGTCAAATCCTCGACATGGTTTTCCCCTGCAGTATGACCACAAAGTCAAAGCAGCTTTGTTTAGAGATGCAGCTGCCATGGACTTGCACACAAAGTGAATTTTTTTTTTTTTTTGAGACAGGGTTTCTCTGTAGCTTTGGAGCCTGTCCTGGAACTAGCTCTTGTAGACCAGGCTGGTCTCGAACTCACAGAGATCCGCCTGCCTCTGCCTCCCGAGTGCTGGGATTAAAGGCGTGCGCCACCACCGCCCGGCTCCTTTGTAAATTTTTGGAAGAAAATGGCGACTTGAACAAGACTTTATCAGAGAGATTTCTGTTCTCTCTCATATCAAACATCATGGATTGGGTTTTTTTTTAATTTTGGTTTGAATTGATTTTCATTTTGTTTTGTTTTGCTTTCGGGTTTTTGAGACAGTCTCATATAGTCCATTTTGGCCTTTTATAAGCTTGATGATTAGCTCAAACTCCTAATCCTCCTGAATCTACTTATCAAGTACTCAGATTGCCAGCATGTACTGCCATGACCAACTCAGCAGTGCTGTCAGTGTAGCTTTGTTTCCCAAATTATTTCAGTGCACATGGCTCATTGTTAGAACGAGAGAAGTGCTGTTAGGTAAACTTAGGTGCTGCCACCAAAGGAGAAAACAGGTTTTTCTTTGCATTTCTTTATTTAAACATAAATTTTAATTTTTATGTATTATTTATGTGTGTATTAGAATGGGGGTGTGCACATTAGTGGTCAGAAGATGACTTTCGGGAGTTAGTTCTCTCCTTCTTGTTGAGGCAGAGAACTCTTGCTTCCATTGATGATCAGCATACTCCAGATGAACTGACCTGTGAACTTGTAGGATTCCCGTCTCTGCCTCCCACCACAGTCTAAACTGGGGTGATAGCACCAGAGCTCAGTCAGTGCCTTTGCCTGCTGAGCCATCTCCTAACCCCTCCTTCCTCTGGATCATAGTTCATTGGCTTTACTGGGTTAGTTTGAAGTGGGATACATACTGGAGAACTACAAATGTCTTTTTACTTAATTTTTTTTCTTTTACTTTGACCTTCTGAATTTTTCTAAAAGTTTATTTATGGAAACACATGAGAACCCTCCAGTTTTCATGGCTCGTGGGCATAGTCAATAATGAGGATAATAGTATTGATAGTAATAAAAATAGCAACTGTGAAATTATGTCTTCACCATGTTCCACCTTCCATCTTAAGCACTTTAATGAATTTTTTTCTCTCTGTTTTTCTGGTTTGTTTTCTGACAGAATCTTACCATGTAGCCTAGATTGGCCTCAAAGTATTGAACCCTCTGCCTTAGCCTCTTTAGTTCTAGAATTACAAGCATGTATCTCAAAGAGTTTAATAATGTCTTTCATCTTTGCTACTATGGTAGGATTAGATACTTTGAAGGGACCTCTTTATTAATATAACTGAAATGCTGACTACAACATTATGCTTCCTGAGCTGGCGTAACAAGAATATACAGATTCTGTTCTGTTTTCTTAACATAAAAGTGGGCTTGGAATTCCTTGTTTAGCCCAGGCTGGGCTTCAAGTCATGTTAATTCTCTTGCCTCAAATTCTGGAGTTCTGGGATTAGACAAGTGAGCCACTAAGTCCAGCTTTAGGTCCTAAGAACTAAATGAGAAAGGATTATTGTACATTACTTGAGTGCCCAAGTGAGATGGCACTAATTTCTGTCAAATGCTGGAAACCTAGAGCTTTCCTTGAAAAACTTTGTTGGGATGAGAAGCATGGGAGTCTTCTCAAGAGGGTTCACATTAGAAGTCCTTCTAATCCTCGCTGTGCAGGCAGGGCAATAAGCCTCATTGAGAGAGTGAGTGGCCATGAACTAACCCTGGGGTGGGTTCTGAATCTCAGTACTGCCTGTGTACTCTGAAGAGCCTTGACCGCATATTTGAGGTGACTTCTAACTAGTATCCCAGACTGGCAAACCAAAGGAAAAAAAATCTTCTCTCAGGAAACTATAACTTTAAATCAAGTCACAAAGGATTTCCATAGATGCAAGACATGGAAGGCAATCCATACTCTTGAATATGCTGAGAGGAAATACCTGTCATTCCCAGCAAATCTGTCCTTTAAAGCAAAGGTAACAGGAGAAACAAATCCTAGTGTTAGACTTACATATAAACATTGATGCCACTCATTTTCATTTTGCGATGTTATTTATGATTTGTGAGTGTGCATGTGGACCTTTTGGGAGTTGGGACAATTTTAAGCAGTTTTCTCTTTCCACTTTGTTTTGAGATGAGGTCTTTCTTATCTCTGCCCTGCTTTATACTCTGGGCTAATTAGCCCAAGAGCCTCTTTGGTGACTTTCCTGTCTCCACATCCCATCATCCATAGGGGTGCTTGGATTACAGATTCATGTGTCTGTATCTATACTCTAAAGATGACACTCAAGTGGTCAGACTTGTATAGCAAGCACTTAACCTCTTGAGCATCTCACTTTTCCCTACCCTTGCTTTTTATCACCTTTACTTATGTAGCATAGGTGAAGCGGAAGTCACAGAAACTTTGTGGAATTGGTTCTCTGCATATCCCTGGATATTGGTAATTGAACTCAGGTCATCGGGCTTGGCAGCAGGCAGCCTTACACCCTAACCCAGAGTCTCTATGAAGTCCTGGCTGTTCTGGAACTTGATATGGACCAGGCTAGTCTCAATCTACATGCCTCTGCTTCCCCAGTGCTGGGGAGGATTAAAGGTATGTACCACCATGCTTTTCCCCTTCCTAGCTGTTTGTACATCTTCATTAGAAAATTGTTTCTTCATTATAGTTTCTTTTTCTCCCCCCCACCTTTTTTTTTTGAGACAGGGTTTCTCTGTAGTCCTGGAACTAGCTCTGGTAGACCAGGCTGGCCTTGAACTCACAAAAATCTGCCTGCCTCTGCCTCCCAAGTGCTGGAATTAAAGACCACCACCACCTGGCCTATTTCTTTTTGTTTTTATTAGCATTATATATGTGTGTGTGGTTTATTATGACTTTTGCATACATGTATATAATGTATCTTGATCATCTTTACCCCTATTATCTTTTCTTGTCCATTCCTATTCCTGCTGATCTTCTTTCTCATCCCAGTTTGTCTCCCTTCTACTTTTTGTATTTTAGGCATTTCTTTGTTTGTTTTGTTCGTTTTTTTCTGAGACAGGGTCTCACTATGTAGCTTTGTCTGGCCTGGCTGGTCTGAAACACAGAAATCTACCTATGTCTGCCTCCTGAGTGCTGCTGGTACTTAAGGTGTGTGCCACCACATGTGACATCATATTCTGGTGAGGAGATTTTTTTTTGTTCTATTTTGTTTGTTGTTTGTTTGTTTGTTTTTTAGGTTTTCCTAGATAGGGTTTCTCTGTACATCTCTAGCTATTCTGGAACTCACTCTCTAGACCAGGCTGGCCTCAAATTCACAGAGATGCATCTTCCTCGCCTTTCCAGGTGCTGGGGAGACATGTTCCACCATACCCAACCTGTTCATTTTTTGTAAAGCTGCGATGAGTTTGCTTCTAGGAGAATGGGTGAGAGATTATTTACAGAATCACACCGAGGAAAATGTCTCGCCCTCTCTGATTAAACATTAACTGTTACAAATGTGAAGGAAGAGATGACCAGATGTTTACAGGTAATCACAGCTGTCTGCTCAAAGGACAGCATTCCCCAGTGTACTCCATCTTTTCTTCCAGTTACACACACTGCCAAAATGTTCCCTGAGTCTTGTATGTGATAACATTGTCCCATTTAAGGCTGAGTACTTACTCTTGACACTTTGACTAGTAAATCTATGGACATAACCATAACAATTTAGAAGACACTTTGGTACTCACTTCGGCAGCACATATACTAAAATTGGAATGGTACATAGAAGATTAGCATTCCCCTGCGCAAGGATAACATGAAGCATTCCATATTAAATTAAAAAAAGAAGACAATTTGGTGAACAAATTGTCTATTTAACAAAATAATAGAAGTAGCTTTCCCCATTAAGTCTTATGACTTTCCCAGCCACAGGCTTTTGACAGAGTCTACATATCAGCTTTGAATTCCTTCCTGTGAATTCACCCCAAGAACAAACTTAAAATGGTTGCATTAGTGGGCACTTGCCTGGCTGGTCACTACTTTATCATGCAGCATTCACAGCTGAGTAAAACTTTTGATGACCGTTTGGCAAGTCTGCATAGTACTTTCTGGCACTGAGGGCTAGCCATCAGGTAGAAAGAGTGTAACCTAATTTCAGTTTAATTTATGTCCTGTGAGCAAACCATGTGGTGTTGTCAACCATCTAGGTAGCACTGACAGTTGCATGGCTTACATACATTGTTTTGGGGATCTCAGAGACTTCCTTGTTTACTTACTTGTGGGCTTGTTGTTGTCGTCATTGTTGTTAATGTTATTGTTGTTTTGTAAGGTCAAAAATTTGACTGGTCCCAAATTTGAAATTCTCCTGCTTCAACCTTCCAAGCAGGTGTAGGCATAAGTTACCACACCCAGATGAAGTTCTAAACTTTGTTTATTTATTATGTATACAATATTCTGTCTGTATGTATGTCTGCAGGCCAGAAGAGGGCACCAGACCTCATTACAGATGGTTGTGAGCCACCATGTGGTTGCCGGGAATTGAACTGAGGACCTTTGGAAGAGCAGGCAATGCTCTTAACCACTGAGCCATCTTTCCAGCCCCTCTAAACTTTGATAAAGTTCAATTAATCTCTTTTCCTTTTATTACTTGTGCTTTTGTATTCTGAAGGCATTTTAAAGCAAAACAGGAAGATTTATCCTTACTAACCATCCTGGGCAGGGGTTGTAGCTTAGTTACAGAATGTTTGTCTAACATGCAGATCTTTCTCTAGGTTCAATCTCTCATACTAGGGAAAATATTTTAGCTAGAGGAAGCTCCTTCTACCCAAAGAACATATTTTAACATATTGCAAAGGAAATAGTACATAGTGATCATAATTATAAATTTGGTTTCCGTTCATTAGTAGAGTTGAGAGGCCTGTTAAAAGACATCAGGGTTGTTCTCCTATCTAATAGGGAGAGGCCCTCTAGAGTCTGATAGCTCACTGAGTTAGATCATTGCCAGTGTCATGAGACAGTCACTTCTGTGGTCAAGCTCCTTCTCAACTAAACAGTCTACTTTCCTCCAATTCCCACTGCTTCAGGAAGGTTTGCTCAGAAACAGTCTATTTTTCTTATCTGATACCTGATATACCTTACTTCTCCTAATCTTCTCTTTTTCTCTCAACTAAATATTCACCTTTGTAATCAAATTGTGTGTGTGTGTGTGTGTGTGTGTGTATGTGTATGGTGAATGGTGAGTGCATATTGTCACATAGGTGTGGAGATTATACTGGTTCTCTCCTATCTCTGTGTGATTCCAAGAATTTAACTCATGTCATCAGGCATGGCAGTAAGTAACTCTTAACTGTACCTGCTAAGGCTTCTTGACAGTTTTGGGGTATTTGGCGGGGGTGGTGGTGGTGGGGTGGTAGTTGTTTTGATTTTGGTTTGTTTTTTTTTTTTTTTTTTTTGGTTTGGGCGTTTTTTGGGGGTTGGGTTTGGTTTGGTTTTTATTTGTTTGCTTGCTTGCTTGCTTGTTTGTTTGTTTTGGGGGGTTCAAGACAGAGTTTCTCTGTGTAGCTTTGGAGCCTGTCCTGGAACTCACTCTGTAAACCAGGCTGAACTCGAACTCACAGAGATCCGCCTGCTTCTGCCTCCCAGGTGCTGGGATTAAAGATGTGCGCCACTACTGCTTGGCTAATTTGTCTATCCTTCCTTCCTTCCTTCCTTCCTTCCTCCCTNCCTCCCTCCCTCCCTCCCTCCCTCCCTCCCTCCCTCCCTTTCTTCCTTCCTTCCTTCCTTCCTTCCTTCCTTCCGCAATGCCCTGTTGTTGTCATCGTCTGTCTTCTTCTGTTGCTTTTTCCTTCTTATTTTTCTTTTTGACACAGGTCTCTCTACCATGTTCCCCTGGCTGTCTTGGAATTTACTATGTAGACTAGTCTGGCCTTACACTAACAGAGATCCTCCTGCCTCTATCTCTGGAGTGCCGAGATTAAAGGTGATCACCTTAGCATATACTGTGAGGCAGAACTTTCTGTGGCAAAGGAACCATTTTATTCCTCCTTTTTTTCCTACTTTATTTTATTCCTATATTTTACCTACCTACGTTTTATTTCTACTTTATCCCATACAGCAGCCATTAGTGATCAGTGGCAGCTAAATACTAGAAATGTGTCTAATATAACTGAAAAACAAAAGCAATTTTTTTTTTTTTTTTTTTGGTTTTTCGAGACAGGGTTTCTCTGTGGCTTTGGAGCCTTTCCTGGCCACTAGCTCTGTAGACCAGGCTGGTCTCGAACTCACAGAGATCTGCCTGCCTCTGCCTCCTGAGTGCTGGGATTAAAGGCGTGCGCCACCATCGCCCGGCACAAAAGCAATTTTTTAATCTGTTTTAAAAAAAGGTTTTTTATATTCATATATAATTTATTATTTAATGTGCATTGGTGTTTTTCCTGCATGTATGTCTTTGTGAGGGTGTTGGATCTTCTGGAACAGGAGTTACAGACAATTGTGAACTGCCATGTGGGTACTGGGAATTGAACCTGGGTCCTCTGGACGAGCAGTTGGTGTTCTTAACTGCTGAGCCATCTCTCCAACCCCCACAAAAAAGAATTTTTAAACCGTGGCTCTACATCGTTCTTTTTGTCTGATTCCCAGTTCCTGTATATCTCTGTCTTTTCATGTGTGCCACCAGTCCCATCAGTGTCAGATCCCACTGAGAACTTACTCTGTTTTAGACTCCATCACATCCTTATGAATCAAAAAGTTTGGGCCCTAAAGCCCAGCAGTCTGGTTTAATAAACTCTTCTGATGATTCCAGTGTCCTGACACTTGAAAGTCAATTTTAGATATTCAAGCCTTCTGCTGAAAGTCAGACTCAGGCATGGAATGACATACATGGGTTTTACCTGAAGTCAGTTGCTAACAGACTTACTTTATATTATAAAATAACAACAGTGTGATTACAGAGGACTTTGAAAAGAAAATAAAGTAGACCAGTGAGACAGTTCAACAGGTAGAAGACTTATAAACAACTGTGAGGACCCATTCACACAGCTTATCCCCTGGCCTTTCTGTAGATGCTTGGCATACACCCATACACACACAAATAGACTAGAGGGGGTTGGGGCAGAGGCAGGCATATAGAAAGCTGTACTTTAAAAACATACACACAATTAAGGAAGTGTTCCACTAAATGTCAGGCACAGCTCTACAGTGTTTGAATTAGAACTTCATTGATTGATTCCTAGTCTGGTATGCTTCCCATTTATCGGGATGTTTGTAAAATAAGCTCCCCTGGGTTGTCAGTTAGTTGGTTGGTTTCGTGTCTCCCAGGAGAGAAAAATCTTTTTGGGCATGTATGTGTTTCACCCTTTCCGTTTTTGAGGGGGGAGACCACCCCACCTATTCTTTTCTTTTACTGCCTCATTTTACTAGGGTGCTTCTTTTGTCACATTCAACAAGCGCCTTGAGAATACTTCCTCCTTTTTAGGGTTTAGCAGACTTCGCATGTGTAGCTATCTTTTTTAAATATGATTTTGTCCTCTTCTGCTTGAAACCTAGAGAAATTGGCTTGCTCTCTCACTGGCCTTGAGCCAGACGTCATTACTTCAGGCAGTGCCACGCTACATATCTCCAGCAGTTTGAAATGGAGAACAGAGTTAGAGATAAGATCAGCAGCTTTAGGTGATGGCATTGTTTCAAATAAACCATGCATGACCCAAAGCTTCCACTTCAAATGGGGAATGAAATTGCTTCATCCTTTGACAGCTTGCTCCATGAAAGAAATTTATCTTCACTTAATTGCTTTAAATCCCACAAGGCTACATACAGTAATTTCTAGGAGATAATTATATCAAATTTTAAAACTATGTGTCTGTGGATGTGAATGTGCAACTGCAATGGACAGAGAGGCTGGAGGGCACCAAAGGTCCTCCTGAACTTCTCAAAGGCTTCCGTTCTCATTCTGGGAATCCCCTTGGGTCCTAGACCATTTTCTCCCAGAATATGCTGGTTGAGATGATGGGCCAGTGGTGCAGCCTTGTGTGGCTAGGGTTAAAGCATCTGGTCTACTTCTCTTGTAATAGGGTAGCATTTTGCTTAGACTCCTGAAGTAGTGAGGGGTCAAGCTGGCTGGCTGGTTTCCGGCTGCATGTCTTCATCTAGTCTGGCTGGGCACTGTTTGCCTGCACTGTGGACTAGAGCCACTGAAGATACTAGTCAGTGGCAGCTGAAAACCAGCAAACTTGTTGATTTTAAAACATGACTATTTAGATGTCAGGGATAAACTTCCTGTAAATGGGGACAAACTCCCTAATCTAGGCATGTTCTTCTCTCCCTGGCCTTTATATTTAAAAGCATCTAAACTTTCATTCAATTTTTTTTGTTCATTCGTTTGTTCGTTTGTTTGTTTTTTCGAGACAGGGTTTCTCTGTGTAGCTTTGGAAAATGTCCTAGAACTCACTCTGTAGAGCAGGCTGGTCTCGAATTCCAGAAATCTGTCTCATCCTCTCAAGTGCTGGGATTAAAGGTGTGTGCTACCATCACCTGGCTTCATTCTGTTGTTCTCACTCACTACCAGCTTTTACTTGGCTTAGTCTCTTCGAAATTCTGTGTTTTTCATTCTTACCTGTTGTGGTAGAACATCTTTACCAAGGGTGAACCAAGAGTTCTCTGAGACTTGGAATTGACATCCTGAGTGTCTGGTGTCCTGGGTTGCTCATGAGAGAATCGATATATAAGTAAGAAACAATGAAGTGTAGCTGAGTGATGTAGTTTCAGACATTCCTATAGATATTGGAGAGCTGACTTGGAGACAAGGGTCTTTTTTTTTTTTTTTTTTTTTTGGTTTTTCGAGACAGGGTTTTGTCTGTGGTTTTGGAGCCTGTCCTGGAACTAGCTCTTGTAGCCCAGGCTGGTCTCGAACTCACAGAGATCCGCCTGCCTCTGCCTCCCAAGTGCTGGGGTTAAAGGCGTGCGCCACCACCACCCCCCGGCAGAGACAAGGGACTTTTATATTCTCCTTTAAAATCAGTGAATACCCAGCCAGTGTGCAGTAGGGCTGCACCCGAATTCATCAGACACCAGCAGAGACACTGTAAAGCTTAAGACATTTTCTGCTAGTCTATCCACATTAAATCCTTTGGCATTTTAAGCTCACAGGGGCCATTCTTTAAGGTGTTCTTTGGCCCTCCCTTCTCAATCAGGCTTGGTCACAGGCCCTGACTCAGTCAGAGGGGGAATGTTACTTTTTCTTTTAAACTCTTACCCAAGAAACATGACAGCTGTACTGAGTAAGCCTATTTGCATTTGAAAAGGTCATGCTAATATGCCTTTGAGGGAAATGTGCAGCAAGTGCTGTCACATCGTTTCTTGGAGTCACATCAAGGGTTTTAGAAGGAATTACACTTTTGCTCACATCTAAATCATGAGCACCTTCTAGAGCTACCAGGTCACGGTGTTGTTCTAGGTGTGTCCTTTGACCCCATCTGAAGCAGTTTTTATCTTGCCCACCAGTCTATAAGTCTGAGAGTAGAAAACTAAAAGAAGTTGTCCAACCAGAAATTGTGGCATATGCCAGTAAACCCCAGTACTTGGGGTTTATATGTTTGAATGTTCTGTCTGAGTTTATATCTGTGTGCCATGTGTATGCAATGCCCAAGGAAGCCAGAAGAAAGGTGTCAAATCCCCTGGGACTGGAGTTATAGATGGTTATGAACTGCCATGTGGGTCCTAGGAATTGAAGCCAGATCCTCTGGAAAAGTGCATCTCTCAAACCCCTCTCCCTGTTCTTGTAAAGCCAACAAGATTCACTCAAGATCTGCACTTCCAGGAGTCAGTTCTTTCCTTCAGTCATGTGGCTTCTAGTGATTGAGGGCCATAAGCGTCTTTTCCCAGTGAGCCATTCCAATACTCCATCAGAAAAAGACTCTTAGTCTAGCTTTCTCCTTTTTTTTTTTTTTTTTTTTTTTTTGTTTGTTTGTTTGTTTGGTTGGTTTTGGAGACAGGGTTTCTCTTTAGCTCAGCAGAAAAAGACTCTTAAAGAAACAGTGAACATTTAGGTTCTACCCACCAAGCTTTAAAAGAAATAATACATTCTAAATAAAGTCAGAACTCTTTTGTCTTACTCCTGCAAGGTCCTGTTTCTGTTTTTCCTTTCCTAAAAGTAATCAATATTTTGAATTCACTTTATCTGTGCATCTTATTAACATGTATATATTCATAAATAATGAAGTATCACTTTGTACATTTATACTATCTACATGCATACCATTTCTGTCCCTGTTTTGCTTTGCTCTTAAAACTGAATCTGACAATTTTTAGATTTGTCCATGTTTTTGTGTTTAGTTTTGTGTTTTTCTCACTTAGATTCATGTATTATTGCCCAGTTATGTGAGTATATAACAATTTGTTGATCTGTTCTCTTATATAATATTTTTACAATTATCAACAGTACTAGAATCTATTTGTAATACTGTATGCATCCTTTAAGAAAAAGGGGATTGGGAGATAGCTCAGTGAGTAAAGTGTTTGCTGCATATGCACAAGTAGCTGAATTTGCGTCCCTCAGAACTCATAAAAGCTGGGCATGATATACACGCCTATTCTTGTAGTCCTGAGGAGGTTCAGACCAGAGGATCCCAGCTAATCCATCAAAATTGGTAGGCTCCAGGTTCTGTAAGAGGCCCTGTCTCAAAAAAATAAGGTGGAGGGCTCAGCACCTAAGAATATAGGCTGGTCCTGCAGAGGTTCAGGTTTAGTTACCAGCCCCCACATGGTGGCCCATAATGCCAGTAACTCCAGTCTCAGTAGGTACAATGCCCTCTTCTGGTCTCTGGAGGCACCAGTCATGTAACAGGCAAAACACTTGTACACATAAAAAAAAACAAATAAATAATAATAAGGTGGGGAGTGGTAGAAGACACCTGATAAGATCTCCACACATACAAGAAATATATTTAGGGCCAGGAATTGGCTTAGCAACAACAACGCTTACTATACTAGCCTGGTGACTCAGGTTTTGATCCCCCAGAACCACATAGTAGCTGTAAAGTAGGAGGTGAGAGACCCAATGCCCAAGTCTGTCTTCTGACCTCCCTATTTACTCCAGAGTATATGCACCCATATATATGAAATGTATATAAACACACACACACACACACTTTTTTTTTTTTAAAGAAGAGGGGTATGATGGTAGGCACTTGTAGTCCCAACTTCCTAGGAGGCTTTGGTGAAAATATCACTTTAGCCCAAGAATCTTAGATCAACTTGGGCAATCTCAGGAAACAGTGACTTGGAGTAAGGAAGGAAGAGGGTACTGAGAGAAAAGGAGGACAGCTAGGTTATATGGTTATCTGACCATTAATTTTCCTAGCTTTACAAAGTGACCATACTCATTCATATCTCATTACCTACCAATGTATGAATTTCCATGTTTCATGTATTTTTAAAGGGGAGGGATGATGACTAATGCTTACAATTCCAGTACTGGAGAGCCGGAGACAAGAGGCTCCCTGGAGTTCATTGATCAGCTAGTTTATCCTAAGTTTATCCTAAGAAGACTCTGTTTCAAAGGAATTGGAAAGTGTTCCTCAAATAGAGATTTATTAGCCCAGTGTTTGAACACTGGCCTAACATACAAGTTCCTGGGTTTGATCCCCAGTACTGCCAAAAACAAAACAATATAAATTCATTCTAAACTGAGAAGAGGTTGTGCACACCTTTAACCCCAGCAATAAAGGCCTATCTGCTCTACAAGAGTAAGTTCTACGAGTTCCAGATGTACTTACTGTATGTATGTCTGTGTACCACATGTCCCCTAAGAGATCAGAAGAGGGCTTTAGAGCCCCAGATTTGGAGTTACATATGGTTGTGGGCTACCATGCAGGTGCTGAGAATCAAACCTGGGCCTTCTGCAAGGACAGCCAGTGCTCTTAACCACTGAGCCATCTCTCCACACTACCCCTTTTTAATCACTTTTTTTTTGTTGGGTTTTTTTTTTTGTTTGTTTGTTTTGTTTTGTTTTTTCGAGACAGGGTTTCTCTGTGGCTTTGGAGCCTGTTCTGGAACTAGCTCTGTCTTGAACTCACAGAGATCCACATGCCTCTGCCTCCCAAGTGCTGGGATTAAAGGCGTGCGACACCATCGCCCGGCAATCACTTTGTTTTTAGGTTAAAATATTACCAAGAATAATTTCAGCTTTTCATAGAACAAAAAGAAACTTTACCTAGCCTGAGGTCATAAAGAATGACATTGTTTTTCTTCTAAAACTTTTAGTTTTGATTGAGGATGCCAGTTCAGTAGTAAAGTGCTTGCCTAGCTCATGGAAGGTTCAGTGTTTGATCACTAGTACCCTCCAAAACTAAAGGAAATAAAAGTTTTAGTTTTTCCAGGCAGTGGTGGTGCACACCTTTAATCTCAGCACATAGGAAGTTCGAGTCCATCATGATCTACAGAGGTAGTTCCAGAAGAGCCAGGACAGCCAGAACTGTTACATAGAGAAACCCTGTCTCAAAAGACTT